>NC_041400.2:6879745-7189745 GCF_900747795.2 Erpetoichthys calabaricus
CATGTCATGGCGAGATTGAGCACAGCAACAAGACACAAGGTAGTTCTACTGCATCAGCAAGGTCTCTCCCAGACAAAGATTTCAAAGCAGACTGGGGTTTCAAGATGTGCTGTTCAAGCTCTTTTGAAGAAGCAGAAAGAAACGGGCAACGTTGAGGATCGTAGACGCAGTGGTCAGCCAAGGAAACTTAGTGCAGCAGATGAAAGACACATCAAGCTTATTACCCTTCGAAATCAGAAGATGTCCAGCAGTGCCATCAGCTCAGAACTGGCAGAAACCAGTGGGACCCAGGTACACCCATCTACTGTCCGGAGAAGTCTGGCCAGAAGTGGTCTTCATGGAAGAGTTGCAGTCAAAAAGCCATACCTCCGACGTGGAAACAAGGCCAAGCGACTCAAGTATGCACGAAAACATAGGAACTGGGGTGCAGAAAAATGGCAGCAGGTGCTCTGGACTGACGAGTCAAAATTTGAAATATTTGGCTGTAGCAGAAGGCAGTTTGTTCGTCGAAGGGCTGGAGAGCGGTACAATAATGAGTGTCTGCAGGCAACAGTGAAGCATGGTGGAGGTTCCTTGAAAGCTTGGGGCTGCATTTCTGCTAATGGAGTTGGAGATTTGGTCAGGATTAATGGTGTTCTCAATGCTGAGAAATACAGGCAGATACTTATCCATCATGCAGTACCATCAGGGACGCGTATGATTGGCCCCAAATTTATTCTGCAGCAGGACAACGACCCCAAACATACAGCCAAAGTCATTAAGAACTATCTTCAGCGTAAAGAACACAAAGTCCTGGAAGTGATGGTATGGCCCCCACAGAGCCCTGATCTCAACATCATCGAGTGTGTCTGGGATTACATGAAGAGACAGAAGGATGTGAGGAAGCCTACATCCACAGAAGATCTGGGGTTAGTTCTCCAAGATGTTTGGAACAACCTACCAGCCGAGTTCCTTCAAAAACTGTGTGCAAGTGTACCTAGAAGAACTGATGCTGTTTTGAAGGCAAAGGGTGGTCACACCAAATATTGATTTGATTTAGATTTCTCTTTTGTTCATTCACTGCATTTTGTTGATTGATGAAAATAAATGATTAACACTTCCATTTTGGAAAGCATTCTTTGTTTACAGCATTTTTTCACAGCTGTTTCTGTGTCAGTTAATGACTGTGTTTCAACCTACGTGTGACATTGATGATCATCAGCACCTGTTTGCTAGAATTGGTTGATCAGACACCTGACTAGAATCCTACAAAATCCCTGACTTTGTGCAAGTGGACCTATAAGAATTGATGCTGGCTTGAAGGCAAAAGGTAGGAACAGCAAATATTGATTTGATTTCGATTTTTCTTTTGTTCGCTCACTTTGCATTTTGCAAATTGATAACAATAAACAATCATTATTTATATTTCTGAAAGCATTCTTTCTTTACAGCATTTTTTCACACCTGCCTAAAACTTTTGCACAGTACTGTATATATATATATATATTGGGGTGTCCAGAGAGGTGCAGAGGCTGCAGGTTTTCATTCTAACTGTTTTCTTAGTTAGTGACTCGTTGTTGCTATTAATTAACTTCACTCCGTTGATTTGCTATTTAAGATTCAGACCCTTTAAATCAGGACTGAGCAACATCGGTGGTCCTGGGGGGCCGCGGTGGCTTCAGGTTTTTGTTTAAACATTCTGAACCTGCAGCACTTCTTGGCCAAGTGTAGGCTGAAGCTGGCCCTTTCGAGTATCCACTCGGGCTTCTCTACTTTTCACTTTGTTATTCACTGACCATTCGAGACACATCAATGGAATTTCAAGGTTGCACGTATTTCTTGTTTATGTTCAGCTTCAAAGAAATGTCATCTCTAAACAAGTGCCAGTCAAACACAAGTTAAACAAAAAGCTAAAAATGGAGCACAAACATCTCCTCCAATCAGAAATAACAGGAAAGAGGAAAGTGCATCGGGGCCAAAGCAGTGAGAGCCTCGTCCACTGCACTCCTGGCATATTTACAATCTGAAATCAAGGACTTCTTGGGTGTGCATCGTAGTCTTGTTTATCTGAGCCACTCTGAGACTCTGCTCTGGTTTCCTCTGAACTCTAAAAACAAACAGACAACACTCAATGTGCCACCGAGGTGGTGACATCAAAGCCACACTGGCTGCCATCTGTTGAACCAGCGCCCCTCTGGCCGGCCTGATGTTACCGTCCTAAAAGCGTCCATTTAATAACGGTCATTTTTTTTCCATGGATTTACTGTCTGCTCGAGAACATTAAACTGTTAACTTATATAGCCTGGAGCCCCTCAAACCAACACACTGTATTTGTTGTGTAATTATGGAATCATTATTTTTCTTCATTTCATGTTATTTCTGTTGATTTTGTTTATTATTGGTTTAAAATGTCAGGTCAGTGATGCCCATGGTGCCTGCTGGCACTTAGGATGGCAACAAAGCTCACCCACCCATGTTTATTTTTATGTTGGCCAATTTCTCCACCGGTTCCCCAGGTCATGTTCATGCTCTGCAGCTCTTTTTTGACTGTATGCCTCCATGTTATTTTTGAGCTCCTTCTTCTTCTTCTTCTTCTTCTTCTTTTTATCATCTCCATCATCTTCTACTGCCATCTACAGTCCAGTATAGAGCAGTATTAGTGATGGAACCTGCATCCCACCTCAACACATGGCCTATCCACCTCCATCGCCTTGACATCAGAATGATGTTCATGCCATCTTGGTGGGACTGGGCAAGGAGGTCTTGGTTGGAAATTTTCTGTGGCCGAAAGATGCAGCATGCCCTTCTGAGGCATGGTGTGTGAAATACAATACAACACAATTTATTTCTTGTATAATCCAAAATCACACAAGAAGTACTGCAGTGGCCCCTGTTTAATGACAGCCCCTCTCTAAGATAGCAAGAAATAACTCCCCCTCAAAAAATAAAAAAAAACCTTGCAGGGACAAAATGGAAGAAACCTCGGGACAAACAGTTCAAAGCAAGACCCCTTTTCAGGTAGGTTGGGTATGCAGTGGGTGTCAAAAAAAGGGGGTCAATACAACACAATACACAGAACAGAACACAAGTAATCCTCAATACAGTATAACAGTACAATAGTAATATTACAAGTACAGAGCAGAATTCAACAGCAGATGATATCCCATAATAGGATTATGATTTGTTTAGAGTCTTGGAGACCTCAGCCATCAAGCTGCCTCCCCCTATTGGCCATTCCACAGCTGAGTCAGCACTGGGCCAGCCAATCCGATGCAAGGACCCCTCTACCCGATGATTCCTGCGATCCTCCATCAGAGATAACTTTACCTTAGGCAGGCCGAACAACTTGGCAGGTGGGCCGTGGCACCAAGTGCCACATTTGAGTACCGAGAAGAGAAACAGAATAGGTGAGGGTTAGTAACAAATTCTAACTCTCATGTTACTTATGTTTTAGTGCTAATGACTAACAACAGAGATGCAGTCTGTACAGTTAATCAGCAGCTCTAGTCAGGGTGTGCTAAACTGAAGTAGTGAGTCTTCAGCCTGAGAGTGAAGGGGCATCTCTTATAGTAGCAGGCAGACCACTCCAGAGTTTTGGGGCCCTGTAACTAAAAGCTCAACCTCCCAGTTATTTTATTAATCCTTGGAATCATAAGCAGACCGGCATCTTGAGATCTTAATGTGCACTCTGGTTTGTAAGTCATGATAAGTTCAGACAAGTAAGCCGGACCTCGGCCATTTAATGCTTTATATGTTAAAATAAGGATTTTGAAATCTGCCCTAAACTTAACCGGGAGCCAGTGTAAGGATTTAAGAACTGGAGTTATGTGTTTGTATTTTCTTGTTCTAATTTCTTGTAATGATAGATAGATAGATAGATAGATAGATAGATAGATAGATAGATAGATAGATAGATAGATAGATAGATAGATAGATAGATAGATAGATAGATAGATAGATAGATAGATAGATAGATGTGAAAGACACTATATAATAGACTAGCCAACCCGTGGCGTAACATACGCCGCATAATTATGTATTGATGGGTGAACACTTGCTGAACGACACAGTTGTCCAAATGGGGTGGGTTTGTGGATACCACTGTGAGTGAATGAAAAGATGGACCTCTGGAGAGAGCAACATACAATTGTCCATGACTGAAAGCAGGATCATCTGTGACGATGGAGGCCACACTGGTGAAAGTTACTTTGTCGGTAGGGATAAGTGTCAGTACTTGTTCATTAAGGTGTAGCGAGTCTTCGTTGTTGACACTTAATATAGCTTGCGTACTGAGTTGTTCCGGAGTCACAGTTGAGAAACACTTTTTTAATGTCTTTTAAGCACAGGGAAAAAAATTAACATGTGAAACATCCATAATGTAATAAGCCACCAAGAAAAGTAACATTGCAACAATGCACGCTACGACCCGATCACTGTAAACAGAAGTGAAAACAAAATCGAGGCCGGTGCATTCTTTAACTGCCTTGTGGTGCAGTGGTAGTGCTGCTGTTTTGCAGTAAGGAGACTGTGGAAGATTTTGGGTTTGCTTCCCGGTTTCTCCCTGTGTGGATAGCGCTTTGAATACTTAAAACACCGGTATATCAATGTAATGAAGTATTATTATTCTTATGCATCCAGCGCTCTCTCTCTCACGCGCCTGTATGTGTGTGTGTGTCGCTCGCTCGCTCGCTGCACATGTTCCTGCAGGCATACCAGTAAGTGAATGAAAAGATGGAACTCTGAAGAGAGCAACATACAACTGTCCGTGACTGAAAACTGGTTTTGGCAGATACATGCACATCTTTTTGAAAGTTTGGCCCTGTGCCTTATCAATTGTCATCGCAAAGGCAAATCTAACAGGAAATTGTCTTCCTGTTAAAGTAAAAGGCAAATTATCCGTGACAAACTGTTTTACACGCTGCATACCAACCCGTGGCGTAGTATACGCCGCATAATCACGCCGCTTTTTTAATGTCCCCAGCCCCCCCCCTCTTTCTCTCTCTCAGCAGCACGTGAGCCTCCCCCCCCCCCCCCCCCTCTCTCGGCAGCACAATAGCCTCCCCAGCTCCCCCCCCTCTCCCCCCCTCTCTCTCAGCAGCACGCGAGCCCCCTCCCCATCTGTCTCTCAGAAGCACGCGAGCCCTCTCTCTCTGTAACATTGCAGCAGTTGTATAAACACTTTTTTTTAAAATGAGTTTTAAGCACAGGGGGGAAAAAAGGAACATTTCAACAAATCCGAACTTTATTTAAAAGCCAAGCAAGATAGTAACATTGCAGGAGTTCACCATTTTTAATCAGGCGACTGACAGTAGTGGAGTCAGGCACAGAGAAGGTCAGCTGCAGAGAGAGCGTCTCGACTGTTGCAGGGCGGTGAAGCAGGTGAGACGCTAATGAAAAAGAGGCACAGGGCTTATTGGTTTTTAAAGACTGCTTCCTTCATTGTGTTTTAACCTCAGTTTTAAAGGATTGCGCGGCTCTCTCTGTCGCGCTGCCTGTGTTTGTGTGACTCTGTCGCGCTGCCTGTGTGTGCGCGGCTCTCTCTCTCGGGCTGCCTGTGTGTGCCTCTGTCTTTCTCTGGCGCTGCCTCTGTGTGAACCAAGGTTCCTCTGAGGTTGACTAATGAAAAGTCAACGTGGCTCAGAGCTGCATCTGGACTGTGGCACAGACAAACAGAAATGACGGCATGTTTTCGGAGGCGTCGCGTCCCAGTTGGTGGGCGTGGCTCTGTGAGTTGTCGTCGTATCCAATGGGCTTAGAGTTGGTGGGTGTGGCTCCTTCCTGCGTGCACCATGGGTGTCTTACTTGTCGGCAGCTTAGTGAATCCACGCCCCCTTCCAGCGTGCTTTCCATGGTTGTCTTGCCTTAGTGAATTATATAGATAGATAGATAGATAGATAGATAGATAGATAGATAGATAGATAGATAGATAGATAGATAGATAGATAGATAGATAGATAGATAGATAGATAGATAGATAGATAGATAGATTAGCGTAGTTGGCAGGATTAGATAGATAGATAGATAGATAGATAGATAGATAGATAGATAGATAGATAGATAGATAGATAGATAGATAGATAGATAGATAGATAGATTTAATGAGTACATAGGGTGGAAGTATTGAACTGGCTGATGACAGTGGGCAGAATAGTCCCCCAGAGGTGCTTCTGTTTGTGGCTTAAAGTGCTCAAGATTGCGCCTCCTGGATTGGAAGGAGGGACATTTTTCATAATGGTATCCAATTTTGCTGCCATCCTCTTCTCCACAACAGCTTCCGTTGTGTCAATGGTTTGCATTATGATGGGGGAGGGTTTCCTTATACATTTTTCAGTGTGTGACCCTTGAGCCTAGGAAAGGTGCTATATAAATAAAATGTATTATTATTATTATTATTATTATTATTATTATTATTATTATTATTATTATTTTTATTATTATTTTGAGCTCAGGTTGTTTCCCCAGGAGACAGCAGAGTACAACACACCGTACTATGGAATGGTAGAACATTACCCACAAGTTGCTGCGTACATCACAAGTCCCCATAACAAGTCCAGTCTGCTCTGCCCTTCTTTTCCAGCGCCACTGTATTGTCAGACCAGTCCAGTTTGTTGTTTATCTGGACCCCCAGGTACTTGTAGCACTGCACTGCTTCCCCACCCTTCCCCTGAATGGTGACAGGTCTCAGGGGCTTCTTGGCACGTTGGAAGTCCACCACCAGCTCTTTCATCTTTTAGTCCCTCAACCTCACAAATGGCTGTCTGTTGGTCAGGTAGTCCATGATCCAGGAGATTGTGGAGGCTTCAACATTCAAAGCCTTGAACTGTTTCCCCAGTTGATGAGGCAGAGCGGTGTTAAAGGCACTGGAAACATGAAACTGTGGTGCTGGCTTTCTCCAAGTGAGAGTGGGCTCTGTGGAGCATGGAGACGAGATTAAGCTTTTAATATGAAAAGGGAGAATACATAACACAAGACAAATGTTCCCCTTTACAGTTTCCTCAGATATCTATACGTGATGTCATTCACAAATGTGTTCAGTACGGCACAAGCTTGTCATCCTTCGACATGCCGATCCCTGGCTTGAGCCGACAATGCGGCGCACATCCTTGAATCGCCGTATCACCTTCCCTTCCTCGTAATCAGATCCACCCCTCTTTATGGCATTCCCACCCAGCCTCCTGAGAGCAGGTTGATCTCTTTTTATTGTTTTTTATTAATCCTTCCTCTGAAAAGAATGCTATAGGAAGAGGATTGCGTAAGTGGAAATGGAATTTGTTCTGTGCGGCTGCCAATGTGATGCAAGCATTTTCTTTTCTCACAGCTCCGGTAACCTGAACTTGCGGGTGTAAATTTATTTTAGTTATTTGTTTGTTTGTTTGTTTGTTTGTTAACTCTCTTTACATGTCAGGTGTGAGCCACTAGGAGGCGTACCACCACCCTCACCCAGACACAGAGAGGCTTTGCCACACTACACACGTTTATCTACAGTTTTACTTGCCCAAATTACCAGTCAACACAATGCAACACACCAATACCATTCAGTCCCTTCTTGCTGCCAGTCCTTCTCCCTCCACTCCTCTTCAGGCTTTGTCCTCTCCTTCTGACTCTGGCTACTTATGGAGTGAGGCGGCTCCTTTTGACAGGGCGCCTGGATGGACTCCAGGTGCCTAACGAGCTTCTTCCGGCCACCAAATAAGGGCCTGGAAAGGTTCATGTGCCCCCTTGCGGTGGCCACGGAAACCAAGGGGGCTGCCTTCTATCGGTCCCGGGGGGAGACACTGTCCCACAACTACTCTCTCCCCTGGTCCTTTCACACTCTGTGCATCCTGGCTGGGTAAGGATTCCAGCCACCCACCACACAGGTCACCTGTTGTCTGGCTCTGACTATAAACAGCTGTATTGTTTACAGGTGACTTCTGCCTCATCACGTAATTACTGTCCTTCATTTAATTTTGCCTTGTACTTTAATGGTGGAACACAACATGCATGGTGACCTTCTTTGGAAATGCTGGGTGAGTGGGTTTGTACCCTGTTGGCATCACTTTTTGTTGCAGCAAAAGCGGGTGTGGGGCATCTGTTGGTGAAGAAAGATTCACAGATCTTGACTTTGTTGACAATGCTGTGATCTTCGTGGAGTCAATGGAGGCCCTGATGGGGGCTCTCGAGAGACTGAGTGAGTGGTCTGAGTGTCTGGGCTTGCGAGTGTCCTGATAAAAACCAAAGAGCCAGGCCTTTAATGACCTCTTGGGCACGGCCATCAGCAGTGTGTCTGTCGGCGGAGAGAGTGTCGACCTCGTCATTGAGAGGTTTACTTACCTTGGCGGTGACATTCATGTGACTCTGGTGACTCTTCCTGTGAAGTCAGTAGATGGATTGGGATAGCATGGGGGGTCATGAGGTCACTAGAAATGATGAGTCATAGAGGCCCAGACCCCTCATGGACCCCGTGATCATCAGAGGTGACTGTGTGCAGAGGGTGCAGACCTATAAATACCTGGGAGTGCAGCTGGATGATAAACTGGACTGGACTGCCAATACTGATGATCTGTGCAAGAGAGGACAGAGCCGACTATACTTCCTTAGAAGGCTGGCGTCCTTCACCATCTGCAATAAGATGCTGCAGATGTTCTATCAGACGGTTGTGGTGAGCGCCCTCTTCTACACGGTGGTGTGCTGGGGAGGCAGCATAAAGAAGAAGGACACCTCACACCTGGACAAACTGGTGAGGAAGGCAGGCTCTATTGTAGGCACGGAGCTGGACAGTCTGACATCTGTGGTGGAGCGACGGGCGCTGAGCAGACTCCTGTCAGTCATGGAGAATCCACTGGAGCCATTGAACAGGATCATCTCCAGACAGAGGAGCAGCTTCAGTGACAGACTGCTGTCACCGTCCTGCTCCACTGACACACTGAGGAGATCGTTTCTCCACCACACTATGCGACTCTTCAATTCCACCGGGGGGGTAAACGTTAACATTATACAAAGTTATTGTCTGTCTGTATACCTGCATTGTTATCAATCTTTAATTTAATATTGTTATTATCAGTATGCTGCTGCTGGAGTATGGGAATTAATAAAGTATCTATCTATCTATCTATCTATCTATCTATCTATCTATCTATCTATCTATCTATCTATCTATCTATCTTTACTATAATTAAGATCTATCTATCTATCTATCTATCTATCTATCTATCTATCTATCTATCTATCTATCTATCTATCTATCTATCTATACTATAATTAAGATCTATCTATCTATCTATCTATCTATCTATCTATCTATCTATCTATCTATCTATCTATCTATCTATCTATCTTCTACAAGAATGATGGCAAGAAAAAAGTATGGAGAAGGCGTGGAGCAGCTCATTATCCAAAGCATAGCACATCATCTGTAAAACACGGTGGAGGGAGGCAGTGTGATGGCTTGGGCATGCATGGCTGCCAGTGGCACTGGGACACTCGTGTTTATTAATGATGTGACACAGGACAGAAGCAGCCGAATGAATTCTGAGGTGTTCAGAGACATACTGTCTGCTCACATCCAGCTAAATACAGCAGTCACATTGATTCATGATACAGATGGACAATGACCCAAAACATACAGCCAAAGCAACCCAGGAGTTTATTAAAGCAAGGAAGTGAATGGCCAAGTCAGTCACCTGATCTTAACCCAACTGAGCAGGCATTTCACTTGTTGAAGACTAAACTTCAGACAGAAAGGCCCACAAACAAACAGCAACTGAAAGCCGCTGCAGTAAAGGCCTGGCAGAGCATTAAAAAGGAGGAAACCCAACATCTGGTGATGTCCAGGAGTTCAAGATTTCAGGCTGTCATTGCCAGCAAAGGGTTTTCAACCAAGTATTAGAAATGAACATTTGATTTCCAGTTATTGAATTTGTCCAATTACTTTTGAGCCTCTGAAATGAAGAGATTGTGTTACAAAATGCTTTAGTTGCCTCACATTTTTATACAATCGTTTTGTTCACCCCACTGAATTAAAGCTGAAAGTCTGCACTTCAACTGCATCGGAGTTGTTTCATTTAAAATTCATTGTGGTAATGTACAGAACCAAAATTAGAAAAAAGTTGTCTCTGTCCAAATATTTATGGACCTAACTGTAGATAAGGGATCAGCAGACACAGAGTCGGGAGGAGCGAGACAAAGCTTGCCAAGGAGGAGTGGAGTGGAGGAGATAGAGAGAGAAGAAAAAGTATTGTGTGTACTTAGTACTTGTTGGGACTGTGTGTTGTGTCTGTGGGAAACGGGGAAGGCGTTTCTCACAGGCAGAAGAAAATAAAATAAAAACATTAATTTGTTTTCTAAGTGTGCCTCCAGTGTCTGTCTGTGACGGGTCAGGTGCTGGTATAGCGCCTTTTGTTACAACATCAAATGCCGAAATCACAAATATAGTGGAGCCAGATGAGCTTTGGACTAGCTCCCCTTTAACACTTTGAGTGCCAGGTATGAGTTAACTCGTATCTCATTGAGCCTTTACAGCACATGCCTGCGCTCGGCGAGGTGCCGTCCTTCAAGGTCTCTTGACTTTTAGTCGTTTTTTATTACAAGTTTTAATTGAGTTCATTTTTTATCTTCCATGCATAGAGCTCCACAGCAGCGTCCTGCTAAGAAATGGTCCAGCAGTCAACGTGTTAAAAAAATGGCTTCCCTGAGCGACTCTGAAGGTAAAGCCTGTTCGCTTACGTCCGTCCTTTTTTCCTTCCAAGGCACTCTTCCAGTGTTTGCTCTTCATTTAAGCTGCGTGTTTTCCCACATCCTTATTTTCTCTTCTTTTTGAGAGAAGTCATATCTGGTATCTCAAACAACATCAGAGCCAAATTGCCCCGTCGTGTGTTGCCCTCAGGCCTGAGGAAACAGTAACAGCAAATAGAAGTTGGCTTTCAACTTCATTTTTTAGGATTATCAAAAAAAAGGAGAGCAATGTGATCTCTTTCTGCCAAATGGCTGAATGGGCAAATTTTTCTGGGTTCACCCACGTTGGCAGGTTCCCCCTAAATTAGGTGGTGGGGGGTATTGTAGTAGAAGCTATCACAGCCAGTTGGCCTCCCTGATGCTAAACTGCTGTTCACTTTCCTTTTAGACGTGCAAGATGGACAATGGCAGTCATGTAATCTCAGGTCACATGGGTAATAAATAAGCACCTTGGGCATGGGAAAGGCACTATATAAATAAAATGTATTATTATTATTATTATTATTATGATAGCGTAACAAAATCAGATATACTGTGTCACACACGTCCGCATGGGAGGCAGCCAAAGGGCCTGAATGAGGTTAATTCCATGCCAGACCAGGGGGTGGCGGAGTGCATTGACCGCCCCGTACGCCCACCCCTATCTACGCCACTGTGTCTATGGTGTCTGTGTATAGCAGAGTGGTAGACCCCACTACAATAAATAACCGTGCTGTTCCTGTTTCAAGCTGAATAATGTTGGTTTTGTTAAAGTACTGAGACTCATCCTCGTGTTTTGAGGTGCAAGACAGCTACTGACACGTCACAACACATACAAAATCCAACGTCTGTCTGTCTGTCTGTCTGTCCGCTTTTCATGAGAGAACTCCTTAATGGATTTAGATCAGGTTATTTTCTTGAATGTTCTGGTTGATTCTATGACTTCTCTCATCACGCTAAATCGCAGAGGCGATTTATTTGCGCAAATCCAAAAAAGAGGCTGCAGACCAAGGGGAGGGAGGGAAGCGGGACCTCAGGAGTGGGGAGCCAGGCGGGGTCCTCCTCACTCACGTGCCAGCCATCCATTCGAGCCGCTCTACCTCTCGCCATGTGTTGGAGCGCACCTACACTTAGCTGCGGATACCTATTTGTTAAGCAGACATTATCGTCTAGAGATTGTTAAGGAGTAACGTTTGATGTTTTTGAGAGAGAGATCAGAGCTACGTGTGTTTTAGAGGGTAGCTGCTGATTGGCAGAGATACAGTACATCCAGAAAGTATTCACAGCACATCACTTTTTCCACATTTTGTTATGTTACAGCCTTATTCCAAAATGGATTAAATTCATTTTTTTCCTCAGAATTCTACACACAACACCCCATAATGACAACGTGAAAAAAGTTTATTTGAGGTTTTTACAAATTTATTAAAAATAAAAAAACTGAGAAATCCCATGTACATAAGTATTCACAGCCTTTGCTCAATACTTTGTCGATGCCCCTTTGGCAGCAATTCCAGCCTCAAGTCTTGTTGAATATGATGCCACAAGCTTGGCACACCTATCCTTGGCCAGTTTCGCCCATTCCTCTTTGCAGCACCTCTCAAGCTCCATCAGGTTGGATGGGAAGCGTCGGTGCACAGCCATTTCAAGATTTCTCCAGAGATGTTCAATCGGATTCAAGTCTGGGCTCTGGCTGGGCCACTCAAGGACATTCACAGAGTTGTCCTGAAGCCACTCCTTTGATATCTTGGCTGTGTGCTTAGGGTCGTTGTCCTGCTGAAAGATGAACCGTCGCCCCAGTCTGAGGTCAAGAGTGCTCTGGAGCAGGTTTTCATCCAGGATGTCTCTGTACATTGCTGCAGTCATCTTTCCCTTTATCCTGACTAGTCTCCCAGTCACTGCCACTGAAAAACATCCCACAGCATGATGCTGCCACCACCATGCTTCACTGTAGGGATGGTATTGGCCTGGTGATGAGCGGTGCCTGGTTTCCTCCAAATGTGATGCCTGGCATTCACACCAAAGAGTTCAATCTTTGTCTCATCAGACCAGAGAATTTTCTTTCTCATGGTCTGAGAGTCCTTCAGGTGCCTTTTGGCAAACTCCAGGTGGGCTGTCATGTGCCTTTTACTAAGGAGTGGCTTCCGTCTGGCCACTCTACCATACAGGCCTGATTGGTGGATTGCTGCAGAGATGGTTGTCCTTCTGGAAGGTTCTCCTCTCTCCACAGAGGACCTCTGGAGCTCTGCAAAAGTGACCATCGGGTTCTTGGTCACCTCCCTGACTAAGGCCCTTCTCCCCCGATCGCTCAGTTTAGATGGCCGGCTAGCTCTAGGAAGAGTCCTGGTGGTTTCAAACTTCTTCCACTTACAGATGATGGAGGCCACTGTGCTCATTGGGACCTTCAAAGCAGCAGAATTTTTTCTGTAACCTTCCCCAGATTTGTGCCTGGAGACAATCCTGTGTCGGAGGTCTACAGACAATTCCTTTGACTTCATACTTGGTTTGTGCTCTGACATGAACTGTCAACTGTGGGACCTTCTATAGACAGGTGTGTGCCTTTCCAAATCATGTCCAGTCAACTGAATTTACCACAGGTGGACTCCAATGAAGCTGCAGAAACATCTCAAGGATGATCAGGGGAAACAGGATGGACCTGAGCTCAATTTTGAGCTTCATGGCAGAGGCTGTGAATACTTGTGTACATGGGATTTCTCAATTTTTTTTATTTTTAATAAATTTGCAAAAACCTCAAGTAAACTTTTTTCACGTTGTCATTATGGGGTGTTGTGTGTAGAATTCTGAGGAAAAAAATGAATTTAATCCATTTTGGAATAAGGCTGTAACATAACAAAATGTGGAAAAAGTGATGAAGCGCTGTGAATACTTTCTGGATGCACTGTACGTGTGTTTTCGAGGGTACCTGCTCATTGGCAGAGATATCACGGCCACCTGCTCTTCTCCCCACTTTGGAGATGCTGTCCCGTCAGAACTGAACACAATCAGATACGTATTGGAGCGGACCTCGACATCCACTTACCCACCGATACCTGTTTGTTTATTGATTTTTCAAGTTTGTCCTGATTCACTACTGCGCGGGTGGAGCCGCGGGGGACGGCTAGTATGTCATTCAGGTGGCGAGTGGAAACTAACAGTGAAGTGGTGGGCCCAGGAGAGGACATCGGTGATGGTGTGGATGGGATCCCCTTGTTTGTTGCACTGTGAACTTGTAAGGCTGGAGGTTAAGGAACCATTGGGTGACCCTGGGGGTTAATGTTCCTCTGTAAGCACAGCAACTGGAGGGGTGTGTGATCGATCACCGGAGAAAACTCTCACCCCAGCAGGTCGTTTCGCAGTTGGGTTATTGCCTCTCTTTCTCCCTCTTGATCTCTATATACATCTTCTCCTGGTCCATTATGGGATGCACCTGGCTCAGTATGGCTCCCAGGTAGGATAGAAAATCATTAGTGGAGATTAACACAGGGGCTGACATTCAGATCACAATATCCATCCATCCATCCAACCCGCTATATCCTAACACAGGGTCACGGGGGTCTGCTGGAGCCAATCCCAGCCAACACAGGGCACAAGGCAGGAAACAAACTCCGGGCAGGACACCAGCCCACCGCAGGGCACACACACACAGACACACACTAGGGACAATTTAGAATCGCCAATGCACCTAACCTGCATGTCTTTGGACTGTGGGAGAAAACCCATGCAGACACGGGGAGAACATGCAAACTCCACGCAGGGAGGACCTGGGAAGCGAACCTGGGTCTCCTAACGGTGAGGCAGCAGCGCTACCACTGCACCACCGTGCCGCATCCATTATCCAACCCGCTATAACCTAACTACAAGGTCACGGGGGTCTGCTGGAGCCAATCCCAGCCAACACAGGGTGCAAGGCAGGAAACAAACTCCGTGCAGGACACCAGCCCACCGCAGGGCACACACACACACACCAAGCACACACTAGGGACAGTTTAGAATCGCCAATGCACCTAACCTGCATGTCTTTGGACTGTGGGAGAAAACCCACGCAGACACGGGGAGAACATGCAAACTCCACGCAGGATCCGGGAAGCGAACCTCAGGTCTCCTAACTGCGAGGCAGCAGCGCTACCACTACGCCACCATGCTGCCCAGATCATAATATATACGTCAAAAAAAAAAAAAAGATTCCAAAGTGTCAGTTTTAAATGTTTCTACAGCTTGTTAGCTCTGGACTTTATATTTTCACCTTTGGTCCAATACCCACATTCCTATCCGCCATAAATATACTGCAAATAAATCCGAGCCAGTTCCAATAGCAGGCCTCTAGGCCAGACACGTAGATACTTCTGCATTATGTAACACCACGGGCACCAACCAAGCAGTAAATGGCAGACAAGCTTTATGAGAGGTGATAAAGTCCATCCATCCATCAATCCATCCAGTATCCAACCTGCTATATCCTAACTACAGGGTCACGGGGGTCTGCTGAAGCCAATCCCAGCCAACACAGGGCGCAAGGCAGGAACTAATCCTGGGCAGGGCGCCAGCCCACCTCAGGGCACACACACACCCACACTAGAGACAATTCATAATCGCCAATGCACCTAACCTGCATGTCTTTGGACTGTGGGAGGAAAGCCACGCAGACACGGGGAGAACATGCAAACTCCACACAGGACCTGGGAAGCGAACCCCAGGTCTCCTTACTGCAAGGCAGCAGCGCTACCCACTGCGCCACCGTGCCACCCGTGATAAAGTCCCAAGTGTTTTATTTTTTACTGATGTGCTCCTAATATAAAATAAACAGAAATACAAAATACAACCCCGTGTCCAAACAATGTTATGTACCTAGAGACAGAAGGCGATGACTTGCAAATCATTTAAACCCCTTGTCAGGACGCAGGCCCATCTGAGGATCACCTTCTTGGTTCATCCTAGGTAAGCAATACCACTCCTGGATGAGAGGGGGGCTCCGCTGTCATTCCTCTTTATCACCTCCTTCTGTTCCCAATGAGAGCCACTGACTCCGCCCCTTGCACTCAGGACGCTACATATTTGAGGTGCCCCCGAAAGGTGGCGTCTCATTGTGGGAGCTCCAGGTTTACAATGGCATGGAAGCTGTTCGTTTTGTTATGTATGCGGCGTCATCATGTGTTGTTTTTGTGGCACTCTCTTTCTTAATTAAATGGGGCAAACCGTCTAGCACCCCTTCGTTTATTCTGAATGCCATGTGTAGTCAGGTGAACTTGGCCTGAACCTGTATAATCCTGTCCAAAATAAATCAACGAAGAGGGATGCTGCACACGCCAGTGTAACAAATAACATAAGAAACGCGTCAGGCCGAATAATTGTGTTCTGTGGTGCTGCCTGTTCCGAACTGAACGCCTCCTTGAGGGCATCTGTGGGCTTTGCAGGCGGGAAACCAGAAAGGGCGGAGTCAGTTGCCATCACTGGGCGGTTCCTCAGTAACTGTGGAGGAACAGGAACATGGCGGTTTTAAAGCCAGGCAGGGGAAGTGATGTCATCAGGGCAGGAACCGGAAGTGACATCCTCCAGTCCTGGCGAAATTTCCCGTGGTTGGGCTGCCGATGAAAAAGAAGGATTAGTGTGTCCTGCCACCCCCTGGTCTGGCATGGAATTTTTCCCTTCTGAGCCCTTCAGCTACCTGTGTGTTAATAATGCATTGTGAACAGTTGGGGGGGCACAACTGAGCCCCCAAACCCCAAACACACGAGACCCAACACAACTCAAATATAAGAATTTTTAATCCACATAGCTCTAATAAGACCATTAATACAATACAATAGATAGATAGATAGATAGATAGATAGATAGATAGATAGATAGATAGATAGATAGATAGATAGATAGATAGATAGATAGATAGATAGATAGATACTTTATTAATCCCAAGGGGAAATTCACATACTTCAGCAGCAGCATACTGATAAAGAACAATATTAAATTAAAGAGAGATAACAATGCAGGTATAACAGACAATAACTGTATAATGTTAACGTTTACCCCCCCGGGTGGAATTGAAGAGTCGCATCGTGTGGTGGAGGAACGATCTCCTCAGTCTGTCAGTGGAGCAGGACGGTGACAGCAGTCTGTCGCTGAAGCTGCTCCTCTGTCTGGAGATGACACTGTTCAGTGGATGCAGTGGATTCTCCATGATTGACAGGAGTCTGCTCAGCACCCGTCGCTCTTGCACAGATGTCAGACTGTCCAGCTCCATGCCTACAATAGAGCCTGCCTTCCTCACCAGTTTGTCCAGGCGTGAGGCGTCCCTCTTCTTTATGCTGCCTCCCCAGCACACCACCGAGTAGAAGAGGGCGCTCGCCACAACCGTCTGATAGAACATCTGCAGCATCTTATTGCAGATGTTGAAGGACGACAGTCTTCTAAGGAAGTATAGTCGGCTCTGTCCTTTCTTACACAGAGCATCAGTATTGGCAGTCCAGTCCAGTTTATCATCCAGCTGCACTCCCAGGTATTTATAGGTCTGTACCATCTGCACACAGTCACCTCTGATGATCATGGGGTCCATGAGGGGCCTGGGCCTCCTAAAGTCCACCACCAGCTCCTTGGTTTTGCTGGTGTTCACGTGTAGGTGGTTTGAGTCACACCATTTAACAAAGTCCTTGATTAGGTTCCTATACTCCTCCTCCTGCCCATTCCTGATGCAGCCCACGATAGCAGTGTCGTCAGCGAACTTTTGTAGGTGGCAGGACTCTGAGTTGTATTGGAAGTATAATGTATATAGGCTGAACAGGACTGGAGAAAGTACAGTCCCCTGCGGCGCTCCTGTGTTGCTGACCACAATGTCAGACCTGCAGTTCCCGAGACGCACATACTGAGGTCTGTCTGTAAGATAGTCCACTGTCCATGACACCAGGAATGAATCTACTCCCATCTCTGTCAGCTTGTCCCTAAGGAGCAGAGGTTGGATGGTGTTGAAGGCACTAGAGAAGTCCAGAAACATAATTCTTACTGCACCACTGCCTCTGTCCAAGTGGGAGATTGATCAGTGTAGCATGTAGATGATGGCATCCTCCACTCCCACCTTCGCCTGGTATGTGAACTGCAGAGGGTCGAGGGTGTGGCAGACCTGTGGCCTGAGGTGGTGAAGCAGCAGCCGCTCCACGTAAGACATTTTATAAACCACAGACCACCATTATCTCTCAAAGTTAAAGTCTGGACATGTAGGAGAGTTGAGAAGAGATGGACCCCTTGATGAGGAGGGGAATGTAAACTCTGGAGTTGTAAATAATGGGTGAGCGCTGGGACAAGAGAGGGGTGCAGGTAGGGGCTGTCAGACAGATATGATGGACAGTGAAGAGTTTGACACCCACCCAGCCGAGAGATAATGGTAGATTATTTAGGGGCAGGACTGGAGCAATGGACTGCTAATAATAATAATAATAATACATTTTATTTATGCTAGAAGTCAGATGAGGAAGAAAAATGGCATTCAACGATAAGAATTGCTGAGTCTGTGTGCGCGCCATACAATTAAACTTAATTCTGCTGCCTGTTCTGAAGTCTCCGAGTGCCTTCTTTGGGGGATGAGGGCACCCCTGCCATGTCAGCCTGCTACAACACCACATATGAATTTGGGGGATAAACTGCTTCCCACTCTCCTTAGTCCATTGTTTCCTCTAGAATCCTAGCCAGGGTGGAATAGATAGATAGATAGATAGATAGATAGATAGATAGATAGATAGATAGATAGATAGATAGATAGATAGATAGATAGATAGATAGATAGATAGATAGATAGATAGATAGATAGATAGATAGATAGATAGATAGATAGATATGAAAGGCACTATACAATAGATAGATAGATAGATGATAGATAGATAGATAGATAGATAGATAGATAGATAGATAGATAGATAGATAGATAGATAGATAGATAGATAGATAGATAGATAGATAGATAGATAGATAGATATGAAAGGCACTATACAATAGATAGATAGATAGATAGATAGATAGATAGATAGATAGATAGATAGATAGATAGATAGATAGATAGATAGATAGATAGATAGATAGATATGAAAGGCACTATACAATAGATAGATAGATAGATAGATAGATAGATAGATAGATAGATAGATAGATAGATAGATAGATAGATAGATAGATAGATAGATAGATAGATAGATAGATATGAAAGGCACTATACAATAGATAGATAGATAGATAGATAGATAGATAGATAGATAGATAGATAGATAGATAGATAGATAGATAGATAGATATGAAAGGCACTATACGATAGATAGATAGATAGATAGATAGATAGATAGATAGATAGATAGATAGATAGATAGATAGATAGATAGATAGATAGATAGATAGATAGATAGATAGATAGATAGATATGAAAGGCACTATACAATAGATAGATAGATAGATAGATAGATAGATAGATAGATAGATAGATAGATAGATAGATAGATAGATAGATAGATAGATAGATAGATATGAAAGGCACTATACAATAGATAGATAGATAGATAGATAGATAGATAGATAGATAGATAGATAGATAGATAGATAGATAGATAGATAGATATGAAAGGCACTATACGATAGATAGATAGATAGATAGATAGATAGATAGATAGATAGATAGATAGATAGATAGATAGATAGATAGATAGATAGATAGATAGATATGAAAGGCACTATACAATAGATAGATAGATAGATAGATAGATAGATAGATAGATAGATAGATAGATAGATAGATAGATAGATAGATAGATAGATAGATAGATAGATAGATATGAAAGGCACTATACAATAGATAGATAGATAGATAGATAGATAGATAGATAGATAGATAGATAGATAGATAGATAGATAGATAGATATGAAAGGCACTATACAATAGATAGATAGATAGATAGATAGATAGATAGATAGATAGATAGATAGATAGATAGATAGATAGATAGATAGATAGATATGAAAGGCACTATACGATAGATAGATAGATAGATAGATAGATAGATAGATAGATAGATAGATAGATAGATAGATAGATAGATAGATAGATAGATAGATAGATAGATAGATAGATAGATAGATAGATATGAAAGGCAGTATACAATAGATAGATAGATAGATAGATAGATAGATAGATAGATAGATAGATAGATAGATAGATAGATAGATAGATAGATAGATAGATATGAAAGGCACTATACAATAGATAGATAGATAGATAGATAGATAGATAGATAGATAGATAGATATAGATAGATAGATAGATAGATATGAAAGGCACTATACGATAGATAGATAGATAGATAGATAGATAGATAGATAGATAGATAGATAGATAGATAGATAGATAGATAGATAGATAGATAGATAGATACTTTATTAATCCCAAGGGGAAATTCACATAATATAAGGCAGTATAGTGGCCATCCTCCCATCCCTCCAAGAAATCTTCCTCCTTTCTGGCCGGGATGCCCGTCCGTTTTCCTGGGCACTGACGGTATGTTCACCTTTGTTGCTTCCTCATAGACTTCCAGCCTGTTATGGATGCTCAGAGATGTTTAATTTCAAATACAAGGAGGGTTAAGTGACGTCCTCAGGGTCACACAGTGGCAGCAGCCGCTGCATTTAATGGGTTTAAATGTCTCAGCCGCCAGACCACAGTGCCCGATAAAGTGGTGGGCACTTGATTGATGGTTTTTTAGGTTTACATAAAGAGAAAAGATTGCGAATTCCACCAGTGAAGAATCAATGGACGGTAAAGAAGAAAGTGAAGGAGCCTGCAGAGCAGAGCAGAGCACAGCGCCTTTGTGTTTTTCCATAATGTCGTGTTTGTACAGAAAGTGGGCTGCAGGGGAAGTCATTGCTGGCTAATTGTGCCATAAGATAAAGTAAACAGATAGGACGAGAGAGAAAAAAAAATAATAATAATAAAAACAGGTAAGCCTCGAATCAAACGACAGGACTTCTTTTTATTGGCCATAAAAGGTAATTAATTGATTGCAGGCCCCTGCCTCCTGACATAACCAGAGGGCAGACTTTGTTTAATGGCAGCACTCTGACGTCACAGTTTCCTATTGCCGCAAATTACGACGCGAGATAAAAAACAAATTGTGATATTAAGCGAGACTGGCTGGCGCTAATTGAGGAGATAGGCATCAAATTGCACGGTGGCAAAAATTGCACAACTGCATGAAGGCATTCAGCTGGGCCCTCCGCAGATGGAAGTGACAGAGCGTATAAAAGTTATTTTTAAAGAGTTATAGAGGGAAGTTTGCTGACTGATGAAGAAAAGCTAAAGCTGCTGATACACATTTACAGAATATGGGATTGAGAAATAAAAATCAGACCCCTTCACTCTCTGCACAGTTTGCTGGTTTGCAGATGTCATGCCCCCGACCTGCCACTTATGGGCACCTTCATCTTTATCCGAGACATCAATACACATGAAACTGAGGGTGCAGATTGTCGGACGTTAAAATCAAACGTTAGGTAGTTACTTTGAAACAACTGTAAAAATTGTGGAAAATGGCCTGTCAATCATTTTTGTGAGGGTCTCAGGGGTCTGCTGGAGTCTATCCCAGATAGCATAGGGTGCAAGGCAGGAACAAATCCTAGACAGGGTGCCAGTCCATCGTTGGGCAAACACACACCCTAATCTCACATGCACTAGGGTCAATGTAGTATTGCCCATCCACCTAACTTGAATGCCTTTGGACTGTGGGAGGAAACTGGACCACCCAGAAGAAACCCACACAGACATGCAAACTCCACACAAGGAGGACCCGGGATGCGAACCCTGGTGAGGAAGCAGCGCTACCACTGTGCCACCCACTGCGAAATGGTGCATTTTTAATTTAATCATTCAATGAATTGACAAATCCATACAATCATATCATAGAAAAAAATCAGTGTTCAATAAAAAAATCCAATAAATAAAGTTAAAAATCTTCCAAAACTCAAGAGGTTCCTTTCTCTCGTTCTATATCTTTGTCAGGACTTCAGGGCGACTTCAATGTCACAGTCTTATCATTGTCATATCTAAGCACAAAGTAGCAAAAATGCCTTGAAATGCTCACTAGAGGGGGAAAGAAATTTGACAAACCCTGGCTGTCATGTTTGGTATGATTTTCAGTACTCGCTATATCCTCGTCAGGACTGCCACAGTCTTCAATGTCACAGTCTGTCACTGCCATTCCTAAGTACAAAATATCAAAAATAATGCAAAATGCCCACTAGAGGGGGAAAAAATCATCAAACCCCGGCTGTTAGGATTGGTGTGATTTTCTGGATTATCTATATCCTCATCAGCACTCCGGGAGACTTCAACGTCACAGTCATCCTTTGTCGGGAATTAAAGAGTTCCTAAGCAGAAATTCCTGAAAATGACTCAAAATGCCCACTAGAGGGGGAATACCGTCAAACCCTGGCTCATTTCTTTTGTGATTCCCTATATCTTCGTCAGGACTCGGAGAGAGTTCAATGTTACAGTCTGTCACTCTGTAGGGAACTAAAGGGTTCCTTAACACAGTGTCTCTAAAAATGACTCAAAATGCCCACCAGAAAGGGGAAACCGTCAAACCCCAACTGTTATGATTGAAATGATTTTCGAGACTCTCAATCTCCTTATCAGGACATCCGGGAGACTTCAGTATCACAGCATGCCACTTTTAGGAACTAAGCGCAAAGTCCAGAAAATGACTCAAATTGCTCACTAGAGAGGGAAAACCCATGAAACCCCAGCTGTTATAAACTGGCTTCTTGAGAGACCACCCTCAAAACACATGACACATAGCCAAAGATAACTAGACATAAAGAAACTAAAGGATGAACAATGTTAATATAAGAAACGAGACCTACGCAGACATCTGAACCCCTGCCAGGGAGGGCACTGCCTGACACCAAACAGCCACATCCCAGTCCACCACACAGACAGGAACTGCACTGCCATTGGTTAGTCACAGCTCCCTGGGTGCCTCAAACTTCTACTTATAATGCAGGGTCCTAACCTCCCTCCTACTGCTGGTTCCTGTGGTCTCTCTCTCTCCATCCCATCACCTCCACTGCTCAGCAGACGGGATCCCGACCACAACCTGGAACCTCAAGTACACAGACCCCTTTACTCAACACTTAGGTGAGGCCCCTTTGGCAGAGATTCCAGTCCGGTGTCTCCTTGGGTCGAACACACCTGGATTTGGGGATTTTGTACCTTTTGATTTTCTCAAGCTGGTTGAATTGAGACCATCAGTGGACAGCAATTTTCGTATCACACCAGAGGAGTTCAATTGGATTCATTGAGAAAGGCACACATGCGTACCTCTGGATAGAAGGTCAAACAATTCACACTGTGTGTCAGGACAGAAGCCACAAAGTCCAAGGAACGCTCTGTAGACCTCTAAGATGAAGTGGTGGTGAGGCAAAGATCAGGCTGAGTGGATGGAACTATTTGTGAAGCTTTGAGTATTCCCAATTAGTTCAGTGGACTCCAGAATTGTGAGATGGAAGAAGTTTGGAACCACCAGGACCCTTCCTAGAGTTGATCGTCCGGCCAAACTGAAAAATCATTGCTTTAGTCCATTTACCTCAATTTTGTATCACCTTCTTCACTGAATGCAGCTACAGAGGGCTGTGAAAAGTTCTAAGGGAAAATGCTAGTACAAATTTTACCAATCAGTAAATACAGATTGAGCTCACATAAAGAGACAGATCATTATACCCTGACATCATGCGAAGAAAGGAGTGCACAGAAAATAAATGTTGGGACGCCAACTCAGTGCATCCCCGTTTCATTCCTTCAGTCCAAAAGAAAAAGCTCAGTGAAAACCGTTCAGTTATAAAGAACATAAAGCACGGCGTTTACGGCTTTGAGTCTTCAGGGTGCACGGAGCTTCATCCTGTGGGTCGCTTGGACTATCGTATTTTTGGCCGGCTTGAAATTTCTGGAGAAGGGGCGGAGGCAGTTACCCTCAACGGGCATCTGCTCTGGACTGTGGAGGAAGAAGGAGACGACACAGGTGCTGATAGCGCTCACCCTCTCGCCCCAGGGTGGTATTACCTACCTCAGATGAGCCCGTGAGGTGATCCTTCAACACACGTGAGTGACAACACCAAAAATTCAATTTAAGTACAGGAGACCCTGAAGAGGTGGAGTTCTGCTCTAGAGAGGAGAGGAATGAAGGTCAGTAGGACCACCACAGCAGAATACATGCAGGGAGTGGAGCTGGCAAAGGTGGAGGAGTTTAAATACTTGGGATAAACGGGGATTGTGGAAGAGAAGTGAAGAAGACAGTGCAGGCAGGGTGGAGTGTGTGGAGAAGAGTGTCAGGAGTGATTTGTGACAGACAGGTATCAGCAAGAGTGAAAGGGAAGGTCTACAGGACGGTAGTGAGACCTGCTATGTTATATGGGCTGGAGACCGGGGCACAGGAGACAGAGCTGGAGGTGGCAGAGTTAAAGATGCTAAGATTTGCATTGAGTGTGACGAGGATAGACGGGATTAGAAATGAGGACATTAGAGGGTCAGCTCAAGTTGGACGGTTGGGAGACAAAGTCAGAGAGGTGAGATTGCGTTGGTTTGGACATGTGCAGAGGAGAGATGAAGGGTATATTGGGAGAAGGGTGCTAAGGATAGAGCTGCCAGGTAAGAGGACAGGAGGAAGGCCTAAGAGAAGGTTTTTGGATGTGGTGAGAGATGAAGAGAAGACAGTGAGTGTAATGGAGCAAGATGCAGAGGACAGGAAGAGATGGAAAAAGATGATCTGCTGTGGCAACCCCTAATGGGAGCAGGCGAAAGAAGAAGAAGAATCAAACTTTCATATAAGCTCCTTTGGCAGCATTTCCAGCTTCTATTCTTCTTGGGGGTAAACCTCTTCAAGCCTTGCACACCTGGACTTTGACGGTTGACCTCATTATTGTTTTCAGACAGGTCTGCAGATTTATTCAAAATCAGAAACCGAAATCTCTCCTTCTTAGAAGAACTCAGACCCTTCATTCGGTCCTTCGAAGTTACAGAGTAACGGGGAGTGTGGATGAGAGGTGAAGAAGAGAGTGCAGGCGCATGTCTGGAGAAGAGTGTCGGGAGTAATCTGTGACAGACGGGTACCAGCAAGAGTGACAGGGAAGGTCTACAGGATGGTAGTGAGACCAGCTATGTTATATGGGCTGGAGACCGGGGCACAGGAGACAGAGCTGGAGGTGGCAGAGTTAAAGATGCTAAGATTTGCATTGGGTGTGGGCGGTCGGAAAATCGAGAGTCCACCTTATGAGAAGGATTTAGGAGTCGTAGTGGACTCTAAGCTATCAACTTCCTGACAGTGTTCAGAAGTCATTAAGAAGGCTAACAGAATGTCAGGTTATATAGCGCCTTGAGGTGTGCAGTACAAGTCACAGGAGGTTCTGCTGAAGCTTTATAACAGGCCTCATCTGGAGTCCTGTGTGCAGTTTGGGTCTCCAGGCTACAAAAAGGACATAGCAGCACTAGAGAAGGTCCAGAGAAGAGCGACTTGGCTGATTCAGAGCTACAGGGGATGAATTATGAGGAAAGATTCAAAGAGCTGAGACTTTACAGTTTAAGCAAAAGAAGATTAAGAGGTGACCTGACTGAAGTGTTTAAAATGATGAAGGGAATTAGTCCAGTGGATCGAGATGGTGACTTTAAAATGAGCTCATCAAGAACACAGGGACACAGTTGGAAACTTGTGAAGGGTAAATTTCACACAAACGTTAGGAAGTTTTTCTTTACAGAAACAATGATAGAAACTTGGAATAAGCGACCAAGTAGTGTGGTGAACAGTAAGACTTTAGGGACTTTCAAAACTCGACTTCAAGTTTTTTTGGAAAAAATAAGTGGATAGGATTGGCGAGCTTTGTGAGGCTGAATGGCCTGTTCTCATCCAGATTGCTCTAATGTTCTAAAGAGTCAGACAAGGATGGACAAGATTAGAAATGGGGATATCAGAGGGTCAGCTCAGGTGGGACGGTTGGGAGACAAAGTCAGAGAGGCGAGATTGCGTTGGTTTGGACATGTGCAGAGGAGAGATGAGGGGTATATTGGGAGAAGGGTGCTAAGGTTAGAGCTGCCAGGCAAGAGGAGAAGAGGAAGGCCTAAGAGAAGGTTTATGGATGTGGTGAGAGAGAACATGCAGATGATGAATGTGACAGAGGAACAGAAAGCTGATGATCCGCTGTGGCAATCCCTAATGGGAGCAGCTGAAAGAAGAAGAAGATGAAAAAGAATATGAAGAAAAAGAAGACACAACAAATCCCCTTTTTTCAGAAAGAGAATGGCTGACACCACCATATTGGCCACCTTCCTAAGAAAGCAGCTAAGGAAAGTTCATCTCAGAATTCATCTCATTAACACGTGAGAGTTTTTCAAAGTTGATCCTTTTGACACCCATCAAAACAAACAAAGAAAGGCACCCATTTGCTTTCTGCGGCTCTTTTGATGAAGTCCCTTTGTTCTGTGAATGCGTACCACCTAAGGGCTCGATCTACATAAAACAAACGTGTCTCCACTCACTCCATCTGCAGGATTTGAAATGCACAGAGCTTTCAGGGTCTGTTTAAGGCCAAGTTTGAAAATAAACATAACTGTTGTAGTTGCATTATGAATTTTGTTCCTCTAGAGTCATATCCCTAAGCCATTGCAGAGACAGAAGGTTGACTTTGCTGATAGCACCTGGAGGGACTTCGTAACACGTCTCGGAATAGGGAGATTGATGAGATAAAATGTGAACTCTTTGGGCAAAACTCCGAGCCCCGCTTATCATCTGCCTTATCCCTACGGTGAAGTATGATGGTGACAACATCACGCTACGGTGTTTCAGGGACATGAAGGCTGGTCAGAACTGAGGGAAGGATGAATGCAGCCCAACACAGCGAGATGCTTCAAGAACGCCCGCTCCGTAGTGCACACCACCTCAAACTGAGTCACCGGTTCACCTTTTCAGCACAACAATGGCCCAAATCATACAACAACAACAGCATTTACTTGTATAGCACATTTTCATACAAATAATGTATCTTAAAGTGCTTTACAATATGAAATAAAATTAAGTTAATATAAAACATAAATAAACAAGATAAGGCAATAATATTATATAGTATGTAACAATGAAAAATCGGGAGTGGTCTCCTTACCCAGACTTTCTCGTATACTCAGATATGGGGATGGATATTTGAGGAGTAAACTGCAAGACGATGATTATATTTTTAATTATGTACATTAAAGAACCATCAACAACAAATCAAATCAAATCAAATGAATAATATATTGAACAATTATTATAAAAGTAAAGTTGAATGAATCGGACTCTGCATGAATAAAAAAGCACCACTTCCGGTTAGCAGATATAGCCCAAAAGTTGACAGAAATCTCTGTTTTGTACCTAACACTTGTATGTAAAATTTGATTGACCTACCTGTAAGTGAAAGCATACTCAAATTATCATGTTTACACATATATACACACACACACACACAGACAAAGAAACATAATTCCAAAAATTGTATTTTAGTACTCAGGGAGGTCTAAAACGTCAAGACTCATCAAAATCTCAAACTGGAATTTTTGGAGGATTCCAATACTTTCCCTACACTTCATATACGAGAAAGTCAGGGAGATCTAAAACATCGAGATTCATCAAAATCTCGAAATTCAATTTTTGGCCGATTACAATACTTTCCCTACAAGAAAATAAAGCGAACTCAGGGAGGTCTAAAACACTGAGATTCATCAAAATTTTGAGGTCAAATTTTTGGACAATTACAATATTTTCCCTACGAGAAAATAAATTGGACTCAGAGAGGCGTGAGGCGTCCCTCTTCTGTATGCTGCTTCCCCAGCACACCACTGCGTAGAAGAGGGCGCTCGCCACAATCGTCTGATAGAACTTCTGCAGCATCTTATTGCAGATGTTGAAGGACGCCAGCCTTCTAAGGAAGCATAGTCGGCTCTGTCCTCTCTTGCACAGAGCATCAGTATTGGCAGTCCAGTCTAATTTATCATCCAGCTGCACTCCCAGGTATTTATAGGTCTGCACCCTCTGCACACAGTCACCTCTGATGATCACGGGGTCCATGAGGGGCCTGGGCCTCCTAAAATCCACCACCAGCTCCTTGGTTTTTCTGGTGTTCAGTTGTAGGTGGTTTGAGTCGCACCATTTAACAAAGTCCTTGATTAGGTTCCTATCTGCCCACTCCTGATGCAGCCCATAATAGCAGTGTCGTCAGTGAACTTTTGCATGTGGCAGGACTCCAAGTTGTATTGGAAGTCCGATGTATGTTGTGCTCCTGTGTTGCTGACCACAATGTCAGACCGGCAGTTCCCGAGATGTTTGTAAGATAGCCCATGATCCATGCCACCAGGTATGAATCTACTCCTATCTCTGTCAGCTTGTCCCTAAGGAGCAGAGGTTAGATGGTGTTGAAGGTGCTAGAGAAGTCCAGAAACATAATTCTTACTGCACCACTGCCTCTGTCCAAGTGGGAGAGTGATCGGTGTAGCATGTAGATGATGGCATCCTCCGCTCCCACCTTCTCCTGGTATGCGAACTGCAGAGGGTCGAGGGCGTGACAGACCTGTGGCCTCAGGTGGTGAAGCAGCAGCCGCTCCATGGTCTTCATCACATGTGACGTCAGAGCCTGTTTTAGCCTGTTGACACAAACTGCACCCAGGACTCCAGATGAGTCCTCACCAGTGCGTTATAAAGCTTCAGCAGAACCTCCTTGGACTTGTACTCCACACATCAAGGCACTTTATAACCTGTCATGTCACCTCTTAATCATCTTGTGCTTAAACTGTAAAGCCTCAGCTCTTTTAATCTTTCTTCATCACTCATCCCATGGAGTCCTAGAAACACCCCAGTTGCTCTTCCCTGGACTTTTAATTGCAATTGAAGCTAAAGGGTTTTCTACAAAGTGCTGAATTAAGGGTCTGAATAATTCCGGTAATGAGAGAATTCAGCGTTTGATTTTTAATATTTTTGCAAACTTTTCTGAAAACAGTGTTGTATGCTGTGCCGGTCTTTTTTCTCCTTGATCCCCTCTTATCTTCTGCGAGGTTCTATTTATCCAATGTCCCAGGAGTTTCCAGCTGCCTTCTTGAACATTCCCAGTCTTGTAAAGTGTAACACGAATGTTCCAGGGGACATTTCACTGCCCACCACCCATCCAGCCCCAGTTTCTCTTCACGATAAATGCAGTTTGCATCCATGGCCACCCTGGTGTTGATATCATTTGTGATTCACATTATCTGGGCTTATCCACACTTGGAGAAATGATGTTTATGAGAGTTTGCCGTCAGTCACACCAACAAATTCAGGAAAACCAGCGATTTCCATGAATGCAGCCTGCTTTAAGATGACCTCACGTAGAGTGGTGGAGAAACATATAAATCTGTGTAATACCTCACGCGTCAATGCTTGGTGTGAAATTCAAGAAACGTTTTTGTTGTGACGCACCTAAATCATTGCTATTGCAAGGCTGCATTTTCCGCAGAACGTAGCCAACAGTTTCATTTCGTCTGACATCCCGTGGTTGATGGGAGTTGGACCGATCACGTAATGTTCAAGATTACTAACAAATATTATTCCATCTCTGTCAAATTGAGATCTTTTTCATGAGTTCATTGTGGTCTAGCATTTCCAAAACGTTCAGCCTTTGAATGCCATCTTCTGGGAGCTCCTATCGAGTTAGGACAGTTCACAGGTCAAGTCATGTCATGCTGGGGAGCCTGTACTGCTACAGTGCATTTTAAATGATTCTATTTATTCCTCCACTATTTGTTGGCACAAGAACTGTAAATATAATAAATATGCAGTTTGCACTTCCTACACTTTAGAACTGTTGTCGTCTCCTCACTTGCTACTGGGCCGTCCTCAGTCTATAAACTACAAGATGTCCCGACACGGGAAAATGCATTGGGCTACTGGCATGGGGGCATCACACTTCGTTCCATTGAAGGGTCCTGCTGATGCCACTGCATGCAAAGATATTTTAGACAACTGTGTCCTTCAGTTTCCAGACGGCCCCCCTTTTCTGTTCCAGCCTGACTGTGCCTGAGGTCCACAAAGACATCCCATAGGAATCAGGTCAGGTTAGGTCAGGTTGGGGAGCAGGCACTGGTAACAGCAAGTTGTCGCACCCACCACATGACGAAACAGCTCAGGATCCTGCTTGGCAACCCCACAGGGCAGACACGCGGTCTAGTCCCACCATCTGTCTGTCGCATTCAGGTGTTACATGGGCGTCCCCTTGGCCTGGCCCAGCCACTCAGGTCCTCAACAATGAGGGTCACCCTCAGGTAATCACTCCACATGGCTGTAGTGCCGTAACTGACGCTCCCTCACAATGCAGGTCACGTGCCTCATTTGGGACTCCATGAGTAACACAAACTCAAACCAGCGGTGCCCAAGGATTCTCTGAAGAGACACAGTACTGAAGGAGTCTTCATCTCAGGTCACTGGATAGTGTCCATGTCTCACAAATAGAAAGCTGCAGGACTCTAAAGACTTGGACCTTCGTCCTTTTTCAGATATCAGGAGCGCCACACACCCCTCTCCAGCGACCTCATGACTTCCCATGCTCTCCCAATCCATCTACTGACTTCATAGGAAGAGTCACCAGAGTCACATGAATGTCATTGCCAATGTAAGTAAACCTCTCGATGAGGTCGACACTCCCTGTGCAGACAGACACACTGCTGATGGCCGTGCCCATGAGGTCATTAAAGGCCTGGCCCTTTGGTTTTTATAAGGACACTCGTAAGCCCAGACCCTCAGACTCCTCACTCAGTCTCTCGAGACCCCCGATTAGAGCCTCCATTGACTCCCCGAGAATCACAGCATCGTCAGCAAAGTCACGATCAGTGAATCTTTCTTTGCCAACTTATGCCCACAGCCACTGGACCCCTCAACCCTGCTGAACACCCAGTCCATGCAAGCATTGAACAGAGTAGAAGCAGATCAGACCCCTGCTGGACCACACAATCAACACAGAGGGTCTGCCACCACTCTGCACATCACTCACAGTGCCAGTGTACAGGCCGGCCATGATATCCAGCAACCATGAGGGGATCTCACAAACCCTCAGGACGTCCAACAGGGCAGTTCGATCAACTGAGTCGAAAAATTGACAATGGCTTCAATGAAATTCTGTTGATAGTTGCGTTTTCACTCCATGAGAACCCTCGGTGCCAAGATGTGGTCGATGGTAGGCGTAAAACAAGACGGCTCCGGTCGCTGGTAGGTGAGCAAGTGATCCCATGGAGGACGACACTAGCAAGGACCTTACTCGGCACCAAGAGCAGTGTTATCCCCCTGTAGTTGTCCCATTCCAGGCGATCAGCCTTCCCTTTCCAGATAGGGAATCTGTGAGCAAGTGACACAGTTCACAAACTCTCCAAAATCCTGATGAAGTGTGAAGTAGTTTTCTAAATTAGGATAACTGATAAAATGCATTAACTCGGACCTCTAAGTGTCAGTCAGTCATTGTCCAACCTGCTTTGTCCTGAACAGGATCATGCGAGTCTGCTGGAGCCTATCCAAGCCAGCATAGGGCACAAGGCAGGAACAAACCCTGGACGAAGGACAAAGGCTGAACTCACACACACACACACACACACACACAAAGCCCACCCAAACACACACTTGGATCACCAATTCACTTAACCTGCACTGTGGGAGGAAACCTGTGCAGACATAATAAAAACCCAGGACGTGAACCCTAGTCTCCTTACTGCGAGGCAGTAGTCCTAACAATGCGCCACCCTGCCTCCCTGACCCCTAGGAGTCGGGCCAAATTTTTCACCCCTCTGAGATCTTTGTGCCAGTTAAGACTGTTTTCCTCCTCTGAGACGCTTGATAAATACGGGCAGTGGTTTGGATTTCCTTGCTTGTTCATTCTTTGTGTATTTTACTTTTCTATAATTATTTCCCAGTCACTCTCTTCTAGACGCCTGGGCTATGTGTCATAAGTCTGAAGTGTAACAGAGGACTGTTTATAAATTGTTTCCCCTTGCAATACATTTTTCTAATATTAGACTGGAATCTGAACTGTGAAGGCTATTTTTCTAACTTTGCTTTATTCCTAAGTTAGGTCTCAAGCATGTAAATACACAGGTGGACACATTTGTTTGTACCCCTCCACAAAAAAAGAAGAACCCACAATTGTCTCTGAAATTACCTGAAACTGACAGAAGTCACTGGCACCCATTATTGCTTCTTGTGTTGTCACACACATGCGCATGGGTGGCAGCTAAAGGGCCTGAATAAGAGTAATTCCATGCCAGACCAGGGGGAGGCAGAGGGCACTAACTCTTCCTCTCGCTTCTCTGCAGACCAGTTACGGGAAATTCGGCCTGGCCCTGATGACATCACTTCCATTTCCGGCCTCAATGGCACTATTTCTGGTTCTGGGCCCACTGATGACGTCACTTCCAGTCCTGAGCCCAATGACACCACTTCCATTTCCAGCCCTATTGATGACATCACTTCCAGCCCCGGGCCTAATGGCACCACTTCCGGTTACAGCCCCACTGATGACATCACTTCCAGTCCCAGACCGAATGACATCACTTCCAGTTCCAGCCCTACTAATGACGTCACTTCTGGCCATGGCCCCAAAGAATTTCCTAAGCAGAAATTCCTGAAAATGACTCAAAATGCCCACTAGAGGGGGAATACCATCAAACCCCAGCTCGTTTCTTTTGTGATTCCCTATATCCTCGTCAGGACTCAGAGAGAGTTCAATGTTACAGTCTGTCACTCTGTAGGGAACTAAAGAGTTCTTAAACACCGTGTCTCTAACAATGACTCAAAATGCCCACTAGAGGGAGAAGAAACTGTCAAACCCTGGCGATTATGATTGGTGTGATTTTCAGGACTTGCTATATCCTCGTCAAGACTCTGGGAGACCTCAATGTCACAGTCTGTCACTGTCGTTGCTAAGTATAAAATACCAAAAATGATGCAAAATGCCCACTAGAGGGGGACAATTTTGTCAAACCCCAGCTGTCATGACTGGTACGATTTATTTGGACTCCCTATATCCTCATCTGGACTGCCACAGACTTTGATGTCACAGACTGCCACTGTTGGAAACAAAAGAGTTCCTAAACACAAAGTCCTCAAAATGCACACCAGAAGGGGGAAAACCGTCAAACCTCGGCTGTCATGATTGGTTATGATTTTCAGGACTTGCTAGATCCTCATCAGGACTCAGGGAGACTTCAATGTCACAGTCTGTCACTGCCATTCCTAAGTATAAAATATCAAAAATGATGCAAAATGCCCACTAGAGGGGGAAAAAATCGTCAAACCCCGGCTGTTAGGATGGGTGTGAATTTCGGGATTTTCTATATCCTGTTCAGGACTCGGGGAGACTTCAATGTCACAGTCTGTCACTGTCGTTCCTAAGCATAAAGTAAAATGACACGCGCCCCACAGTTTGAGAACCGCTGCACTACGGTGTAAGTCCCAGAACTCTTTCCTGTTAGTTCCCAGGCATAACAGCTTGATACGAGTATGGATGGGGGTTGATTTATTTAGAACCTCGTTTTGTTACACTTGACTTGCTTGTTTGAAAGGTTATTTGATTTGAATAAAATGAATAAAATGTTTTTTTTTAAATAACAAAAAAGAAATGAGTATTCCAAAAGGAGAAACAAAAAGCAGAAATCCAGTATTAGTTTCAAAATGAAACCCTGTCTACCAAAATAACTGTGCAATAAAATGCAGTTTTGACCATCTCAACACGTCAGCTCTATGTTGTCATTTATTTATTTATTTTTTATTTATTTTTGGAGCAGTTTGGTTATCCCATATGAATCACACCTATTATTATTATTATTATTATTTTTATTTTATTTTTTTTCTTAAGTGAAGCAGTGACCTTTTTTTCCTAATTGAGAAATGACTGGGAAACATTTCAATGGGACTCGTTGTTCCAGAGCCCCTCTCTTCATCGAAGCCGGGGCTGCGCTGCGCGGATCGGCAAAGGAGTGAACTGAGAGCCAACTGTTGATGTGCACTTCACACCGTCGCGCTACGCCAGCTGGATATGTGAGTCAGCAACTTCCACTGAGCGCCTTAGGCCCGGGCCTCTTTTCACTTTTTTAATTTCTGTGAAACGCGTCGGGCTAAGAAAGCAAACGGCAGAACAGTAAAGAAAACCAGCCGGATAGTTTTATTGGCTTATTACCTCAAAGCTTCTGTGTCTTCCTTACCTGGAAAGTCTCAGAGCACCGTTTACAACATCATGTAATGAAAAACATCAAAAAAATGACATCTCCTTCATGTCTTTTTTGGTTTCTCTTAGACCAGGTGGTCCCCAATTCTGGTGCTGGAGGGCCGCAGTGGCTGCAGGTTTTCATTCCAACCACTGTGGCAGATGGCTTGGGACCCTACCCATCGAGGACGCCTGGATGGTCCACGAGAGGGACGATACCTCCACTGGGCCACGAGAGGGCAGCTGCCCGGGTCTGCTTGGGGGTCACTGAAACGGAGCTGGGAATCTCATCCCTATGGGAGGACATGGCCACCTCCAGGGGGCGCCCACACAGTTATGGAACCCTGGGTGGCAGCCCTTCTGCCACATTAGGAATAGTGCTGCCGGAACAAATTCCAGGCCCATAGTGACCAGTTTAGGCTGCTGATTAACTTCTTTTGCTTTTTAGTTTTAATTCACTTGACTCAGGCCTCCTTAGTTGTCTCTTTTTACATAATGAGCACCCAAACAATAATGAGACAAAAATGAGCAAATCACCTGTGCCCATCACACAATATCTGAAAATAAAGAACGGTGGAGGTCTGTTATAAAGTAAGGTTGATCTCTCAGGTCACCGAAACATCTTGACGGTGTTTCTAGAAAAAACAGAAAAATCCACAGTTTTGGAAATGTCTGCTGTGGCAGAATAAGAGCAGCAACAGGCCATGGAATTAAATAACGGGCTTAAATAACAGCAAGAATGGGCTTCTTATTAAGAAACTGGTTGGAGTGAAATTGGATTGAAATTGGAATTAATAAAGCATCTATCTATCTATCTATTATATAGTGCCTTCCACATCTATCTATCTATCTATCTATCTATCCTGCCTACTATACTATAATTAAGATCTATCTATCTATCTATTATATAGTGCCTTCCACATCTATCTATCTATCTATCTATACATACTATAATTAAGATCTATCTATCTATCTATTATATAGTGCCTTCCACATCTATCTATCTATCTATCTATCTATCTATCTATCTATCCTGCGTACTATACTATAATTAAGATCTATCTATCTATACTATAATTAAGATCTATCTATCTATCTATACTATAATTAAGATCTATCTATCTATCTATCTATCTATCTATCTATCTATCCTGCCTACTATACTATAATTAAGATCTATCTATCTATCTATCTATTATATAGTGCCTTCCACATCTATCTATCTATCCTATCTATCTATACTATAATTAAGATCTATCTATCTATCTATTATATAGTGCCTTCCACATCTATCTATCTATCCTGCCTACTATACTATAATTAAGATCTATCTATCTATACTATAATTAAGATCTATCTATCTATCTATCTATCTGGAGTCATTCCAGTTGGCTCGTTTCATGTCTCATTTCAATTTGGCTACCATTTCATGATGTAAAGAATCAATTCAGAGGACTGAATCCTTAAAAACAGGGCTATTAAAATGAAGGGGAAAGACGTTAATTAGCAGTGAAAACTAATTAGGAAAATGGTGAGAATGAAAACCTGCAGCCACTGCGGCCCACCAGGTCTGAAGTTCAACACCCCTGACTTACAACATCCTTTATCCCCATAGGAATGAAAAATAAAAAAAAATGAGATCTCCTTCATATCTTTTTTTAGCTTCTCTTAGACCAGGTGGTCCCCAATTCTGGTCCTGGTGGGCCGCAGTGGCTGCAGGTTTTCATTCTAACCCTCTTCTTCATTAGTGGCCAGTTTTTGCTGCTAATTAACTTCTTTTTGTTTTAGTTTTAATTCATTTGACTCAGGCCCCTTAGTTGTTTCCTTTTCCTTACAATAATGAGACCCCAAACAAGGCTCCACATGACAAGCTGACCTGTGCCAACCATAAAATATCTAAAAATAAAGAAAGGTGGAGGTCTCAGTAAGGTTGATCTCTCAGGTCACCAAAACATCTAGATGGTGTTTCTAGAAAAAATACAGAAAATCCACATTTTTGGAAACGTCTGCTGTGGCAGCAACAGGTCACAGAATTAAATAATGGGCTTAAATAACAGCAGGAGTGGGCTTCTTATTAAGAAACTGGTTGGAGTGAAATTGGTTGGAGTCTGACATTCTAGTTTAGCTGGTCATCTGTTGGATTGTTTCACGTCTGATTTCTATTTGGCTGCCATTTAATGAAGAAACAAAATAATTCAGAGGACTGACTCCTTAAAAGCAAGGCTTTTAAAATGAAGGGAAAAGAAGTTAATTAGCAGTGAAAACTGCTCACTGGTTGGGAAAAGGGTGAGAATGAAAACCTGCAGCCACTGCACTGCGGCCCACCAGGCCTGGAGTTCAACACCCCTGACTTTCAATATCTTTTATCCCCATAGGAATGAAAAATCAAAAAAACGAGATCTCCTTCAGGTTATCATGTCTCAGACCCTTTAATTGTTCCTTTTCCCTTAATTAGCAGCCAAACAATAATGAGATATAAAATGAGCCAAAACATGACAAGCAATCTGTATCCATCATACACTATCTGAAAATAAAGAAAGATGAAGGTCTCAGGAATGCTGATCTTCTCAGGTCACCAAAACTACGGCTCACATTCTTTGGACACATTGTCAGGAGGGAAAACATCACGTTCAGCAAAACAGAGGAGACGAAGGCCACGCACAAGGTGGAATGACACGGTGGCTGGAACCATGTTGGAGAAATAGCGAGGATAGCTTAGGATCGAACAACGTTTAACTCTGTCGTACACACATTTGGAAACTGACTCGACGGCACCTAACAACAATAAACAATGTTATTGTCATCAAATAAAATGTAATAATAATAAAAAAAACAGAATACGACCAGCCAAAAATTAAACCTAGTCAGATGAAGTAAGTTGTCCAAATCAGGAGATCAAGAAAGGTGGTTGCATGGACAAATGGATGGAACAGTGGATAGACAGATGGATACATAGATGGTTGCATGGATAGATTGTTAGACAGAAGGATGGTTTGACAAACCATGGATTGGAAAGGTAAATAGATAGATGGTTGCATGAATGAAGACAGGAAACAATTGAGAGATGGGAGATGGATAGACATATGATGAGATGTTTGGATGAGCTGATGGTTGAACTGGAAGTTGGGTCATTGGGTAAATGGTTGCATGAGCACATGGATGGATGGATGGATGGATGGATGGATGGATGGATGGATGGATGGATGGATGGATGGACAAATGACTGCATGGGTAAAGAGAAAAAGAGATGAATAGATAGGAGATGGATACATGGATGATGAGATGTTGAAATGAGCAGATGGTTGCATTGGAAGATGGATGAAAAGAGATATGGAAAAAGGGAGAGATGAAGAGAAGGTTGGATGGTTGACAGATGGTTGAATGGAAAAAACTGATGAAACAGTGGATAAATGAATGGATGTATAGATGGCTGCATGGATACATTTCTTTGAATGGATGGACAGAAGTATGGTTTGACAAACAGATGGATGGAAGTGTAAATAGATGAATGGATAGATAGATGGTTTCACGGGCACAATTGGAGAGGTGGATGGAAGGGTGAGCAGAAGGTAGTATGGGTGAAGACATGAAAGAATAGAGAGATGGGAGATGAACTGATGTATGATGAGATATTTGGATGAGCAGATGGTTGCACTGGAAGATGGGTGAATAGAGATATGGAAAAAGGGAGAGATGAAGAGAAGGCTGGATGGACAGGTGGTTGCATGGAAAGATGGATGGAACAGAGGATAGTTGAATTGATGTATGGATGGTTGTATGGATAGATTTTTTGGATGGATGGACAGAAGGATGGTTTGACAAACAGATGGATGGAAGGGTAAATAGATGGTTGCATGAGTGAAGACATAAAACAATGGCGAGATGGGAGACAGATAGATGTATGATGAGATGTTTGGCTGAGCAGATGGTTGAACCGGAAGATGGGTCATTGGGTAAATGGCTGCATGAGCACATGGATGGATGGATGGATGGATGGATGGATGGATGGATGGATGGATGGATGGATGGATGGACAAATGGCTGCATGGGTAAAGAGAAAAAGAGATGAATAGATAGGGGATGGATACATGGATGATGAGATGTTGAAATGAGCAGATGGTTGCATTGGAAGATGGATGAATAGAGATATGGAAAAAGGGATAGATGAAGAGAAGGTTGGATGGACAGGTGGTTACATGGAAAAATTGATGGAACAGTAGATAGATGAATGGATGTATAGATGGTTGCATTGATAGATTTTTGGATGGATGGACAGAAGGATGGTTTGGCAAACAAATGGATGGAAGGGTAAATAGATAGATGGTTTCATGAGTGAAGACATGAAACAATGGAGAGATGGGAGACAGATAGATGTATGATGAGATGTTTGGCTGAGCAGATGATTGAACTGGAAGATGGGTCATTGGGTAAATGGCTGCATGAGCAGATGGATGGATGGATGGACGGACAAATGGCTGCATGGGTAAACAGAAAAAGAGATGAATAGATAGGGGATTGATACATGGATGATGAGATGTTGAAATGAGCAGATGGTTGCATTGGAAGATGGATGAATAGAGATATGGAAAAAGGGATAGATGAAGAGAAGATTGGATGGACAGGTGGTTACATGGAAAAATTGATGGAACAGTGGATAGATGAATGGATGTATAGATGGTTGCATGGATAGATTTTTTGGATGGACGGACAGAAGGATGGTTTGGCAAACAGATGGATGGAAGGGTAAATAGATAGATGGTTGCATGAGTGAAGACATGAAACAATGGAGAGATGGGAGATGGATAGATGTGTAATGAGATGTTTGGTTGAGCAGATGGTTGAACTGGAAGATGGGTGATTGGGTAAATGGCTGCATGAGCACATTGATGGATGGATGGATGGATGGGAAGGATACATGGATGATGAGATGTTGAAATGAGCAGATGGTTGCATTGGAAGATAGATGAACGGGCAAACAGTTGCATGAGCCGTTGCTTAAGATGGATGGATGAACGGCTTGATGGAAGGATGGATGGATTAAAAGGTGGTTGCTTGGGTGGAAAGGCAAATGGAGGTATGGACAGATGGTTGCATGGATAAATAGACGGATTAAAAGACAGCCAGATGCGGGCCTGTGCCAGTTCACACAGGAGCTCATAGACCTTTGAGGCTCCTCTGTATGTTCTAAAAGCGAGTGCTGCCGTCTCCCGTGTGTATATCAAAATATCAGCTGCGCTGTCCCAAACTGTTTTCACTTTAATCACTGGTAGCCGTGTTTGCACACAAACATCAATTTCCAAATGATCTGCAGGGTTTTTAGCAGAGGTTGGAAAGATGTCAGTCTTTGGAACGGCTTCGCCTGTCCCAGATGAAGTCATGTTTTCAAGGCTTTTAATTTCATATTATTTACAAAGCACAGGTGGCGGAGCTGCTAGAATGCTTTAGAATGATAAAATACGTCGTTCACAAAAATGGGAGACATTCCCACCGAGGAGACCCCGGCCCTCATCTATGTCCTTGCTATGAATCAGGCTGGCATTGTCACAGAGCATCAGGGCCTTTATCTTAAATTTAGTAAAGTGACACAAGCTACCCACTCCTTCGTTTCCCAAGCCCACTCATTCTAATGCAGTCTATCCCGGGACGTCAAGTAAAAGGCAATGGCCTAAAGGTGAAGGGCCTACGATACGAAGCCACAAGGCTGCAATTTCAATCCCCGCTCCGGATTCACAATGAATCCCAAGAAGGAACTGCTTGACAGGCCTGTGCTGCAGCTGTGAAAGGCATCTTGATAATCGCGATTAGAGAGAGGAAAAAATGAAACCTACCGAGGCTCCAGGCCAAAAGACCACCCGGACAACCCCCACTGGGCATAAACGTTGTTAAGTCATTTTTTTTTAATTTTTTTTTTATTTTCAGTAAGTCCCCAACATACAAACGACTTCCATTTCGAGAGCGCGTTCGCACGTCCAGCAAAGTTAGCGTAGGCACCCGACGAACACAATGGAACTCCCCAACCCTCAACTCCTACAGAGAACGTGTCCACGTACAGCTATTTGTATGTAAGAAAATACGTCGAAAAGTTCATATTTGTATTTTGGTTATCGATTTCTAGTGCATTTTAACAATAAACAACAGAAACGTCATTTTGGTTTCCATTGTTTTCCATCCGCTGATATCGCTGTTCAGGTAGCCTACCTATGCAGGCCTAACCTGCTCCTCCTCAACTCCTGTTCAATTATTTGTTCTGTACGGCACACAAGAAAATGCTTTAAAGTTCATTTTTGTATTTTTGGTTATCGATTTCTAGTGCATTTTAACAACAGACAGCTGAAAGTTCTTTTTTATTCCCTTTTTTAGTCCCATTGTTTTCCATCAACTGACCTCAGTCCAGCAGACCGCTTACCGCTAGCAAAGGAGCCCATGTGAATGTCCTCAAATCAGATGGCATCGTCACTCGTCACCCACTGCCACCACTTCACATTCAGGCCCGCTGAAGGACCAGGGAAGACAAAACAACAAAGAAAAAAATGGAAAAAGTCACAAAAACTCCTTCATCGCTAACACTCTCTCCTTCTCTCCTTCTCTCTCTCTCCCTCTCTCTCTCTGTTTATGTCTCACTCTCTCTTCTCTTACTTTCTCTCATCTCTCTCTCCTTCTCTCTCTCTCTTTCTCACTCTCCTTCTCTATCTCTCTTTCTTTCTCTCTCTTTCTCTCTACCACTCTATTTCTCTTTATCTCCTCTCTCCTTCTCTCAATCTCTCTCTTCCTATCTCTCTTTCCCTGTCCCTCACTCTCTCTATCTTTATCTCTATGTGTCTCACTCTCCTTCTCTCTCTCTTTCTTACTCTCTCCCGCTCACTCCCTGTCTCTTTATCTCCTCTCTCTCTTTCTCTCTCTTCTCTCTCTCACTCTCTTTCCCTCTCCCACTTTCTCTATGTCTTCCTCTCTCTTCTCTCTATCTTTTTCCCTCTCTTTCCCTCCCCTTCTCTCTCTCTCTTTCTCTCCTCTCTCTCACTCGCTCTCTCTTCCTCTCTTCTTTCTCTCTTTCTCACTCTCTCTTTCTCTCTGTCATTGTCTCTCTTCCTCTCTCACTCTATCTCTCTTCTCTCTCTTTCACTCTTTCACTCTCCCTCTCTCCCTCTCTCTTTCACTCTCCCTCTCTCTCTCTCTTCCACTCTCTTTTTCTCTGTCCCTTTCTCTCTCTCTCTTCCTCTCTCTTTCTCTCTCTGTTTCTCTCTCTCCACTCTTCTCTATTTCTCACTCTCTTTCTTTCTCTCACTCTATTTCTATCTCACTCTCTTTATCTCTCTCTCTTCTCTCTCTCACTCTGTTTCTCTATCCCTTTCTCTCTCTCTCTTCCTCTCTCTTTCTCTCTCTGTTTCTCTCTCTCCATCTTTCTCTCTTTCTATCACTCTTTCTCTCACTCTCACTCTGTTTCTCTCACTCTTTCTCCATCCTTCTCTCTCTCTCACTCTCCTTCTCTCTCTCTCATTCTCTCTCTCCCTCTCTCCTTCAAATTCTCTCCCTCCTTCTCTCTCTCTCCTTCTCTCTCATTCTCCTTCTCTCACTCATTCTCTTTCTCCCTCCTTCTCTCTCTCTCATTCTCTCTCTTTCTCCTTCTCTCTCTCTCATTCTGTCTCTCATTCTCCTTCTCTCACTCATTCTCTTTCTCCCTCTTCTCTCTCTCTAATTCTCTCCCTCTTTCTTTCTCTCCTTCTCTCTCTCTCTCTCAGATGTAAACAGAGCCTTCACAAGCGAGTGTTGGCTTTTGTGGGGAGCCTTCATCAATTACATGTGTTTTCCATGTTTACCTTTTCGTGAGCCACACTATTTGCTCGGCGTTCATTCAAAGACCTGCAGAGATGGCAGACAACATGACTGAAACAAAGGAGCTGAGCAAATAAGACTAAAGGAAAAAAAGGAAAGGCAAGGATTGAAGTCAGCAAACATTTTGTGAGCCGCTTATCCAGGATGGCTTTCAGACTCTAAAGGATGTGGCTTTGTGAATGTAAATCAGGTTTTGGAAAATAAAGAGAAGTGAAGACGGCCCAGAAAGTGGTGGAGCCATTCGGGCTTTAGGGAGACACCCGATGGATTCCGTGACGTGACCTGCAGAACCTGCTGGCTTTCAGTCTGTCTGAGGCAGTGAGGGGGCTACTGGTGACATCAGACCATCACATTAGTCAGTAAATACAGAGGAATGGGAGTGAGCCGCTGAATCAACTCCTACAGATAAGATAGCCGGCTTCCTGAGAAGTGCCTGACTGTGCCTACGTGAAGAGGTGAACTTCATCCTGGGGAAAGACGAACCGAAGGATGTGTGAAGGGCTCAGGTGTACTTGGGATGACACCACAGGCAGCAGGACTATAGATAGATAGATAGATAGATAGATAGATAGATAGATAGATAGATAGATAGATAGATAGATAGATAGATAGATAGATAGATAGATAGATAGATAGATAGATAGATAGATAGATAGATAGATAGATATGAAAGGCACTATATTATATACAGATAGATAGATAGATAGATAGATAGATAGATAGATAGATAGATAGATAGATAGATAGATAATTTAATTTTTAAAATGACCTTTATTTTAAACAGTAACAAAAACATTAACAAAACAATATAGACATTCAATTAACATAAAAAACCAAGCGTCATAATAAACAAGAGAGCCATACATCCGACCCCAACTTCTCTCCTTTACACTCCTCCTACTCCTCACATTAATAATAACTTTAACAGTAAATAATTCATTATAACACAAAGACCACCTGTACTCCCCCTTTACACTCCTCCTACTCCGCACATAAATAATAACTTTAACAGTAAATAATTCATTATAACACAAAGACCACCTGTACTCCCCCTTTACACTCCTCCTACTCCGCACAATAATAACTACATGATGTTGATGCCCACCATTACTGTCTTGTTATTCCCAGTTGAACACCAGTTCACCCCCCTCCAAAGCACACAGTACCTGTCGTGTCCCCCACATGTCGCTAAACATTTTTAAATTATTTGTTAGTTTATGATACATGAAATTAAGTTTCAGTCTACTTTTAATTAAAATTTTAAAGAACAGCAGAGCGTCAGTCCCCATGAGGTTCTTCTCTTTGTTTCTCCTTGTTTTTAAAATTGCTAACTTGGCTTGTCCTAAGAGGAAGTTTCCAATAACACATTTATTCTTATTGTTTTGGTAATAATTAATACCAAAGATAAAACAAATATTTGAGAACTTAAAACCAAATCCACCAAGAAGAAAGTCCAAGAACATGAACGAAAGCTTCAGCCGTTCACAGTGAATGAACAGATGAAAAGTGGTTTCTCTCACAGTACAGAACGGACACTGGTCAGTCTCTGAAACTTTAATCGTAAACAGAAACGAGTTTGTGGCTAAGGCCGAGTGCGTTATCCTCCACTGCAGATCTCCAAGTCTTTTCTGCAATGGCAGTTTATAATAAGCTCTCCATGAAGGTGAGATGTTCTCAGAGACCTGCAGTTCCTTCCTCCATAGTGTGTCTGGTAACTCCTTCATTTGATTATAAAATGTCACTTTAACACACAGTTTATAAAGTTCTTTTTTGGTAAACAGTTCAAAGCCTTTCTCAACTAGAGTACCAAAACGGAGAAGGTGCCCAGGCCTGTCAGTGTGGTCAGTGACATTTGGCCTCACGATAATGGCAGGTGATGCCATCTCTGCCTCTAGTTTGTCCTCACCTTTGAAATATTCGGCACACACAGAACTCGCTCCTGACCTCCTCAGTGCTGTTTTTACCTGGCTGAGAAAAAGTTCAACCAGGCGTATTGATCTGATGCCCAGGACTGTCGCTAGGTGGGCAGGAGTGTGCCAGCATCTCATATCTGTGTTAATCAGGTCACTTATTTTTAAAAGTCTATTGTTCAACAGAATAGATACTAAACAATCAGAAAGCAATAATGGACATTCTAACATAGGGTTCCACACTAAAGGTTCTTCCATGAACCAATAAGTACTCTCCAGATTTAGCCTGGTCCTCCTGAGTTTTCTGTGCCAGATTTGAAGTGCGGATTGATAAAATTTTGGCAAATCAGACCGAACAAACACTGCATTGTTTAAGAAGAAAAAATGTTCAGCAAAATTGAAGCCTCTTACTCTACGAAATAAAGTAAAGGCCAGCTGTCTCCATGGCAGGTGCTCGAGTCCGTATAAGAGCCGATGTAACATTTGGAGTCGAAATGCCTCCATCTTGCTTAACAAGTCAATGAGTCCCTGACCGCCTTCTTCTACAGGCAGATACAGGACACTACGCTTCACCCAATGTATTCCATCCCAAAAGAACTCTAAACTAATGCTCTGGATGGTCTTGATGATAGATAATGGGGGGTCAACACACTGTAACTTATGCCAGAACATGGAGGCTATTAAATTATTAATAATGAGGACCCTGCCACGACGGGAGATCTCCTTATGAAGGTATCTCCATTTATTCAGCCTGGCTTGAACTTTTTCTACCCATTCTGCCCAGTTTTCTTCAGCGAAACCTCCCTTTCCCAAAAACACCCCCAGGTATCTGAAGACTCTTCTATTCCACTGAAGACCACCAGGCAGGTCTGGCAGGTCCCCATTCCACCAGTTGCCAATCAAAAAAGCATTGCTTTTGTCCCAATTAATCTTTGCAGATGACAGTTGCTCAAATTTATCCAGGCAATATTTCAGTGCCGTGATGTCTCTAGGATGACAGATGAACACTGACAAATCATCAGCATACGCGACCACCTTAAGGTTTAAGGTCGGGCACTGAGGGATGTTCAGACCTTGAAGGTGGATGCCAAGCTGCTGCAGTAGTGGCTCGATGGACAGCGAGAAGAGCATACCGGACAGAGAGCAGCCCTGACGTATCCCTCTGGTTACTTGGAGAGGGGCTGTTAATGCTCCATTCAATTTCACAACACTAAAGACGTTGTGATATAAAAGTCCAATGTGTCTAATGAATGAAGGTCCAAAGCCAAAAGCCTTCAGAACTGCTAAGAGATACTTGTGGTCCACCCTGTCAAACGCCTTCTCCTGATCCAGCGATAAAAGTCCAGCGTCAAAACCAAAGAGTCTGGCCGCATCAATCACGTCTCGAACCAAGAAGATGTTGTCCAGAATATACCTGTTGGGGACACAGTATGTCTGCTCTGGGTTCACGATACTCGCCATGACTCTTCTTAACCGATTAGCCAGGGCTTTGGAGAAGATTTTATAATCCGCACATAGCAGGCTGACTGGACGCCAGTTCTTTAACTCCGTGAGGTCTCCTTTTTTTGGGAGTAGTGTGATCACCGCTCTGCGACAGGAGAGGGGCATTTCACCCACTCGCAGACTTTCACTGAAAACCTCTGCCAGATCAGCGCCAAGGTGAGACCAAAAGGCTTTAAAAAATTCAACAGGCAACCCGTCGATACCTGGGGATTTACCAATGTTCAGGCCATTCAAGGCTGTAGTCAAGTCCTCCAGAGAAATCATAGTTTCCAAGAAGTCCTTCTCTCTATCCGGAATCTGAGGCAAGTCTTGGAGAAAAAAAGACGTCTCTAAAGGAACCTCTGAAATGTCCGCAGAAAACAGTCGCTGATAAAACTGATGCGCCCAGGCTCGAAGGGCTTCAGGCTCCAGCAGTTCCTGACCTTTGTCATTCTTTAAACAGTTAATAATCCTACTTTGGCCAATGGTTTTTTCCAAACTAAAAAAGAATTGTGTGGGAGCGTCCATCTGGGTGAGCGACTGCATTCTCGAGCGGACGAGTGCGCCGTTGACTTTCTTGTCCATGAGGTCTAACAATAATTGTTTCTTAGTTTTCAGGGACTCAAAGGTGTGGCTGTCAAAGTTAGAACATAAACCTGAATGAAGGTCTTCAATTTCCTTCTCCAGCTCCAAAATGGCCACATTCACATCTCTGGTGGTCTGCTCTGTGTATTGTTGGCACAATACGCGTATTTCAGTTTTAGTACAATCCCACCATTGCCTCAGTGAGCTGAAATTCTTCTTTTTGCATCTCCATTGAGTCCAGAAATACACGAAACAGTTGATAAAGTGAGGGTCTTTCAGTAGATTATTATTAAAGTGCCAGTAGGACTTGACAGAATGTTTAGAGAGAAAAGAAACTCGAAGGAAAACAAGAGAGTGGTCAGATAAGGCAGTTGGAAGAATGGAGCAGTTAGTAATGAGATTACGGTGATGTAAAATCTGTCAAGTCTGGCCATAGAAAGCAGCCCAGCTGAGCCCTTCACCCACGTATATTGTCGGACCCCCGGATGAAAATCTCTCCAAATATCAATGAGATTATTTTTGGTGACCACAGAACCTAGTGCTATGATGGACCCTGGATGAGGTTCTAGCCCATTCCTGTCCAACTGTGCATTATCTGTGCAATTAAAATCACAAACACCAGCTCATCATCCTCACACGTCTTCAGCACATCATTTAAAACAGAGAAGCAGTGAGTTCTCTCAGTCCCTGAGTTTGGGGCGTACACATTAATAAACACCCACCTCATGTCCCCCAGATGTGCTTCTACCTTCATCAGCCTCCCCTGGATTAACTCCGAACAAACCGCCCTGTCTGGTACAAAACTTTTTGAAAACAGGATTGCGACACCTGCACTGATATTGGAGCCATGACTTAAATGTGCCACCCCCTGCCACTCTCTGTGCCAGTCAGACTGATTTGCCACGTCAGTGTGTGTTTCCTGAAGGAAGGTCACGTTCATCTTCTTTTGCGCTAAGTGCTCAAATAGCGCCGTTCGTTTTACCAAATCTCTGCAGCCGTTTATATTTAAGGAGCACAAGGAATAGACAGGCATAATACAGGAGAGTAAAGTAGCAGTCAACAACACTGAGTTAACCCAAAAAACGGGGAATTGCATTAAAACTGCCGTCATGATTGCTCTTCAAGGGAACGTTTCACTTTACTGATAATATTCTTTAAGCGGACTCTCTCTTTGTAGGTCAGTCCTAGTTCAGCAGCCCGATGACGCACTTGTTTCGCTGAGCTCAGAAATTGATGAAGATCAGGAAAGTGTTCGACAATCCTGATCCCTCGCTTCCCTTCTAAAAATTCTAAAAACTGCAAAATATTTTCTGTGCTGTAGGCTTCGCTTAAGCTCGAGTGAGATGACAGATCCACCCTGATTGACGGGTCTGATTCATTGCCGTCCTCCCCTCCATCTCCTGTCACTGTGCTGTCAGTCTGCTGCAGAGCACTAGCGTCGGCCTCTACACCTTCAGTTTTCGTGCTCTTCTTGGCTCGTCCACCACTGGTTGTTTGCTCTTTTCTCTTTCTGGTTACCGGCTTAACCACACTGTGTTCACCGTCACCGTCTTCACAGAGCATTTCTCCATCGGCCCCCGTCACTTGTGTTTCTTCAGCAGGCAATGACTGCACAGTCAGATCGCTCTTCTCCGCCCCCCCTTGAGAAGGCGCAGCGCTTGGGTCCGTCTCTGCAGCGGCAACACTCTCAGTGGGTGTCTTTTGTAAAAGCGCTGCAGAGTCATCTGTATAACATTCGACCTCTGGTACAACCGTAGACACCACCTCCTCCTCTTCATGGCCGACTTCAGCCTTCTTATTCCCACTACTTTCACTAATTTGCCCGTCATCGGCCGCTGCGCCCGTAACTATTTCAGTCCTCGGGTAGTTTTCCATCGCAGGCTTTCTGCTTGACACTTCCGGCTCCCTTGCTTCATGTCCCGGGCCTACAGTGATACTTTGTACGGTTGTTATCTCACCCTGATCTTCAGCCACTTCATCAGAATCATAACTTTGATCTTCCATTTCTGAACCACTAAATACCGACTCATTTTCTTCATTGTCCGAAGTGTTATTACGGGGCTCTCTGTGCTCGCCAGACGGTCCCGGCTTATCCGGGTTGACGGTCATCTCACCTCGCTTACACAGACTCGCTTTGTGCCCCGTCTGACCACACTTAAAACATTTCATTAGTTCTGTAGTGATAAACACTATATACTCACAACCCTCTACTTTAAATTTCAAGGCCACATCAAGCTCCTCACGCGAATTATTTAGCAGCATGTACACCTGTCTCCTAAAAGACACGACGTGCTTCAAATCAGGAGAACGGCAGCCAAGCGGAATCATAACTAAGTCCGATAGAACTTCACCATATCGACGAAGTTCATTTAATAAAGCTTCATTTTTCAAAAATGGTGGAACATTTGAAATAATAACCATTTTAGCAGGAGTCGATAAAGGCAGCACCGGGACTAGCGAGCCGTTTATTACCAGGCCCTCCTGCACCAGAGTATGCACCATAGCTTCATCGTTTAAAAAGATCACAACCGTTTTATTCATGCGAGAGGCAGACTTTACATTCTTACTACCCACTCTTTTCGCCACCTCAACAACACACGCCTCAACAGAGACCATCGGGTCCACAACCACCTTAATGCCATGTTTTCGGGAAAGGTGTTCAAAATGTCGCGGGTGAAGCCCTGGAGGCTTTGCTCGGGACGCGGCCATGGCGGCAAGCCGCAGCCGCGTCCAACTATTACAACACTCACTAACAATAAACAATAGACTTTTAAATAAATGGCAAATCAGTAAAAAAAATCTGTATACATTAAATTGATAGTAAAAAAAGATAGAAAAAGAAAAATGAGAAAATACTCACAGAGACCCGCCACGAACGAAACCGCCAACAACCACGCCCACCCCAGACCAGAGTAATCGACAGACAGAGGTTCAACAGACAGAAAGGATAGATAGATAGATAGATAGATAGATAGATAGATAGATATGAAAGGCACTATAGATAGATAGATAGATAGATAGATAGATAGATAGATAGATAGATAGATAGATAGATAGATATGAAAGGCACTATATAATAGATAGATAGATAGATAGATAGATAGATAGATAGATAGATAGATAGATAGATAGATAGATAGAATTTAATTTTAGTATAGTAGGAAGGATTAGATAGATAGATAGATAGATAGATAGATAGATAGATAGATAGATAGATAGATAGATAGATAGATATGAAAGGCACGATAGATAGATAGATAGATAGATAGATAGATAGATAGATAGATAGATAGATAGATAGATAGATAGATAGATAGATATGAAAGGCACTATAGATAGATAGATAGATAGATAGATAGATAGATAGATAGATAGATAGATAGATAGATAGATAGATAGATATGAAAGGCACGATAGATAGATAGATAGATAGATAGATAGATAGATAGATAGATAGATAGATAGATAGATAGATAGATAGATATGAAAGGCACTATATGATAGATAAATTTCATTTTACACGCCCAGTGGTCCGTGCTGCTCTTCCAAAGCTCCAGAGACTTGGGTTCAATTCGGGGCTCATTCCCTGCCAGTGTGGAGTTCTCTTTGGCTCCCTGTGGTTTCTGTCTATCTGTCTATGTCAGTATGTTAGCTGGCATCACTAAATGAGTGAAGGTGCCCTGCTATGGACTGGCACCCCATCGAGGTGTTGCTTTCCCCCTTCAAGGCTCCAACAACTCACGAAGCACATTCAAAACTGCAGGGATTTTTAAAGATCCCAATACCTTTTAAAATAAAACTCACTTTAGTTTGTACTTCATTTTGGCAGATTTGGCGTTGGCAACAAACCCTCTGATGTCTTTTCAAATCCTCACACAAATAAATCAATTTTCGCTGATGTATGGAAGTTCTTCTTTCTGGTTGAAATGGCTTGGAATTCTCTGTCTTTAATAAAAAAAAAAATCCACGCAAAACTACTAATTTAGATTCTTTTAAAGGCTTGTATTTTCAAGACCATTAAATCCATCTGTTAGTTAAAAAGACGGGCCGCTTCAGCGTGTAATTTGATTAACCAGGCTTGGAGAAAACAGTCTCTGGCGGCCATGTTCTTGGTGCTGGATTGGAATGAAGAGCAGAACGAGGGCAGCTACAGTCGGTGCCCAAAGCTCACATTTGTTCCTCTCCTTTATAAAGTTTCTTCAGACGAAGCTCAACTGCTCACACAATGGCACAAGTGTGGTGAAGTGACGGTAACTGAGTGCGACGTGAAGAGGAATCAGAAGGAACAGAAGGAGCTCCAAGCCAGCTCATCGTAGTGTATTTGCACGTTTTCGATAAGGTGGAAGGAGAGTCCTGTGGACACGGGGAGAACACGTAAACATTCTGGGATGGAATGTCAGAGGGGAACAATTTTACAACACTGGGTTGTTTCATTTTTTTTTCTCTTAGCCAAAGGAACATGTAAAGCTAGTAGATGACGGGGCAATAGGCACCCATTGTTGGCATTGGGGTGATAAGCGGAAAGGCAAATTTCCTGAGTAATTGTGGTACAAGTTATTGTGATGGCTGCCTACAGGAGAGTGTTATTTACCTGACTTACAAAAGACTCACCTACTTTGAAGTTTGAATTACTTGAACATCCATACGATTCAATATTGTGATAACAGAACTGCCACAATTCCTTGAGAAATGTTTATATTTACCTGATGTAAATGGCACAGGGGTTGGACGGGCATCCTGACCAGAGAAGGGGATGGTTCCTTACCCAGGCAGGAGGCTCCGAGCAGACAGAGGGGCATCCTGACCAGAAGAAGGGAAGGAGCCGGACCTTTATTACCCCAGGATGCTAGATGGCTAGATTTCAGTGCCCAGTAAAGAACCAGAAGGGCATGCTGGGAAGTGTAGTCCGGCAACACAGCCCTGCTGGGATCCGCGGGTGATGCAAGGGGGCGCTGCAGGGAAATGAGTTCCCTAATTAGTGGGACCTCCATATGACCTGAAAGCACTTCCATCGGGCAGTGGCCCTGGCACCAGAAGTACTCCCGGGTCTTTATTTAAAGGGACCGCACTCCTTTACCCAGGACTCTTTGTGTGTTCGGGTTCAGGGTTTGGAGCTCACTTGACTGGAGGAAGGCAGTGCGGTGGTGAGAGGAAGAGGTGATTTGTAGAGAGAGAGAAAGGATACCTGTGCTTGTGATTTTTGTTACTTTTGGAGGTTATCCATCCATCCATCCATTTTCTAACCCGCTGAATCCAAACACAGGGTCACGGGGGTCTGCTGGAGCCAATCCCAGCCAACACAGGGCACAAGGCAGGAACCAATCCCGGGTAGGGTGCCAACCCACCGCAGGACAAACACAAACACACCCACACACCAAGCACACACACTAGGGCCAATTTAGAATCACCAATCCACCTAATCTGCATGTCTTTGGACTGTGGGAGGAAACCGGAGCGCCCGGAGGAAACTCACGCAGACACGGGGAGAACATGCAAACTCCACGCAGGGAGGACCCAGGAAGCGAACTCGGGTCTCCTAACTGCGAGGCAGCAGCGCTACCCACTGTGCCCCACTTTTGGAGGTTATTTGAAATTAAAACCGTCCAGTATTTGAACCCGGGACTTTTAGTGTGATTATGTTAGGGGGTCACGGTGGCGCAGTGGGTAGCGCTGCTGCCTCACAGTTAGGAGACCTGTGTTCACTTCCCGGGTTCTCCCTGTGTCTGCGTGGGTTTCCTCCCACAGTCCAAAGACATGCAAGTTAGGTGCATTGGCAGCCCTAAATCGTCCCTAGTGTGTGCTTGGTGTGTGGGTGGGTGTGCCCTGTGGTGGGCTGGCACCATGCCCAGGGTTTGTTTCCCTCCTTGCGCCCTGTGTTGGCTGGGATTGGCTTCAGCAGACCCTCGTGACCCTGTAGTTAGGATATAGCAGGTTGGATAATGGATGGATGTTTGGGGATTTGGAGCTAGCTGATGTCCCTGGTTCTATCACAGTGGCTTGAAAATGAACATGTCTGGGGACATTGGGTTCAAATCAGCAGATGCTTACTTCCTGGTAGTTGGCAACAATCTCTTTTGTTTAACTTGTGTTTACATTATTTGTCAAGCTCAGGAAATTGATATGTGCCATTGTTTAATCCATTGTCATGTTGATCTGGGCAGGGACTGAAGCAGATTTATACTTCTGGGCAGTAGAGTGAGGGACGGCCCACTGAGAACGCTGCCAGGACCACTCGCACAGAACACGGGGGCTCGCATGCAGATGAGGGTACATGTCTGGCAAGACGTGAAGCGCATGAACGGCGATACCCAGCTCCACCAGAGAGACACACCGCCTGTGGGTCCAATGAGAGGGAGAGAAGACTCATGAAGGCTGGCGGACGTAAAGCGAGGTGTGCCAAGGTCATCATACCAACCCAAGGAGGCCAGATGTGAAAATAAAAAGAACGCTCACTCCACGAGGACGTTGACGCTGACAGGAATTCGGCAGTTCTGTTGGGAAACGAGCATCTGGTGAAGAGAGTGCATCCGTGGACAGTTGGACGATCGATTAATTGTTGGGGGTAACACCCCTGAAGGTTGCATCCTCCACTTTATGTTTTTGACGGACCTTTAGGGTGTGGACTGTGTTTTCATTCCTGTTCTTATGTTCTTTTATCTTTTCGGTGTACTTTATATTGTCGTGTGTAATACAAGTTACTGTTGCTTTTCCTGATGTTGTTGCCGTGTCTTTCATTGTGTGTTTACTCACCGCCCGATTTAGAGAAACCTGCGTGTTATTATCTGTAAATCTCAAGAGCTTCCAGTCTCTTAACAAAAACCGGGAGTGGTCTCCCCTCGACTTTCTCGTATACTCAGATATGGGGATGGATATTTGAGGAGTAAACCGCAAGACAATGATTATCTATATATATAATTCACTAAGCCAGAAGACAAGTAGCCACCCATGGAAAGCACGCTGGAAGGGGCGTGGATTCACTAAGCCGCCTACAAGTAAGACACCCATGGCGCACGCAGGAAGGAGCCACGCCCACCAACTCTAAGACCATTGGATACGACGACAACTCGCAGAGCCACGCCCACCAACTCAGACGCGACGCCTCGGAAAACATGCCGTCATTTCTGTTTGTCTGTGCCACAGTCCACATGCAGCTCTGAGCCACGTTAACTTTTCATTAGTCAACCTCAGCGGAACCTTGGTTCACACACAGGCAGCGCCAGAGAGAGAGCCGCGCAATCCTTTAAAACTGAGGTTAACCCCTTAACCGCCCTCTGCCGGATATATCCGGCATCGTAGCATTATTGCTGACGCCTTACTGCCGGAATTATCCGGCACATTTGCCTGTGGTTATGTGAATGCCTGGCGCGTAGTATAACTGACAGTTTGCTGTGGGTATTATTACTACGTTGTATTTCGACAACTCTGCGGTTGTATTGGCCGCTCACGTGATGTGATTCGAAAGTGAAAGCTGTGAATATGGCGAAACGTAAACTGACTTCAAGTGAGGTTTTGCAGGCGATTTTGGACAATAATTCTGATCATGATTGTAGCAGTTCTGAAGAAGATTTTAGCGACAATGATGACCAGCAACGTGCGCTGCATGATACTGTGAATGACGACGCATCGGATGATGGCGATGAGTGGGTGTATCCCCAGCATCTCAACTGGACTGCTGCCCGTTATCTGAGCCAGAAAAGAAAGATCCAAACCGTGACCGCTTGTTCAAGCTACGTCCTTTGATTGACCATTTATTTGAAACATTTCAGCAGGTATTTCAGCAGGTAAATACTGCTTGAATAAATGTAAAGTAAAAAAACGAAAATTGTTCAGATTTCTCCTGGCATGGGGAATATTTAGGGAGTTGGCGGTTAAAGGGTTAAAACACAATGAAGGAAGCAGTCTTTAAAAACCAATAAGCCCTGTGCCTCTTTACATACAATCCTATGGGGGAAATTGCTTCGGTTCACGACCAAATCGGTTTACGACCAGAGGTTTGGAACGGATTATGGTTGTGAACCGAGGTTCCACTGTATATTGAGTCTAGAAAACATGATCAGCAAGTCTTTGATAGGCTGCAACAAAATGATGAAAGAACGGGCACATTTTTTTCTCACAAGCTGGGTGTGTGGGTTGGTGTTAGTTAGTTAATTAGTTACTCGAAGGATTTCAAGATTTAATATGCACAAGCGGTAACACTGCAAAAGCAGCCCAAACCAGAAAATAACGGCTGGCAAAAAGTGGCTGACAAATTAAACGCGTGTGCATTGTACTTACTGAAAGCGGCGTTACGGATTTTGCAAATGTTCATTTTTTCCCTCTGCTTAAAAAACATGATTATGCGGCGTATACTACGCCACGGGTTGGTATGCAGCGTGTAAAACAGTTTGTTTGTCGCGGATAATTTGCCTTTTACTTTAACACGAAGACAATTTCCTGTTAGATTTGCCTGTGCGATGACAATTGATAAGGCACAGGGCCAAACTTTCAAAAAGATGTGCATGTATCTGCCAAAACCAGTTTTCAGTCACGGACAGTTGTATGTTGCTCTCTCCAGAGTTCCATCTTTTCAGTCACTTACTGGTATGCCTGCAGGAACACGTGCAGCGAGCGAGCGAGAGAGAGCGACACACACACGCATACAGGCGCGCGAGAGAGAGAGCGCTGGACACATAAGAATAATAATACTTCATTACATTGATATACCGGTGTTTTAAGTATTCAAAGCGCTATCCACACAGGGAGAAACCGGGAAGCGAACCCAAAATCTTCCACAGTCTCCTTACTCCAAAACAGCAGCACTACCATTGCGCTACAAGGCAGTTAAAGAATGCACCGGCCTCGATTTTGTTTTCACTTCTGTTTACAGTAATCGGGTCGTAGCGTGCATTGTTGCAATGTTACTTTTCTTGGTGGCTTATTACATTACGGATGTTTCACATGTTAATTTTTTTCCCTGTGCTTAAAAGACATTAAAAAAGTGTTTCTCAACTGTGACTCCGGAACAACTCAGTACGCAAGCTATATTAAGTGTCAACAACGAAGACTCGCTACACCTTAATGAACAAGTACTGACACTTATCCCTACCGACGAAGTAACTTTCACCAGTGTGGCCTCCATCGTCACAGACGATCCTGCTTTCAGTCACAGACAGTTGTATATTGCTCTCTCCAGAGGTCCATCTTTTCATTCACTCACAGTGGTATTCACAAACCCACCCCATTTGGACAACTGTGTCGTTCAGCAAGTGTTCACCCATCAATACATAATTATGCGGCGTATGTTACGCCGCGAGTTGGCTAGTAGTTTTATATTATGTACATTAAAGAACCATCAACAACAAATTAAATCAAATCTATACATATTAATAAAAGGCAAAGCCCTCACTGACTCACTGACTCACTGACTGACTGACTGACTGATTGACTGACTGACTGACTGACTCACTCATCACTAATTCTCGAACTTCCTGTGTAGGTGGAAGGCTGAAATTTGGCAGGCTCATTCCTTACAGCTTACTTACAAAAGTTAGGCAGGTTTCATTTCGAAATTCTACACGTAATGGTCATAACTGGAACATATTTTTTGTCCATATACTGTAATGGAGGAGGCGGAGTCACGTGTCGCGTCATCACGCCTCCTACGTAATCACGTGAACTAAAAACAAGGAAGAGATTTACAGCACGAGTCAAATGCGGGAACGAAGGTAAATGACGTTAATTTTTGACTGTCTTTTAATACTGTGTAAGCATACATATTAACACATGTGCAATTAAACGTGTGCATTTACAGGGTGATTTCTCAGGCTTAAAAGCTCGCCTTTTATCAAACGCGGGAACAAAGGTAACTGACGTTGTTCACTGTCTTTTAATACTGTGTAACCATACATATTAACACATGTGCAATTAAACGTGTGCATTTACGGGGTGATTTCTCAGGCTTAAAAGCTCGCCTTTTACTAAAAAGGTAAATGCAAAACTATTTTCAATCAGTTTATTGAAACGCTCCCGTTAAGGATTGCAATAACATATTCGCGAGATAAAATAACGAAGTAGGGGGAAATGAAAGAAGAGCCGCAAACAGCGAAGAGCAAAAAATTCATTAAACAATTGAGAAGGGAGCGAGTGAAGCATACAAGCATGTTCATAAGGGAAACAAAGCACGGTGTAAAACGTAAGTTTAAATTAAGTTTATAGAAACGCTCCCGCTGCGGATTGCAATAACATATTCGCGAGATAAAAGTTTAATGAGAAGACACGAGGTATAAACGAACCACACGCCGTGGCGCAACGTTAGGGGCAACAGTTTCAACCATTCTATAATCTGCTTCTCGCAACTGAAAGACGGCACATGGCGGTTGTTAGCCGACTTGCTGACCGCAACGTTAGGGGCTTCAACTCTGGCGCTGACGCCACATCTCAGTGCCAACACTTTGCAGACTCTACTTAAAAGACACGCCCTCCTCACTGGACAGTTAAAAAGACCAATCAAACTAACGATGACATCAAGTATTACCCAATCAAAAGTAGGAAAGGAGGCATCTTCATAAAATGCGTGTGGGATGATTTGCATGAGACGCTGCTTTAAAAAAAATGATAAAAAAAATACGGGACAAATCCCGTCCCGTATTAATTCAAAACGGGACGCGCAATTTCATTCTCAAATGCGGCACGATTCTGTATTTTAAAGGACGGGTGGCAACCCTACAGTGCCAGGTAACCACCCATACAATCAGATTGTGATTCAGACTAGGAATGCAATGAATGTAATTACCCCGATCTACATACAAGGCGAAAGTCTTGCAACATTCAAAGAAGATGGTTTGGGATAAGTACACCATACAACATAAAAGAGCTTATGAAGCCTTGAACCGAAAAAAGCAACATCTCAGAGATCGTAAAAAAAAAAATAGGAGGTAATGTCGTTTTACTCGCTGTAGATTTTAGTCAAACATTACCAGTTATTCCACGAGGGAGACCAGCAGATGAACTCAACGCGTGTTTAAAATCCATGCTTCTCCCACGGTCGGTTATATGTCGCGTGTTCTCGGGTAGGTACACCAAAAAATGTATACATTTAAGCATGTAATGGGCAAACAAAAAATGAGGTATACCCGAAGGCACTGCAGTAGTACTTCATGTAACTTTACTTCTTAAATGTTAATGTTTTACTGTTTAATAATTTATACGCTTCTTATATGTTGTTCAAATTCTTTTATCAAAATACCAGTGACAGCGCAATGCACGATAACATGGAGTGAATACACCATACGCATCCGCCCACGGCCGCCCTGGTGTGCGCAGATAGGAGTTGATTCTACAATAAAATAAAATAAAGATAAAAAGAGTAAAACAATCATCACCCATAAAGCGGATAGTAGACGTGACGTACTATATGTGTACCACATTTCAAGTCAATAGGTGAAACGGTTTGCGAGCTACAGGTGATTTAAAATCCTGGACAGACACACAGATTGCCACGGTAGCAAATTACAGAAGAAGATTTTACTGTTTAATAATTTATATTTATATATGAAATGCGCTTCTTATATATTACTTCATATTCTCATATGATAATGATGTTAATGTTTATATTGATTTCTATGTTATTGAAACTGCATGTATGTGTGTATATGTATGTATATATATATATATATACTAGCAAAATACCTGCGCTTCGCAGCGGAGAAGTAGTGTGTTAAAGAGGTTATGAAAAAAAAGGAAACATTTTAAAAATAACGTAACATGATTGTCAATGTAATTGTGTTGTCATTGTTATAAGTGTTGCTGTTTTTTATATATATATATATATATATATATATATTATATATATAATATACACACACACATAAACATTTATATACATATACATATATATATACATATCTACATATACACATATCTACATATATATACACACATACATAAACACACACATAAGACTTATTGACTGAAACGGGCTTTCACAAAAAAAGTTAGGGCTTTGCTACAGGATACACCCTCCACAAGTTAACCAAGTAAAAATAAAATATATATTTCTGTTTTATTTAAACCTTTTAAGTTCGTATGTATAGCCCCATTTGGCTGTTTAATTTTTTTTTCTTTCTTCAGTAATATTTAATCTCCTTAAAGAAAAAGAACATATCCATTTTACTTTTTTTGTATCTCTGTAGTAATATTTTAGTGTAAAAGAATAACCAGTATTTAAACCTTTTATGTTACTTTATACATTTATTTTACACAATGTTGAAAAATTAATAAGAAAGCTACATATTTTGGCAGCTGCTGCTTTCATTTTCAATGAAATGAAAAAAGCTCTCCAAGAGAAAATGTCAATGAAGAAGAAACAGTTTGCACTATCTAAAAAGGAGAAACCCTCATTTATAAAGGTTTGCTGCAGATGACTTAACTGAAAATAAATGAATAGTTCCTATGTGTATAATACATATTTATCTGTTTTACTTATGCCTTTATTCCACCAACTTACAACATCTGAGGTACAATTTGTTACATTACTTTTGTTTTTTGCAGCACAGGCAGGTGAAGTGACTTCCTCAGGGTCACACAGTGGTGTCAGTACCAGGATTTGAACTGACAAGCTCCGGGTTTGCTGAAATATTACTGAAGAAAGAAAAAAAACGAAAACGGGCAAATGGGGCTATGCATACAAATGTCCATCCGTCCATTATCCAACCTGCTATATCCTAAATACAGGAGCCAATAAGTAGATATGTATATATACAGTATATATATATATATATGTGAATGTATGTATGTATGTATATATGTATGTCTATATATATATATATATATATATATGTAGATATGTAAATTTGTATATGTATATATATGTTTATGTGGATGTGTATATACGTATGTATATGTAGATATGTGTATATGTAGATATGTACAGTATATGTATATATATGTTTATGTGTGTGTGTGTGTGTATTATATAGATAAAAGACAGCAACACTCATAACAATGACAACACAATTACATTGACAATCATGTTACGTTATTTTTAAAATGTTTCCTTTTTTTTTTCATAACCTCTTTAACACACTACTTCTCTGCTGCGAAGCGCAGGTATTTTGCTATATATATATATATATATGTATGTGTGTGTGTGTGTGTGTGTGTGTATATATATATATGTTGATATGTGTATATATATGTGGATGTGTATATGTGTATATATATGTATATGTATATATATGTTTATATGTGTGTGTGTGTATTTTATATATATAAAAGACAGCAACACTCATAACAATGACAACACAATTATATTGACAATCATGTTACGTTATTTTTAAAATGTTTCCTTTTCTTTTTCATAACCTCTTTAACACATTACTTCTCCGCTGCAAAGCGCGGGTATTTTGCTATTTATCTATATATATAAAGGAGAGTTGGGATCCGAGAGACTGTGTTTGTGTGTTTGTGGAGGGATGGAGAGTTAAGGCGGGTGTTGGAGTCACGTGATCATCTCCCCTCCCATTCACCTCATTTCATTCACTTCATTTCACTCCGAGCTGAGCTCCACAGCTGGCGCGGTCTTGCTGTTCTTGATTTGCTTTTCACATGGCCAAGTATACGTTGCATGCTCAAGAGTAAGCTCAGCGCACAACTTGGTCATATTACAACCGGAGGGGCGAACTGACAACATGGTATACAAAGAGATCCTTAACAAATAATTATTGGTATAATTTCCCTCAGTTTATTATTTAAAATTTTAAAGCAGTACTTCGCCGCTGCGAAGCGCGGGTATTTTGCTAGTTAATAATATAGTGAACAATTATTATTAAAGGAAAGATGAATAAATCGAACTCTGCAGCTAGCTACATGAATAAAAGGTAAAGTACCACTTCCGGTCAGCAGAAATAGCCCAAAAGTTGTTTGAAATCTACATCTTGTACCTAATACTTGTATGCTGAGTTTGGTTGACATAAGTGAAAACGTAGCAAGTTATCGTGTTTGCACACACAAACACACACACACACAGACAGACACACAGACATAATTCCAAAAATTGTACTTCCGGACTCAGGGACGTCTAAAATGTTGAAATTCATCAAAATCTCAAAATCGAATTTTTGCAGGATTATAATACTTTCCCTATACTTTGTATATGAAAAAGTCAAGGAGGTCTGAAACGTTGAGATTCATCAAAATCTCGACATTTAATCTTAGACGATTACAATATTTTCTCTATACCTTGCATACGAGAAAGTAAAAATAGTATTTTCGGACTCAGGGAGGTCGAAAATGTCAAGATTCATCAAAATCTCTAAATCGAATTTTTGCAGGATTATAATACTTTACCTATACTTCATATACAAGAAAGTAAAAGTGGTACATTTGGACTCAGGGAGGTCTAAAACATTGAGATTAATTAAAATGTCAATATAGAATTTTTGGAGGATTCCAATACTTTTCCTATACTTTGTATACGAATAAATCAAGGAGGTCTTAAACGTCGAAATTCATCGACATCTCAAAATCGAATCTTTGGACGATTACAATGGTTCCCCTATACTTCATATATGAGAAAGTAGAAATGGTATTTTTGGACTCAGGGAGGTCTAAAACATCGAGATTCTTTAAAACCTCGAAATTGAATTTTTGGAGGATTCCAATACTTTTCCTATACTTTGTATACAAGAAAATCAGGGAGGTCTAAAACGTCGAGATTCATCAAAATCTTGACATCAAATCTTTGGATGATTATGATATATTCCCTATACGTCATATAGGAGAAAGTAAAAATGGTATTTTTGGACTCAGGGAGGTCTAAAACATCGAGATTCATCAAGATTTCAACATCAAATCTTTGGATGATTGCAATACTATCCTCTTACTTCATATGAGAAAGTCAGGGAGGTCTAAACGTCAAGATTCATCAAAATCATCAACATCGAATCTTGGACGATTACAATACTTTCTCTATACTTTGCATACGAGAAGGTAAAAATAGTATTTTTGGACTCAGGGAGGTCTAAAACATTGAGATTCATTAAAATCTCGAAATAGAATTTTTGGAGGATTCCAATACTTTTCCTATACTTTGTATATGAATAAATCAAGGAGGTCTTAAACGTCGAAATTCATCGAAATCTCGAAATCGAATCTTTGGACGAGTACAATGTTTCCCCTATACTTCATATACGAGAAAGTAAAAATGGTATTTTTGGACTCAGGGAGGTCTAAAACATTGAGATTCATCAAGATTTCAACATCGAATCTTTGGATGATTGCAATACTATCCTCTTACATCATATGACAAAGTCACTGAGGTCTAAACGTCAACATTCATCAAAATATCAACATCAAATCTTGGACGATTACAATACTTTCTCTTTACTTCGCATACGAGAAAGTAAAAATAGTATGTTCAGACTCAGGGAGGTCTAAAATGTCGAGATTCATCAACATATCGATTTCAAATCTTTGGACAATTATAATACTTTCCCTATACTTTGTATACAAAAAAGTCAGGGAGGTCTAAAACGTCGAGATTCATCAAAATCTCGACATTTAATCTTGGACGATTACAATACTTTCTCTATACCGTGCATACGAGAAAGTAAAAATAGTATGTTTGGATTCAGGGAGGTCTAAAATGTCGAGATTCATCAAAATCTCGAAATCGAATTTTTGCAGGATTATAATACTTTACCTATACTTCATATACAAGAAAGTAAAAGTGGTATTTTTGGACTCAGGGAGGTCTAAAACATTCAGATTCATTAAAATCTTGAAATAGAATTTTTGGAGGATTCCAATACTTTTCCTATACTTTGTATACGAATAAATCAAGGAGGTCTTAAACGTCGAAATTCATCGAAATCCCGAAATCGAATTGGACGAGTACAATGTTTCCCCTATACTTCATATACGAGAAAGTAGAAATGGTATTTTTGGACTCAGGGAGGTCTAAAACATTTTTCCCTATACTTTGTATACGAAAAAGTCAAGGAGGTCTAAAACGTTGAAATTCATCAAAATCGCGACACTTAATCTTGGACGATTACAATACTTTCTCTAAACTTCGTATATAAGAAAGTAAAAATGGTATTTTTCGGACTCAGGGAGGTCTAAAACGTCAAGATTCATAAAAATCTTGACATCGAATCTTTGGATGATTACAATCCTTTCCCTATACTTTGTATACAAGAAAGTAAAGATTGCGTGGCAGAGTCGGATATTTAAATGATGTCTAAGTTAGATTACCTGTAAGTGTTACCAGACACCCGTCACCCTAACCCAAATACAACACTAACACTAAAGTAAGTAAGAGGGAGCCCTGAGGTTAAAAATCAGATTCTCTGAGACCTTAGGTCAAGTAATTGTTTTTGGATCCCAGAGGTCAACCCCCTTTTTACTTCTGTTCTTTAGCTTTATAGAATAATGCCTAATGTTAAAAGAAGGTTTAACCCTATAGACTCTGAGTTTAGTGTCTTATTTTAAACTTTATATAAGTATTTATGTATTTTACTGATTTTGTCACAAAAGTTTTTTATCTGCAGTAATAATGATCACCACTAGGGGCATTCTTTCTGAATCCTTATTTGTTTATGTCTTTTAGAGCAGAATTTTGTTAAGCCTCCTTTGAAATCTCTTTAAGTATTTATTTAAGGTAAGGATAAATACTTTTGATATGATACTTCTAAGGGTTTATTCATAGAGATAAGAACAGGGTGGGTTACAAGGAAGTGAAATAAGATGTTAAATTTGGGACTTGGGTACCAGTGCATTGACCTTTGTGGGCTCCTATCCCCTACCCTTAATGGAAACAGCTCAAAAGTTGATAGAAATCTATGTTTTGTACCTGATACTTGTAGGCAAAATTTGGTTGACCTAAGTGAAGCGAACTCAAGTTATCATGGTTACACACACTCACTCACACAGACACACAAACAGAATTCCAAAAATGGTATTTTCAGATTCAGGGAGACCCTAACCCAGCTGGAGCTGTGGGGCAGTAGCGCTAGCCAAATGTGCCAAGCTTGTCGTTATCCATACTCATTAATTACATTTTTATTCAGAATTGTATTTCAAAGGGGTGTGGAAGTAATGGGTTGTCTTCTTAACCCATGGATCCTGCCCCCTATTTATCAAATCCCTGTGATGTCCCCTTAACTGCAGCCTTGGGAATTACCCTCAAATCCAGGACTTACTTCGATGTTCATGATACGAGACGGAGCAGGCCGAGTGAGCAGCCAAGCGAGACTTTTCCATTCAGGTTTATGAAAACAAGGACTCAGTTGGAATTCCCATTAATTTTACCGAATCAGCCTGCAATCTAGGAGTTATCTTTGACTCTAGCATGTCATTTAAAACACACATTACAAAGTTGTCCAAAACATGTTTCTTCCATCTTAAAAATGTTGGGAAATTAAGGTGCTTTCTAAATAAGCAGGATTCTGAGATATTAATTCATGCATTTATCTCTAGTAGGACTGTCTACTGCAATGCTGTGTTCACTGGATGTTCAAACTGTTCTTTATACAGCCTCCAGTTAATCCAAAATGCGGCTGCAAGAATTATTACAAGAACAAGAAAATACGAACACATAACTCCAATTCTTAAATCCTGGCTTAAACACGGGCTTCCGGTTAAGTTTAGGGCAGATTTCAAAATCCTCCTTTTAACATATAAAGCATTAAATGGCCGAGGTGTGGCTTACCTGTCTGAACTTATCATGACTTACAAAGCAGAGCGCACATTAAGATCTCAAGATGCCGGTCTGCTTATGATTCCAAGGATTAATAAAATAACAGTGGGAGGTTGAGCTTTTAGTTACATGGCCCCTAAACTGTGGAGTGGTCTGTCTGCTACTATAAGAGATGCCCCTTCACTCTCAGGCTGAAGACTCGCTACTTCAGTTTAGCACACCCTGACTAGAGCTGCTGATCAACTGTACAGACTGCATCTCTGTTGTTAGTCATAAGCACTAAAACATAAGTACATGATAGTTAGAATTTTTTACTAACCCTCACCTATTCTGTTTCTCTTCTTATTTCTCACATGTGGCATTTGGTGCCATGGCCCACCTGCCAAGTTGTTTTGCCTGCTTGAGGTAAAGTCATCCCTGATGGAGGATCACAGGAATCATCAGGTAGAGAGGTCCTTTCATCGGATTGGCTGGCCCAGCGCTGACTCAGCTGTGGAATGGCCAATAGGGGGAGGCAGCTTGATGGCCGAGGTCTCCAGGACTCTGAACAAATCCAAATCTTATTATTGTATATCATCTACTGTTAAATTCTGCTCTGTACTTTTAATATTTCTGTTGCACTATTATATTGTATTGTGGATTACTTGTGTTTTGTTCTGTGTAATGTGTTGCATTGACCCCCTTTTTTGACACCCACTGCACACCCAACCTACCTGGAAAGGACTGCCTTTCCCAATGTTTCTTCCATTCTCTTCTTAGAGAGTCAAGGCTGGGGTGCTGTCAAAAAGAAGGGCCTGTTAAAGCCCACTGTGCCACTTCTTGTGTGATTTTGGGCTATACAAATATAAATTGTATTGATGATTCTCAATTTTTTTATTTTTAATAAATTTGCAAAAATCTCAAGTAAATTTTTTTCATGTTGACATTATGGGGTGTTGTGTGTAGAATGCTGAGGAAAAAAATGAATTTAATCCATTTTGGAATAAGGCTGTAACATAACAAAATGTGGAAAAAGTGATGCGCTGTGAATACTTTCTGGATGCAATCTATCTATCTATCTATCTATCTATCTATCTATCTATCTATCTATCTATCTATCTATCTATCTATCTATCTATCTATCTATCTATCTATCTATCTATCTATCTATCTATCATATAGTGCCTTTCACATCTATCTATCTATCTATCTATCTATCTATCTATCTATCTATCTATCTATCATATAGTGCCTTTCACATCTATCTATCTATCTATCTATCTATCTATCTATCTATCTATCTGTCTATCTATCTATCTATCTATCTATCTATCTATCTATCTATCTATCTATCTATCATATAGTGCCTTTCTATCTATCTATCTATCTATCTATCTATCTATCTATCTATCTATCTATCTATCTATCTATCTATCTATCTATCTATCTATCTATCTATCTATCTATCATATAGTGCCTTTCACATCTATCTATCTATCTATCTATCTATCTATCTATCTATCTATCTATCTATCTATCTTTCTATCTATCTATCTATCTATCTATCTATCTATCTATCATATAGTGCCTTTCTATCTATCTATCTATCTATCTATCTATCTATCTATCTATCTATCTATCTATCTATCTATCTATCTATCTATCTATCTATCTATCTATCTATCATATAGTGCCTTTCACATCTATCTATCTATCTATCTATCTATCTATCTATCTATCTATCTATCTATCTATCTATCTATCTATCTATCTATCTATCTATCTATCTATCTATCTATCATATAGTGCCTTTCTATCTATCTATCTATCTATCTATCTATCTATCTATCTATCTATCTATCTATCTATCTATCTATCTATCTATCTATCTATCTATCTATCTATCTATCATATAGTGCCTTTCACATCTATCTATCTATCTATCTATCTATCTATCTATCTATCTATCTATCTATCTATCTATCTATCTATCTATCTATCTATCTATCTATCTATCTATCTATCATATAGTGCCTTTCACATCTATCTATCTATCTATCTATCTATCTATCTATCTATCTATCTATCTATCTATCTATCTATCTATCTATCTATCTATCTATCTATCTATCTATCTATCTATCTCTCAGTTTACACTTTTACTTTTTTTCAGCTCCAACTGATTAATGTTTGATTCACTAGTCAGTTCTCATGCTGACATGGAGGTGACATTGACACACGGCACAGAAGCCTTTGCCAATCCCTAGTTCATATGTGTGCCAATGGTGTATAAGGCTTTCTATTTTTAAATGTAAACACAATAGAACGCAGTGTTATAATCCAATAATTGGAAGCCTGGTGCCTCTGGTGTCTCACATTACTGGTAGAACAGGGTATCAGACAACCGGTCTCGTGCCCCTGGGCAAATCGACATGCCGTACAGTAGGACGTGCAGGAGTAGGCATATCCACACAGCTTGTGGTTTCCTATCTTGGCACATCTAGTTATTTAATCTTTATTTTTATATCTCCTTGAACTAATGAAGTGGGTAAAAGAAAACAGAAATTGTAGTGATTTGCAATAATGGATATAATGAGGTTATTAGAAATAAACTTGATGCATTAGGATTAAAAGTCAAGACGGAGGTAAAGAATTTGGTGGTAACTGTTGACTGTGACCTGAATTTTAAATCACATATTAATCAGATCACTAGGACGGTATTTTTTCATTTAAGAAATACAGCAAAAGTTAGACCTCTTATAACTTTGCAAGATGCTGAGAAATGACTTCACGCTTTTGTTTTCAGTCGACTAGATTACTGTAACGCTCTCCTGTCAGGACCACCCAAAAAAAGACATCAATCAGTTACAATGAGTGCAGAATGGAGCTGCCAGAATCTTAACTTGGAAAAGAATATCCAAACACCCAAGTCCTAGCGTCACTACACTGGTTACCTGTGTCATTTAGAATTGACTTTAGAATCCTGCTTATGGTTTACAAAGCCTTCAATAATCTTCTCCATCTTATATTTCAGAATGTCTTACATTTTACACTCCAAATCGTAACCTTAGATCTTCAAATGAGGGTCTGCTTAGAATTCCAAGAGCTAAAATTAAAAGAAGTGGTGAGGCGGCCTTCTGCTGTTAGGCACCTAAAATCTGGAATAGCTGACCGATAGGAATTCACCAGGCTAATGCAATGGAGGACTTTAAAACACTGCTGAAGACACATTACTGTAACATGGCTTTCTCATGGCTTCCTCTTAGTTTAATCCTGATGCTCTGTATATTCAGTTAATTTTCATTATTATTCATGGTGGCTCTGTAATCCTTACTAACCCCTACTTTCTCTTCTGTTCTTTTTCCGTTTTTCTGTTCTTATGATCTGTGCCCCCTCCACCTGATCAAAGCACCGTGATGTCCCTCCATTGATGGATTAAAAGCCAGAAGTCCACATGACCCTCATCATCAAGTTCTTCCCTGTGAACCCTGAATACCATGAGAACTGATTGAGGTCATTGATGTTAGGTAGAATGCCTAGAGGGGGCTGGCTGGTCTCGTGGCCTTGGACCCCCTGCAGATTTTTTTTGTTTTTTTTGTTTTTTTTGTCCTCCTTGGCCATCAGACGTTACTTTTAGTCTATGTTAATTAGTGTTCCCTAATTTTGATTCTTATTTATTTTGTCTTTACTCTTTTTCTTCATCATGTAAAGCACTTTGAGCTCCATTGTATGTATGAAAATGTGCTCTAGAAATAAATGTTGTTGTTGTTGTATCAAACACAAGTGCACAGAACATCTGCAGGACCTCCTCAGGGTTTGTGTCTTTGTGAGCGGGTGATGACCAGGCAGATTTCTGAAGTCTAAAAACCTCTGGACCTGACAAGATACCAGGAGTTCTGCTTCAGTTTGTCCCCTCACTGTAACCCTCGCCAACCATTCGCTTGTTAACGGCTTAGAGGTGGCCATCTGCTTGATAGCTAAACACACCTGACCCTAACCAATCAACAGAGTCAAATCAAAGTGTGTTAACTCTTTCAGGACGGATGTCGACTTTTGTCAAAAGGATGGGTTGACGGTGATTATCAACTCTCAACAAATGTCTACAAAACCCGCCATTACGTTTCAGTTTGAAGGTTTAGTCGCTAGAAGGAAAGTGAGCTTCATTGTTTTGAACGAGATTCTCTGCGCCTGCATGAGTAGCAAAGAGTGAACAACAAGCACAAGTGGCATCGACATCTGGCGAGAGAACGAGGCGAATGCACAAAGCGAGATACTCCGTGGACGACATTTTATCACTGAACTAGCAGGAGCACCCGGCGTTGCCCGGGAATCTATAACTGGTGAATTTCCCAAATGAAAGAAACAGAATATAGAAAGCGAACAAACATTTTTCCGATTGACATTTTATTGTAATCCTCTTTAATAAAACCCCTGTGTGCGTCTTGATGTCCGTGTGTGTGTGAGTCTTCTGGTGAAGTGCACATGCGCGGGGCACGGTGCGACGCTTCAAAGGCCGCCTGACACGTCACACAAGACAGAGAGGGCCGGACCTATAAAATATCGCGCGGCCGATCCAATCGGATTTCGATAAATGAGGTAAGACCTAAAACATAACACACGAAAAATCCAATCAGGTACTGAGATGCGGAGACCAGCTTCCCCAAAGAGGTGGGATTCGTGTTTGTGGTTGTGCAAGTGTTCACTCTGAGGATGTCAGATTTGCGATTAACAAACTTGGCCCGCTAAAGTGTAAAGTGTCAGTCGTTGAAGGGGTTTTCCTAAATATATGAATTTTCATGATATTACAATAGATGACTTTTAAAAGTAGATTTATTTTCGCGCACATAAAATCCGTTGCTGGGGAGAAGTCACACATACAATAATCAGCTGCACGCCAGCACAGATTAAAATACTTGCTGGGGAACTGCACGGTACTTGCTGGAGAGACGCATTACTGCGAAAGAAAATTAAAGGCACACAATACAGTGATGCATATTACAGCCACATACAAGCCAGTATTACTGTAACAGAAAATAGACGGTCCCTTGCCATTTAATATAGACTGTTCCTACTAATGTTTATGCACTACTGTTCTAGCGCCCGTTATTGTAACGGGCTTAATGTCTAGTAGGTAATATACAGTGGGTACGGAAAGTATTCAGACCCCCTTCAATTTTTCACTCTTTGTCATATTGCAGTCATTTGCTAAAATCATTTAAATTAATTTTTTTCCTCATTAATGTACACACAGCACCCCATATTGACAGACAAAAAAAAAGAATTTTTGAAATTGTTGCAGATTTATTAAAAAAGAAAAACTGAAATATCACATGGTCCTAAGTATTCAGACCCTTTGCTCAGTATTTAGTAGAAGCGCCCTTTTGAGCTAATACAGCCATGAGTCTTCTTGGGAAAGATGCAACAAGTTTTTCACACCTGGATTTGGGGATCCTCTGCCATTCCTCCTTGCAGATCCTCTCCAGTTCTGTCAGGTTGGATGGTAAACGTTGGTGGACAGCCATTTTAAGGTCTCTCCAGAGATGCTCAATTGGGTTTAAGTCAGGGCTCTGGCTGGGCCATTCAAGAACAGTCACAGAGTTGTTGTGAAGCCACTCCTTCGTTATTTTAGCTGTGTGCTTAGGGTCATTGTCTTGTTGGAAGGTAAACCTTCATCCCAGTCTGAGGTCCTTAGCACTCTGGAGAAGGTTTTTGTCCAGGATAGCCCTGTACGTGGTCGCATTCATCTTTCCCAAGATTGCAACCAGTCGTCCTGTCCCTGCAGCTGAAAAACACCCCAACAGCATGATGCTGCCACCGCCATGCTTCACTGTGGGGACTGTATTGGACAAGTGATGAGCAGTGCCTGGTTGTCTCCACACATACCTCAGTGCAAGACACATGACAGCCCGCATGGAGTTTGCTAAAAGACACCTGAAGGACTCTGAGATGGTGAGAAATAAGATTGTCTGGTCTGATGAGACCAAGATAGAACTTTTTGGCCTTAATTCTAAGCGGTATGTGTGGAGGAGCTCAGAGGAGAGGAGTGGAGTGGAGGCGGACCAGAGACTGTAAAGGCATTGTGGTAGCCAAGGACTTAAGGGGTGATTGGTGCTGCGGCACTGGGTTTGTGCACTTGGACAATATATATAGTGTATAATAAACGTGTGTGTGGTGAAACCAACATGTCTACCTGTCTGTGTCCGGGCTCTTCCCCACATTCACATAAGAAAATCCAAATGAATAGGAAATTCTAGGCTTTTGAAATCAAAGGGTAAATCATTCTGAATCACCAGAATTCTTTGTATGAAAATATGTTGACGTTTGAGGTTTGATACGGCCTAGACTTTTGTGTGGCATCGGAAATGGACTTTCTAATGCCATGTCTTTTTTTTGGTGGCATGGGTATATTAGCGAAAAGCAGGACAATTATAATGTGCCACATGGTATTATGTATGGAAAAAGCACCAGAGTGAGATGAATGTACGTTATTTACAATACGTCGGAAAGTGAACAAATAGCACCAGTCAGTCAGAAGGACCAAGACTGAAACCTTACTTTGAGTCGGAAAGCGAGCAAATAGCACCACAAATACGCAAAGCCAGTCACGCTTACTGGGTCGTTCACGTTTTACATCCATCACGCGATGAAAGCAGTCGGTTTTCTCATACTTGGACACTTCCGCAATGTCTTGGCAATTTAAAGAAACATTGGTAAAGAGGGATGCACAGAGACCAAACTTGCCGCTAGATGGCGCCGCCGTTAACGTCTGTTGCAACGTGCGGCCATCTTGTCAATGAAACGTAAGGGGACTTTTTACGAACGTTCTGTCGGTCAAAAGGTGTCCTGCGCTTGACCAAGGACATTTTTCCCAACCAAACATACCCCATGACCTCCTCCTGGTCACAAAGCAGCCCCACACCCAGTTTGGTGGCGATCGGACACCCGGTGCAGATCTGTATGGCGGACAAACAAACATACATAGACTCTGCTTTATATGTTAGATTGGATTGATTTTGATACAAGTGATTGTAAATGAATGTGAGGTACCGGCATCAGCGGCTCAGTGGTGTAGCTGACGCGTCTACAGCATCATTCACTGGAGAGGACCGTCACTTACAACAACAACAACATTTATTTCTATAGCACATTTTCATACAAAAAGTAGCTCAAAGTGCTTTACATAATGAAGAAAATAAAAATAAAAGACAAAATAAAAAATTAAAATAAGACAACATTAGTTAACATAGAAAAGGAGTAAGGTCCGATGGCCAGGGTGGACAGAAAAAACAAAAAAAAACTCCAGAAAGCTGGAGAAAAAAATAAAATCTGCAGGGGTTCTGAGGCCATGAGACCACCCAGTCCCCTCTGGGCATTCTACCTAACATAAATGAAATAGTCCTCTTTGTAGTTAGGGTTCTCACGGAGTCACTTGATGCTGATGGTCATACAGACTTCTCGCTTTTAATCCATCCATCATTGTTGGAACATCACGGTGCTTCGAGTAGATGCGCCACCACCAAAAGGACACCGGAAAAGGAAACAGAAGAGAGAGTAGGGGTTAGTACAGATTTTGAATGAATAGTTATTATAATGAATTGGATATACAGAGTATCAGGATTTAAATTACAGTGAAGTTATGAGAAGGCCATGTTACAGTAATGTGTTTTTAGCAGTTTTTTAAAGTGCTCCACTGTATTAGCCTGGCGAATTCCTACTGGCAGGCTATTCCAGATTTTAGGTGCATAACAGCAGAAGGCCGCCCGCCTCACCACTTCTTTTAAGTTTTGCTCTTGGAATTCTAAGGAGACACTCAGTTGATGATCTGAGGTTACGATTTGGAATATAAGACGTCAGACATTCCGATATATAAGACGGGGCGAGATTATTTAAGGCTTTATAAACCATAAGCAGAATTTTAAAGTCAATTCTGAATGACACAGGTAACCAGTGTAGTGACATCAAAACTGGAGAGATTTGTTCGGATTTTCTTTTCCTGGTAAGGATTCTAGCAGCTGCATTCTGCACTCGTTGCAAATGATTTATGTCTTTTTTGGGTGGTCCTGAGAGGAGTGTGTTACAGTAATCTAGCCGACTGAAAACAAACGCGTGAACTAATTTCTCAGCATCTTTCAATGATATAAGAGGTCTAACTTTTGCTATGTTTCTTAAGTGAAAAAATTCTGTCCTAGTGATCTGATGAATATGCGATTTAAAATTCAGATTACAGTCAACAGTTACCCCTAAGCTTTTTACCTCCGTTTTGACTTTTAATCCTAATGATTACGATTAATCTATGATGATAATAACTTACGATGGCAAAAGGTACAAACCAGATTGCGATGCACTGCAAACGCTGCCAAAGCCACGTGGTAGACAGCCTGGCACCCAGCCTAACGTGCACACCTGGCGGACTGGCGGCCACAGCACGCAACAACAGGCGTTTTACGTTGATTTCTGTGTGAAAACGTTGCTTTGCCTGCTGTTCTGAAAACTCAGTTTATTGGAAAAAATATTCAGCCCTCAAAGAGTTAATTAACTAAATGTCAATGTTGACGTGCATTTATAGGACATCAAACACAGACTAATAACTTCATTACACGAGCTGAGGAGATATTATGTACAACATCATTTTCACAACCATAATTTGCATTTATATTGGAGTGCTTTGCATGAAGAACCAGCAATCAGCAGAAAACACAACCACCTTTACAGGCTTGGCATCTACTCTGCTGTCTAATAAAATGCTAAAGTCTGTGAGTGCATCCAGGCCAGCCGGACGAGCGATGTGATTGGTCGTTTTGGTTTTGGTGTGATTGGGTGCACCTGATCAGGTGAATTAAATCACTCCACTACGATCAAGAAGCCACAGTGTGAACTATGTATGGAGACACAGAATGGTTCAAGACCAAAAAGGGGACGAGGCAAGGATGCGGCCTTTCAGCCTCTATGCAGACTGTGCCGGGATGCCTGGATGGTAGAAGGACCAGGAGAGAGAGAGAGACATTACCTCCCCCCAGGCCGCAAGAGGGCAGCCACTCTGGTCTGCATCGGGGCCAGATTGGGATCAGAGCTTAAAAGCTCAACCCTGTTGGTGCCCGTGGCCACAGCCAGGGGGCGCCCAGAGGATTACAGTGCTTTGGAATGTAGAAGAGCGTCATGGAGATTGTGAGGAGAGGAGTGGAGGCGGCAGAAGAATTGACAGAGAGTAAAAGAAGAAGGAAGTGTGAGCAATTATAGCGGATTTGTGCTTTGTGTGATGTTATAAAAATTAAAAGGAATATTAACTCTTTTAGGGCGGATGTCAACTTTTGATGACAGCAGGGTTTGACGGCAGAGGGGTAGAGGGTGATAGTACAATACAATACAAAACTATTTATTTTTGTATAACCCAAAATCAATGGGCTTTAACAGGCCCTGCCTCTTGACAGCTGCCCAGCCTTGACTCTCTAAGAAGACGAGGAAAAACTCAACCCTAGTAGGGAAAAATGGATGAAACCTCGGGAAAGGCAGTTCAAAGAGAGACCCCTTTCTAGGTAGGCTGAGTGTCAAAAAGAAGGGGGTCAATACAATATAGTACACAGAACAGAACACAAGTAAACCTCAATACAGTATAAAAATTAAAATTTTACAAGTATGGAGCAGAATTTAACAGTAGATGATATCCCATAATATGATTTGAATTTATTCAGAGTCCTGGAGACCTCAGCCATCAAGCTGCCTCCCCCTATTGGCCATTCCACAGCTGAAACAGCGTTGGGACAGCCAATCCAATGCAAGGACCCCTCTACCCCATGATTCCTGTGATCCTCCATCAGGGATGACTTTAACTTAGGCAGGCAAAACAACTTGGCAGGTGGGCAGTGGCACCAAGTGCCACATGTGAGTACCAAGAAGAGGAACAGAATAGGTGAGGGTTAGTAACAACTTCTAACTATCATGTTACTTATGTTTTAGTACTAATAACTAACAACAGAGATGCAGTCTGTACAGTTAATCAGCAGCTCTAGTCAGGGTGTGCTAAACTGAAGTAGTGAGTCTTCAGCCTGAGAGTGAAGGGGCGTCTCTTATAGTAGCAGACAGACCACTTCACAGTTTAGGGGGTCCTGTAACTAAAATCTCGACCTCCCACTGTTATTTTATTAATACTTGGAATCATAAGCAGACCGGCATCTTGAGATCTTAATGTGCGCTCTGGTTTGTAAGTCATGAGAAGTTCAGACAGGTAAGTCGCACCTCGGCCATTTAATGCTTTATATGTTAAAAGAAGGATTTTGAAATCTGCCCTAAACTTAATCGGGAGCCAGTGTAAGGATTTAAGAACTGGAGTTATGTGTTTGTATTTTCTTGTTCTTGTAATAATTCTTGCAGCAGCATTTTGGATTAACTGTAGGCTGAATAAAGAACAGTTTGAACATCCAGTGAACACCGCATTGCAGTAGTCAATCCTACTAGAAATAAATGCATGAACTAATTTCTCAGAATCCTGTTTATTTAGAAAGCATGAGAGAAGCATAGAAAGCTCCTCATGGGTGGTGCAATGGTAGTGCTGCTGCTTTGCACTAAGAAGATTGTGGGTTCGCTTCCCGGATCCTCCCTGTGTGGATAGAGCTTTGAGTACTGAGAAAAGCTCTATATAAATGTCATAAATTATTATTATAATTAAAGCACCTTAATTTCCTAACATTTTTAAGATTGAAGAAACCTGATTTGGACAACTTTGCAAAGTGCGCTTTAAATGACATGCTAGAGTCAAAGATAACTCCGAGATTGCAGGCTGATTCAGTAAAATTAATGGGGATTCCAACTGAGTTAAATGATGACAAAATATTGTTGTGATCAGCGTCATTCCCTCCAACAATTAACATCTCTGTTTTATCTGTGTTTAAAGACAAGTAGTTCTCATCCATCCACTCCTTTAATTCACTAATACAACTAATTAAAGACAACATCGGAGAAACTTCATTTGATCTAAAAGAAAGGTGTAACTGGGAGTCATCTGCGTACGAGTGATGTTTCCAAATGAGAGATCCCAGTGGAAGTACGTAAAGTGAAAACAGTAAAGGTCCAAGTACTGAGCCCTGCGGGACACCATATTGAACTTCTGTGTATAATGATGGAGTTCTGTCAGCACATTTCTGTACATATTGGAATCGATTTGATAAGTAAGAACTAAACCAAGCGAGAACGGTGCCTGTAAGCCAACATCATTTTCTAGCCTCTGCAGTAAAATAGAATGGTCGATGGTGTCAAATGCTGTGCTTAAGTCTAACAACATAATTACAGTGGAGTTTCCTTCATCAGAGGATATCAGAATGTCGTTTACAATCCGTGTTCGTGCTGTTTCTGTACTATTACCAGTGCGGAAACCAGACTGGAATTTCTCAAATAAATTGTAATGCGTAAGGTGTGTCTGAAGCTGACTGGCGACTACTTTTTCTAGTATTTTAGAGAGAAATGGTAGATTTGAAATAGGCCTATAATTATTAAGTACGTGTGGGTCTAGGTCTGACTTTTTAAGTAACGGTTTAATGACTGACATGTTTAGTGCATCAGGTACTGTGCCATGCAATAATGAACTACTGATAATGTTTAGAATAGGCGCTGCAAGAACATCCATTGCACTTTTTACTAGTTTTGTTGGCACTGAATCTAGGGAACAAGTAGTGGGCTTCATTTTAGAAATTAATGTTAAGACTTCATGCTCAGTTACAGGATTAAAATTACTAAAGTGCTGAATGCAATGTGAGGCAGGGTCTGCCAAGCTAGTATGCGGTTTGTACTGTGATGCTGAAATCTGGGATCTTATATTTTTAATTTTCTCATTGAAGAAGTTCATAAAGTCTGTACTGCTAATATCTGTTGGTATTTTGCACTGTAGATCTGAATTTCCATTTGTTAATTTAACAACTGTTTTAAACAGTACCCGAGGATTTATATTATTGCTATCTAGTATTGTAGAATAGTATTCTGAGCGAGCGTTAAAGAGAGCTTTTTTATATTTATTAACACTCTCTGTCCATGCAATTTGAAAGACATGTAGCTTTGTTGTTCTCCATCTGCACTCCAGTTTTCGACACTCTAATTTAAGAGCTCGAGTATTTTCATTAAACCAGGGAGAGTTTCTTTGTGCTTTGATCGTTTTTGTTTAAGGGGAGCCGCTGTGCCCAGAGCATCTCTCAAGGTTACATTATAATGTGATGTTAGCTCATCTAAATGATTTTCCACGTTTACATTTGATGTTAACTGATCTAAATGGGGCGGCACGGTGGCACAGTGGGTAGCGCTGCTGCCTCGCAGTTGGGAGACCTGGGGACCCGGGTTCGCTTCCCGGGCCCTCCCTGCGTGGAGTTTGCATGTTCTCTCCGTGTCTGCGTGGGTTTCCTCCGGGCACTCTGGTTTCCTCCCACAGTCCAAAGACATGCAGGTTAGGTGGATTGGCGATTCTAAATTGGCCCTAGTGTGTGGGTGTGTTTGTGTATGTCCTGCGGTGGGTTGGCACCCTGCCCAGGATTGGTTCGTGCCCTGTGTTGGCTGGGATTGGCTCCAGCGGACCCCTGTGTTCGGATTCAGCAGGTTGGAAAATGGATGGATGGATGGATGATCTAAATGGTTTTCCACAATTACACTCGACTTACTCAAAGTATCTACAAATTTTGAAACAGAATTACAATCTAGATGTCGCACTGTCTTTGTTTTAATCTGTGAGTGCGTTGGCAAGGGCAGGACTAAATCAAATGTAATTAAGTAGTGATCGGAAATAACTTCATTTAATGGAGTAATATTTAAATTTTGAATTTCAACTTTGTAAGTTATAATTAAATCTAATGTGTGGTTATGATTATGAGTTGGACCTTTGACAATCTGACAAAATCCTACCGAATTTAACAAATAAGTAAAACATTTGCTAAAAGTGTCAGTTTCCTCATCAATGTGTACATTAAAATCCCCCATCAGCACTACGTGATCATAATTTATAGCCAAATCAGATAGAAGGTTGCTAAATTCAGTCATGAACAATGAATATGGCCCTGGTGGTCTGTAGACTAGCACTATAATTGTGTTGGAATCTGTTTTAAAATTTAAAATGAATGCCTCAAAGGGTGTAAAGTCGCCTAAATTTTTAGACGTGATTTGCATTTTGTTACAATGAATTATTCCAAGGCCTCCTCCTCAACCTGAATCTCTAGACTTATGAAGGAATAAGTAGCCATCTGGTGACACCTCAGCTAGGGGGACAGTGTCACATTTACTAAGCCAGGTTTCAGTGAGAAGACACAGATCAGATTTTGTACTTAATATAATATCATTTACCAAAACAGCTTTACTGCAAAGAGAGCGAATGTTCAATAAGCAGCATTTAAAACTGCATGGTTCTTTCTGCTGTAAACGTCAACAAGACTCACTGTTACGTTATACGTTAGACTGTTAGACTCGTTGACTTGATGTCGAATTTCAGCGTGTGCGTTAGTTGCGTAGAATAAACTACATCTAGAATGGCATCGACATCAGGCGGGAGAGCGAAGAGAATCAACAAAGCAAAATGCTTTGTGTGCATTATTTATTTATTTTTTTGTTGTTTGCATCTTATCTCTGGATTGGACTTTGACTTAACTAACTCTGATTTGACTGCAAACAATCTCGAAATCGAAGTGAAAGACACGGACAGCCCACCGAGTACAGAAGGCGGCACTGATGGTACCCGCTCACATTCTTCGTAAAAGTTCTATGTTAAGCCTTAGGTCTCTGGTTGGTACCTGGACACCTCAATAGCCAGTGGTAAATTGCAGTGATCCCTCTCTATATTTACAAAGCGATAAGATGTCCGTCCGTCCAGTGTCCGTGTCATTGCCGGGGCATAATAACATCTGGCGTCCCCAACAGAACCGGAATATCCAATGAACAAAGGCAAGAAAACTCACAAAGAAAGAGGGAGGTAAAGTACGTCCAATGAACAGAAGTTCGTAAATGCACAGCGTGATCGAAACCGAAGGACTTACTATTATATTTTAATAAAAAAAAAATAAGAATAGCAACACCAGATCTTCTTAATGCAATTTAGTGGACCAGAGTCTGCACCCATAGCATCAGGTTCACGGCAGGAGACCAACCGGACAGGGTGGCACACCATCACAGGGCTTCTTCACTCAGACTGGAGTGAATTCCAAGTCTCCCATTAAACCAAGTTGCACAGCATTGGCTTACAGGTAGACAGCCCACCCCAGACACAGACAGAGCCTGCAGGCTACCCCCAGAAAAAGTGCCCAGATTTGAACCCACGAACCCCGTAGGTTCTGTGCCAACTAATGATTCTGTACCCGCTCGAATGTTTCCAGACTTAGAAGCTTTTCAGTCAACGTTTATAAAATGAAATGAAATTTGATTTGTTTGTCTGCTTATATCTTTTGGTCTAGACTGATAAATTAAAAGTTTTCGACTCCAAGAAGCATTTGCAGCCAGGCAGAGCAGAAAATCAGATGCCTAATTCATCGTGCCATATTATCCGTGCGGCATTTGCTGCTAAATATAGCGTTTTAATGACTTTGGCCACGTTTTTTTTCTTTTTAAAGTTGGCGTTCGCTTGCAGTCCTTCAATGACTTTTCCTTTAACCTAAAATTTCTGCATGCTACTGTTTACCACATCTGGCAACTCCCTGTTTTTATGTTTTAGAAATTAAACTCACTTTCCAGTAGCTAAAGCAGCCGCTACAAGTGTGCCGGCTCAAAGAAAACCACGATAATGCCGAAGGGTCTGTAATCACGTTTAAGTATCGGCCTCCACATATGGAGCCAATGTAGGAGGAGGCCACACAAGCTTGGGGCCCATTTTTCCATGAAACAAGTTTCCAAAGTGGGCTTCTCCATGTCTTCCGCAACGCGTTTGAAGTTTCACAATAGCAACCCTATTGCTTTTATGATTTCCAAAACTTTTTAGCCCAAAATAACTTCATTTTTTTTTTCCACAGGTATGACTTTATTATTACTACTTTCTTTTCGTCATTAAAGTGGCGTACTGTAACATGCCACTGAGTTGCCAGCCCCCCCCATCTCCCCAAACCCCAAGCTTTTTAATGAGGTGCAGACTGAACCGTATCTTAAGGAAAATACGATCAACAAGCCACACTGGAGTGTGGGGGCCGCGATGTTCAAATCAAAAGAAAAGCTGCATTGTGTGAAGTGGTGGGCCGCTGCAATTGTATGCTGGACTCCCGAGTGTGCGACACGCCCAAGCCTGCGGAGACAGCAAGTGCTTTCTAGGAATGGCTTTTCGCTAAAGCATCCTATTTATATTTATATAGGCTTACCTAAAGTGTTACTGAGTGTCACGCCTGTGCGTCAGTGGGCCGCCTTCCAGATTCTATTAAGGTATGAAGTACCACTACAAAGTGAGAGTGGGGGCGGCACCTGTATCTCCCCGAGAAAACACCCACTCAGGGCAATGGACTCCGCCCTCTGTGAGAATAAGGGGCGGGCACTGTTGCTAAACTTTTCTCCTGTGTCTACCTGAGAAAACACCCACTCAGGGCAATGGACTCCACCCATTGGTGAGAATAAGGGGCGGGCACTGTTGCTAAACTTTTCACCTGTTTCTGCCTGAGAAAACACCGAATCAGGGCAATTGACTCCGCCCTCTGTAATAATAAGGGGCGGGCACTGTCGCTAAACTTTTCTCCTGTATCTACCTGAGAAAACACCCACTCAGGGCAATGGACTCCACCCCTTGGTGAGAATAAGAGGCGGGCACTGTTGCTAAACTTTTCACCTGTATCTACCTGAGAAAACACCCATGCAGGGCAATAGACTCCACCCCTTTGTGAATGAGGGGCAGGCACTGTTGCTAAAGTTTTCTCCTGTATCTGCCTGAGAAAACAACCACTCAGGGCAATAGACTCTGCCCCCTGTGAGAATAAGGGGCGGGCACTGTTGCTAAACTTTTCACCTTTTTCTGCCCGAGAAAATAACCACTCAGGGAAATTGGCTCCGCCCTGTGTGAGAATAAGGGGCGGGCACTGTTGCTAAACTTTTCTCCTGTATCTGCCTGAGAAAACAACCACTCAGGGCAATAGACTCTGCCCCCTTTGAGAATAAGGGGCGGGCACTGTTGCTAAACTTTTCACCTTTTTCTGCCCGAGAAAATAACCACTCAGGGAAATTGGCTCCGCCCTGTGTGAGAATAAGGGGCGGGCACTGTTGCTAAACTTTTCTTCTGTATCTGCCTGAGAAAACAACCACTCAGGGCAATGGACTCCGCCCCCTATGTAAATAAGTACAAATAAGATTGCTCTAGCAATCAATTACACAGACGTCATGGTATGGAGCGGATTTTTTTGGTTCAGATATTATGAATCTATTATATTCAGAATATTCACGGCCTCTTTCGAGTGAATCTCCCTGTATATGTTTGTGAGTGTGTGTGTGTTAATAAAAAAAGTTACTGTATCATTTTCGTATGGCGTGATTGACATGTATGGAAATGCCCTTTAATGAAAGTCTGCAGTGTGCACTTTAATCACGATGTCTGAATTGTCTGATTTGTGATTTTAAACTGTGGGGACATCAAGGACAAATGGGTCTTTGTCCAAAAACCTTATGGAGTGCACTGTATGGACTAACCCACCATTCTCCAGCACCACACACACACACTGAGTAGCCATTGACATGAATTTGGATTGTTGGTGAAGGACCACAGGAGCACATGTAGACCAGCGTGGGGGCACAGGGACCCCAACAGCAGTGGGATGACTTTCCTTTTTTAGAGGTGTAGGATTTTGTATTTTTATTTAAAGCTCTAAAAGCAATTCTGATAGATCAATGTTCCAAACTGGAAAGAGAATGACATTTATTGATAAATGAAGAGTTGTCCCATCAGGCACTGGTGTAGAAGACAAAGGGCACCACTGAGCCCCCGAACCCCAGACACAACACACTAAACAGTCCCAGGTGCATAACAGAGGTTTCTATTTTCACAAAATACCTTTTCTCAGGCCAGTTCCATAATCTTATAATAAACGCTCGTACTTTTCATCCTCCAGGTGAGCTTTGCCTTCTGCCTCCCGACTCCGACTCACCAGAGGAGGCTGGACGGCTCGCTTTTTTCGTCTGACCCAGGTGTACCTCTGATAGCGGGGGCAGATGGAATCCCCCTGAAACAGGGAGTCCCTCTCCCTGCAATGCCCTCTGGGGCCATCCAAGGACTCCGAGAGAGCAGAGGCATAGCTAGGGTTTTCACTGCCCAGGGACAACTGAAGATTTCGTGCCCCCTCCTGTTTGAAAACATTTCATTCTAAAGTTTCGTAACATCAACTTGGCACCCCCTGGATGCTGCGCCCAGGGACAGATGTCCCTAATTGCCCCCCCCATAGCTACGCCACTGTGAGAGAGTTGTCTCTCATGACTGTAATTCCCATAAACCCATGCAGATGTCCTTACTGGGGTCCACACTAGTGTAGCACTGACATCTATTATACTGGAGGAGGAACTGCTCTTGATATCCCAGCTCCTCCAATTACTGTCCACTAATTTACCTCTTTGTACGGGATATTGATTCAACCCCATCCCTGCCAGGTTATGCCTCCTCCCATACTGTCCTTCCATTACAGTGTCCTGCACGGCCTTCATACTGGTGCTGATTACCCCAAACGACTTCAGATTCGATCAATGCAAGTTCTGGCAGATGGCCGGCTTCTCTCATTCTGCTGATGAAGGAGTTTGCTCTTCCAGGAAGGCCCTATGATAGTCGGCCAAAAGCCTTTTGTAAATGATGATCTGAAGTTAGTCTGCTCACCCCCTCAGCGTGACTCACACCAGTCCGCTTTATTTCTTGCGCTTCAGCAACCTGCCTGAAGTCACGTCCATCCCGACCAGATCCCCGCTAGCTGCCATATGTCCTTTCGTTTACTTCTGAATTCAGAGATTCTCACTTAAAACACACATTCCCACTCAAATCTGCCAGCTCTATCCTTAATGTTTGATGGATGGGCCTTCTGTTGGGTCTCCCTTGAAGTCCATCCCTTCATTTTCAAATCCAGTAAGCACACCAAAGCCAGATGGGATTTTTTTTGTCCATTGTACTTCTGATAGCAAGTGCTCATTGCAATTTCACCACTTAGGTTCATTATTACTCGAGCCATCCTTCCATCCATCCATTTTGTAGCCTGCTTATCCAATTCAGTGTCTTTGCTTTTACAATTCTGTTGCTAATAAATACTCCAAACATGGATGAAATGTCATACCCAGGGACATTCACACCCACACGTGCATTCAGAGGCCAAAACACACGTCCTTGGATGTGAGTGTCAGATGGAAAACAAGGAAAACACCAACACAGATGGGAAAGCAGCGTGATGCATGCTGGGATTCTAACTTGAGATCCAGAAGCTGTACGAGTGCAGGGCCAACTTCTGTCCCACTTAGGTTTCATTCATTTAAATGCAGTAGGGAGTGCAGCAACTAGCAATGAGGCCTCATGCATCCAGGGTTTATGGGTTTAATTCCAACAAGCAGCAATTATTAGTCCCATATAGGGGGGAACAACATAGTTCAAAAAATCTAAAAAGTTGGAGTGCCAGCCTGTTTAATTCCCTAATTTCTAGGACTCAAGATTAGAACATTAGAACATTCTGGACGAGAACAGGCCATTCAGCCCAACAAAGCTAACCAGTCCTATCCAAAAAACCATCAAGTCGAGTTTTGAAAGTTCCTAAAGTCTTACTGTCTACCACACTACTTGGTCGCTTATTCTAAGTGTCTGTTGTTCTTTGTGTAAAGAAAAACGTCCAAATGTCTGTGCAAAAATTTACCCTTCACAAGTTTACAACTGTGTCCACGTGTTCTTGATGAACTCGTTTTAAAATAACAGTCTTGATCCACTGGGCTAATTCCCTTCATAATTTTAAACACTTCAATCAGGTCTCCTCTTAATCTTCTTTTGCTTAAACTTTTAATCTTTCCTCATAACTCATCTCCTGTAGCCCTGGACTCAGCCTAGTCTCTCTCCTCTGGACTTTCTCTAGTGCTGTTATGTCCTTTCTGTAGGCTGGAGACACAAACTGCACCCAGTACTCCAGACGAGGTCTCACCAGTGTGTTATAAAGCCTCAGCAGAACCTCCTGTGACTTGTATTCCACACATCAAGGCACTATATAACCTGACATTCTGTTAGCCTTCTTAATGGCTTCTGAACACTGTCAGGAAGTCGATAGCTTAGAGTCCACTACGACTCCTAAATCCTTCTTATAAGGTGGACTCTCGATTTTCAGACCTCCCATTGTGTATTCCAACTTAACATTTTTAGCCCCTACATGTAATACTCTACATTTACTGAAGGATAAACTCCCTTGACTTGTACTCCACACATCATGGTGCTATATAACCTAATATCCTATTAGCATTTTTGATCACTTCTGTCCTCTGCTTCCACATAGACAGTGACCAGTCCACTATGACTCCCAGCACCTTCTCAATAGAGACCAAAACTGCACACAGTACTCCAGATGAGGCCTCACCACTGTGTTAAAAAGACCTGAGCAGAACCTCCTGTGACTTGTACTCCACACATCAAGGTGCTATATAACCTGACATTCTGTTAGCTTTCTTAATGGCTTATGAACTCTGTCTGACTAATAGCTAAAGTTAATCTTCTTTTACTTAAACTGTAAAGGCTCAGCTCTGTTAATCGTCCTTCATAACTCATCCCCTGTAACTCCTGACTCAGCCCAGTTGCTCCTCTCTGGACCTTTTCTTGTGCTGCTATGTCCTTTTTGTAGCCTGGAGACCAAAACTGCACCCAGTACTCCAGATGAGGCCTTACCAGTGTGTTATAAAGACCTGAGCAGAACCTCCTGTGACTTGTACTGCATAAAATCAAGGCGCCATATAACCTGACATTCTGTTAGCCTTCTTAATGGCTTCTGAACACTGTCGGGAAGTCGATAGCTTAGAGTCTACGACTCCTAAATCCTTCTCATAAGGTGGACTCTCGATTTTCAGACCTCCCATTGTGTATTCCAACTTAACATTTTTAGCTCCTACATGTAATACTCTACATTTACTGAAGGATAAACTCCCTTGACTTGTAGTCCACACATTATGGTGCTATAACCTAATATCCTATAAGCATTTTTGATCACTTCTCTCCTCTGCTTAGACATAGACAGTGACCAGGGGCCTCATGCAAAATGGCGTGCGTAGAATTCACACTATAACATGGCGTAAGTACTAAGCGGAAATGTGCTTATGCACAAAAAAATCCAGATGCATAAATCTGTGTGAATGGCAACTTCCATGTTCTTCAGATCCATAAATCCCAGTCAGCGTGAAAGTAACGCACGTCCACGCGCTTGCTGCCACTCCCCAAACTCCTCCCAGAGTTACGCCACTTTGAATATGCAAATCAATATAAATAGCCCTTAAGCTCAGCTTTCTGTGAAAAGACAATGGCAAAAGCACCGGGGGAAAATAGAGGAATTTCAGCGAATACCAAGTGGAGGCAAAGAAAAACGTACTATTTGTTGGTTTAAACGGTGGTATCAACAAGAAAAGGAAGTTGATCGAGTGACATAAAGTGTCGGAGAAACTCGAAAGTTCAATATCACAAAGTCGCACAGTGCCCGAAATAAAAAAGAAGTGGTCACATATCAAAGTCACCGTGAAAGGGCGAGTCAAGCCCACCGTCTGAGTGTCACATGAAAGCTTATTAGGGTACAGAGAAAATAAAAAATAGGTACACAGTGGGGAAAAAGCACGAAATGTCAACTTTAATCTTGAAATTTCCACTTTAATCATGTAGTTTATTTTGTCATTAAAGTAGAACATCATAAACTTCATCTTAAAATCGCTTCATTTGCTAGTTTCTCAAATCTGATCGTAACTAAAGTAGCACGTTAAATGCTTTGTTTTCTATTTGATCTTCTATGTGCTCTATGTGTGTGAATCACTACGTGCTTCCGGGCTTTCTCTTCCTCCGACAGGACACAGAATCCATTACATTCGTGATATTACAGCTCTCTGAATAATTAAAATACTCAGATGTATACTTCATATCATTTTCATGATGATAATAGTTAAAGCGTGTTATTAAACATGGAAACACGGTGGCGCAATGATTGTTCATGTCTCACGCAAGATGCTTGCTGCGCCATGCGCGACCTTCAATGAAATACTTCATTGTAGCAGTACTGTCTCTTTCAAACATACTAACCTCCAATTCCTGTCCTTCCTTTTCTTTCTCCAAATTCCCATTCCCCACACAATCCGCTCTCACACTCAGATACAGTGATATAAATACTCCAAGTGGTGCATTGAGAGTAATATGGAAAAAGATGATCCGATGTGACAACACCTAACGGGAGCAGCTGAAAGAAGAAGAAGAAGGTGCAGTGAGAGTAACAACGCTAAAGCAGTTATGGTATTTGGAATAGTTTGACCATTCTGTGGACCATTATATTGTTACAGGTTAATTACAATCAGATGCATTAAACTAATAAACAATATGCGGTTAATTTCAGTGTATTTATAAAGCCGCGTCAGGGATGTGACTCTAAAAAAGAATGGATAACCACACAGGAACAGTAGCACTGTTTTGACGCTGGGTCCCCTCAGTCTGCAAAACCGAGCGGAGAACTTGTGTACGCCAGGGTATGAGCTACCGTGGAAATATGCACAGCTTTACGCCAAGTTTAGGTTTTATACATCGCGATTTGAACGTGGAAATGTTCTTACGCAACATTTTTGTGCATACGCACTGTTTATACATGAGGCCCCAGGCCACTATGACTCACAGGTCCTTCTCAGTGCAGACCACAACTGCACCCAGAACTCCAGATGAGACCTCACCAGTGTGTTATAAAGCTTGAGTAGAACCTCCTCTGATCCACTGGACTAATTCCTTTCATAATTTTAAACCCTTCAATCAGGTCTCCTCTTAATCTTCTTTTGCTTAAACTTTTAATGTTTCCTCATAACTCATCCCCTGTAGCCCTGGACTCAGCCTAGTCTCTCTCCTCTGGACTTTCTCTAGTGCTGCTATGTCCTTTCTGTAGGCTGGAGACCCAAACTGCACCCAGTACTCCAGAGGAGGCCTCACCAGTGTGTTATAAAGCTTCAGCAGAACCTCCTGGGACTTGTACTCCACACATCAAGGCGCTATATAGCCTGACAGTCTGTTAGACTTCTGAATGGCTTCTGAACACTGTCTGGCAGTTGATAGTGTCGAGTCCACTATGACTCCTAAATCCTTCTTATAAGGTGAACTCTCAATTTTCAGACCTTCCATTGTGTATTCAAATGATGCCCAACATAGCTTCTTCTGGCAGCACTTCCGGTTGTGCCAGATAGAGCCCTGCAAATGTCCATGTGCCCCCTGGCAGTAAGGTTCTATGACATTCTATGCTCATGACCCGTGGGTCCCACTGGAAACCAAGAGGGCTGGATGCTGCCCTCTGTCAGTCCAGGGAGGAAACTGTTCTGGAAGTACTCTTTCCCCCTCCACTCCTTCCATAGTCAGGGTGCCCCGGCTGGGTAAGGGCCCTGACCGTCCGCCACAATGGCTTTCATTCTTCAAAGACAGACAAGCTACACTTGGCATCTCATAATTAGAAAGTGAAACCATGACTTCATAAAGGTTTGCAAAGTTATTGACAGACTTTTGGACCAATCGCATTTGCTACTGTAGGTAGCTGGCTACCCATAGAAGAATGTTGCTGCTCATAGGCTGATCTTTGGTGGCTCAGGAGACTTTAAAAAGATTTGCATTGAGGTTTAATTTAAGAATCAACTCCATAGGACATTCCATAGGAACAAAAAAAAAAGGAAACATGAGATACAACTGAGGTAAAAGGAGTCAAAATGGAGAATTTGGTTTGAAAAGCGTGGGATACTTTGTGAGATCTCTTTGTAATGTTAATGTAATCTCTTTCAAGATTGGTGTCAGCATTCATCAACTGTGTCACAGATGTTTCTCCTGATCTTCCTTAGGTGGAATAGCTTTAGACAAAAACGAGACATGAGACGCAACTGAGGTAAAAGGAGTGGTGGGCCGTCAGGGCCTTCAAGGCCTTCTCTGCTGGCCTAAAAAAATATCTGAATCACAAACTGATGTTAATTATATTTTGTCCATGAATACTTATTAAATAATTCCAAATAGTCTGTCCGCTTCCTTTCATAGCTTTTCCGATGGTTGTGCTGCTTCCAGACATGTATTTTGGTATTAAAGCATTTAACCAATCACATTTCAGCCATCATTTGTTGCCAGGCATGGTCAAAGTCAAAGAAGTCTGCCTGGAGGCCTTCACAATCCGTTCTGCAGGCCCTCTAACACAAAATAAATGTCGATTAAACTGTTGCTTCAACCAATCAGATTTTGAGTTGGTTTCACCTCTAGCAGGCGTACGGCAACGTCACCGTATTCAGACCCGTTGATTGGATATGATGGTGTAATAGAAAAATCTGAATGAGAGCATCATGGGGCAGCTGTACACATTGGTATGTTTGGCGGTGAGCATTCCCATGTCCACTGCTTCTGTCGAGCGGACATTTTCAGCCCTAAAGCGAATTAAAACTTATGCCAGAAATACGACAGGGCAGGTTTGACTTTCAGCATTAGCTTCGATGGCGATAGAAAGGGACTTCGTGATGGAACTGAAGAGCATAGATAATCTGTACGACAGAGTAATTGAACTGTTTTTGAGGAAAGAGAGGAGCATGGATTTTGTTTACAAATAATCCGAATTTTTGGTGAGTAAAATGTTGCGATTTTCCTAAATAATATTGCAAGTTTATGAGTTATTATTGATGTTTTTTATGTGTGTCGTGGGCTGTAGCTGCAGTAGAATGGAACTTGTTCACCCCTGGTTTGTCTATTCAATAAAGGCATTTATTGTGGCTACAGGAGTTATCTATCTGCGATGCAACGGCTCTTTATACTGTATTTCTGCATATTAAGATGGTTTTTATAACCATAAATTAGTTTTTGAGGGGCGGTTTGATTCAGACGGAGCACTACTGAAGGCCTAGGTGTGAAATGCACGGTCCGCCACTGGGTAAAAGGAGTCAGAATTGAAAATTTGGTTTGAAAAGTATCTGCCATTTTGTGAGATCTCTTTCTGGTTTTGTGTTAACTTCTTTCAGGACTCCATACCTGTTACTTACTATTGAAATCATGCCTTAATCAAAGATGACTTGCAACATTTGAGAGATGCAATACAATACAATACAATACAATACAATACAATACAATACAATACAATACAATACAATACAATACAACTCAATGTATTTTTGTATACCCCAAACTCACACAAGAAGTGCCAGAATGGGCTTTAACAGGCACTGCCAATTGACAGCCCCCCCAGCCTTGACTCCCCAAAAAACCCTAATAGGGCAAAAAAAATGGAAGAAACCTTGGGAAAGGCTTTTCAAAAAGATTCCCCTTTCCAGGAAGGTTGGGGGTGCAGAGGGTGTCAAAAAAGGGGTCAATTAAAATACACAGAACAGAACACAAATAATCCTCACTATAATATAATAGTGTAATAGAAATATTACAAGTACAGAGCAGAATTCAACAGCAGATGATATCACATAATAGGATTTGGATTGGTTCAGAGTCCTGGAGACCTCGGCCATCAAGCTGCTTCTCCCTATTGGCCATTCCACAGCTGAGTCAGCGCTGGGCCAGCCAATCCGATGAAAGGACCCCTCTACCCCACAATTCCTGTGATCTTCCATCAGAGATGACTTGACTTTAGGCAGGCAAAACAACTTGGCAGGTGGGCTGTGGCACCAAGTGCCACATTTGAGTAGCGAGAAGAGAAACAGAATAGGTGAGGTGTAGTAATAAATTCTAACTATCATGTTACTTATGTTTTAGTGCTAATGACTAACAACAGAGATGCAGTCTGTACAGTTAATCAGCAGCTCTAGTCAGGGTGTGCCAAACAGAAATAATGAGTCTTCAGCCTTCACTGTGTCTCAATTTGAAAGACAGAAGAAATGCAATCAATCATCTCAAACACCTGTCTCCAGTTCTTAAATCCTTACACTGGCTCCCGGTTAAGTTTAGGGCAGATTTCAAAATTCTCCTTTTAACATATAAAGCCTTAAATGGCTGAGGTCTGGCTTACTTGTCTGAACTTACCATGACTTACAAACCAGAGCACACATTAAGATCTCAAGCTGCCGATCTGCTTATGATTCCAAAAGATTAATAAAATAACACTGGGAGGTCGAGCTTTTAGTCACAGGACCCCTAAACTGTGGAATGCTCTGCCTGCTACTATAAGAGATGCCCCATTCACTCTAAGACTGAAAACTCACTACTTCAGTTTAGCACACCCTGACTAGAGCTGCTGATTAACTGTACAGACTGCATCCCTGTTGTTAGTCATTAGCATTAAACATAATTAACATGATAGAATTTGTGACTAACCCTCACCTATTCTGTTTCTCTTCTTGGTACTCAAATGACACTTGGTGCCAATGTCCACCTGCCAAGTTATTCTTCCTGCCTAAGGTAAAGTCATCTCTGATGGAATATCACAGGAATCGTCGAGTAGAGTGGTCCTTTCATTTAATTGGCTGGCCCAGCACTGACTCAGCTGTGGAGTGGTCTGCCTACTACTTTAAGAGATGCCCCTTCACTTTCAGGCTGAAGACTCACTACTTCAGTTTAGCACACCCTGACTAGAGCTGCTGATTAACTGTACAGACTGCATCTCTGTTGTTAGTCATTAGCATTAAACATAATTAACATGATAGTTGTGACTAACCCTTACCTATTGTGTTTCTCTTGTCAGTACTCAAATGTGGCACTTGGTGCCATGGCCCACCTGCCAAGTTGTTCTGTCTGCCTAAGGAAAAGTCATCTCTGATGGAGACACTATTTGGAAAATCTGAGCTCCTTGTGTGGCTCTGCTGAACCTCAAAAGGGAGACACTTGGGAGACCACTGGGGTTTTTTTTTTCCTCAGAAGAAAAATCTGAGAGGCGTGAGAGAAAAAGAATACGTCTCCATTTTATATCTTTCTGATCTCATTGTACTCTAGGAATACCCAAGAAGATATGGGAAGCTGGATTCCTATGGATTCCTGTGGGAAACTGTTAACTTAAAATCTCCAGTTGGCCCAACAAAGAGTCTTTACAAACTCGGACTGGGGTCTCCTTGCGAAATTCACTTGAAAATGGAGAGAGTGCTACTTAATTCATGAACCCATGGAGTGTTCTGAAGTTAACGAATGACTCCTTCTCTCACCTGTTCTTTATTACGCTAATAATTTCCTACATTACCCAGCATCCTCCTTTTTATTTGCTTAATCCTCATTTACATTTGCTGCCCAATGTCCAAGGGTTAAATGCAGTTAAGAGAATAAATGGATGGTTGTACTGTTTCAATTTCACACACGTGGAGAAGAACCATTCAGAAAGGGGACGCCTCGTTTTCCCCCTGGATACCCGCACACGAGGCGGGGTCATACCACTTTGGAAGCACCGCCTCCTTATGGATTTACTAAATGCATTTTCATGTACTTCTAAGAATTTGAAAGGGTTGGCACGGCAGCTTGACCCGCCTGCCCGGGAAATCCCCCTGGTGTTTCAGATGGCCACAGCCACTCCACCTCTGCTCTCATGCCACCCTTGCTCATAAAGTCCTGCACTATCCCTGGTACCCCTCATCTCAGAGCAGGTCTTTTATTGAAAGAATCACAAGATGCGTATTGTAACAGCTGGGACGTGGGCCGGTGGGTGGCATGACGTGTCTTTCTCGCTCAGGAGGTCATTCATCTTCCGGGTCCTGAACTTGTGGACGTGGGGTTTTTCCATAAAATTTCTTAGCCACTGTGTCACATGGCCAATTAAAGGAAACAGGAATGAGTCGTAGGCCGTGGCCACCCGGCTCACATGTGGGGTTGAACCATTAAGGGAGGGAACGCCTCGTTTTCCCCCTGGAATGAATATCTGCACACGAGGCAGGGTCTTACCACTTTGAAAAGCTCCGCCTCCTTATGGATTTACTAAATGCATTTTCACATATTTCTAAGAATTTGAAAGGGTTGGCATGGCAGCTTGACCCACCCGCCTGGGAAATCCCCCTGGTGTTCCCTAAGGCCACTCTGCCTCTGCTCTCATGCCACCCTTGCTCATAAAGTCCTGCACTATCCCTGGTACCCCTCATATCAGAGCAGGTCTTATATTGAAAGAATCACAAGATGCGTATTGTAACAGCTGGGACGTGGGCCGGTGGGTGGCATGACGTGTCTTTCTCGCTCAGGGGGTCATTCATCTTCAGGGTCCTGAACTTATGGACGTGGGGTTTTTCCATAAAGATTCTTAGCCACCGTGTCACATGGCCAATTAAAGGAAATAGGAGTGAGTCATAGGCAGTGGCCACCTGGTTTCCTTGGATTCCTTCACCCAATCATCTCTTAGAAAACTAAGGAAAAAAATTTGAAATGAACCTAACATACAATGAATTAAGAAAGGCTTCGGACCCTTTCACTTTCTGCTGTAGATTTCATTTTAAAAGGATGAATTTGCCATTTTTTTTGTCCCATCAGTCAGCACTCAATAACCTGTAATGACAAAGTGACAGCACGTCTTTGAAAGGTGTGCAAAAGTTATCAAGAAATGAAATCTCACCTTCCTGTAAGGATTCCGACCCTTTGTTGTGGCACTCCAGATTGTGCCTCCTTTTTGCTTGAATTCTCCTTGAGATGTTTCTAGGACTTGATTGGAGCCCACCTGTGGCAAACTGAATTGACCGGATGTCGTTTAGAAAGGCACTCGTGGACCTGTGGATGAAAGGTCCCACAATTCACACTGCGTGTCAGTACAAACATTAAGCCATGAAGTCCAAGGAACTCTCTGTAGATCTCCGTGATCAAATTGTGGGGCGGCACAGATCAGGGCAAGGGGATCAAACCATTTGTAAAGCTTTGAGTGTTCCCAGGAGCAGTGGAATTGTGATATCTGGAACTACCTGGACTCTTCCTAGAGTTGGCTGTCCAGCCAAAAACTGACTAACCTGGCAAGAAAAGTCAGGGAGGAGACCAAAAACACAATGGTCACTCTAACAGAGTTTCAGGGGTCCTCTGCTGAGATGGGAGAACCTGCCGGAAGGACGACCCTCTCAGCAGCACTCCATCAATCAGGTGTTTATGGTAGAGGGGCAAGATGGAAGCCACTCGTGAGTAAAAAGCACAGGGACAGCACGCTTGGAGTTTGACAAACAACATTTAAAGATTCCCTGGTCTGATGTGACAAAGTGAAACTCTTTGGACAGCACCACAAGCACTGAGTCTCAAAATACCTGGCAGTGGTCTACGGTGAAACATGGTGGTGATAGTACCATGTAATGGGGATGGTATGGACTGGTACGACTGGTCAGAATTGAAGGAAGAATGAATGCAACCAAATCCACCGAGAGACCTTGAAGAGAACCTGCTTTGGAGTGCAGGCCACCTCACACTGGGGTGACAGTTCACTGACCTGAAGGACACGGCCAAGACAATACTAGAGTGGCTTTGGGACAAAGCTCTGAGGGTCTTAGAGTGTCCCATAGAACTCATGTGTGGGGTGGCCTGAAGATGGCAGGTCTCAGACGCTTCCCATTGAGTGTATAAGAGCTTGAGAGGGTCTGCCAGGAAGAATGGGATCAGCTGCCCAAATCCAGGTGTGTAAAACTTGTAGAGACTCAGCCAAGATAAACTTAACGCTCGAAATGTTGCCAATGGGGCTTCTACAAATTACAGAATGAAGGGGGGGTCCCAATACTTTCAGGAAGGAGAGATTTTAAACAAATTTGCAAACCTTTCTGAAAACACGTTTTCACTTTCTTATTATGGGATGTTAAGTGTAGCTTGATGGCAAAAATGGCAAAACCCATGTCATGAACGTGTGCATGTAAACGGTATGTTCTACATTTTCAATCTTGTTTTTGTTGTCCGGTCTTCTTTTCCTAATATTCTAGTGCTTTATACATACGCCAGTGATGAATGTTGACATTTCAGCCCGACAAGGAGTACCACATTTCATTTTTTCCATCTGCATTAATGTATTTATTTACACATACATGCACAATTTCACACAATTACCCAAACAGTGTAGGCCATTCAATAGAAATCTGCACACATCAAGAGATGGAGATCAGGCTCGCCGGTGCCATTACCATAAATGCTTCAAGTTGAGGACCAGACGTTAACCGTTAGTTGAAAGTTAAGCCCTCTGTGTTTCAGTAAAATAAAATTTTAGTGCATTTGTGTGTGTGTGTGTTGTTTTCTTTTCTCTATTTCCTTTTCAGATGAAAAGATCAGATGTCTAGCAGGAAAGGAGAGCCTTACTGAGAAGAGCAGAAGTCCACAATGCAGCACTTTGTGTTTGGTCCGGCGTGGAGGAACTGCACTGGTACGTCGACTCGATGTCACAAAACAAAGGATCGCGTTTAGCTGTGAGATGCGGACGATGGTCATCTCATCATGGGAGGGTCTTGATTTCTTTGTCAGACTCCACTAAAGTAAATCAAAACAAATCCCTTTCCACCAAAATAAAATAATTCACTTTTATGGTGCGCTGTTAGTGGTGCTGTGACCAGGTGCTGCTGGTTTGATAATCCACCATCCTGGGTTCAAATCCCATGCTTTTGTGTGTATGGAATTCTGTGTCCTCCTTGTATCATTGTAAGGTCCAGTGTGCCTCACTCAGTGGTCAGTCAGCTATTCACAGACCAACAGAGGGACAGGGAAGCTTTGGGTTTAAAGCAGCAGACAACAGCCTTTGATTTGGTGCCAGGCCATTTCTGGGGCTCCTCACACACTCATACTGGGCTCTGCCAGTCCACCCTTTCTTCTTCTTCTTTGCCAAACTGTTCAAACTCTGTCAGATGTCATGAGAATCGCAAATGAACAGCCATTCCAACTCCCGGCACAAACTCTCACTTAGATTAGACAGATAGATAGATAGATAGATAGATAGATAGATAGATAGATAGATAGATAGATAGATAGATAGATAGATAGATAGATAGATAGATAGATAGATAGATAGATAGATAGATAGATAGATAGATAGATAGATAGATAGATAGAGTGCATCCAGAAAGTATTCCCAGCACTTCATCACTTTTTCCACATTTTGTTATGTTACAGCCTTATTCCAAAATGGATTAAATTCATTTTTTTCCTCAGAATTCTACACACAACACCCCATAATGACAACGTGAAAAAAGTTTACTTGAGGTTTTAGCAAATTTATTCAAAATAAAAAAACTGAGAAATCCCATGTCCATAAGTATTCACAGCCTTTGCTCAATACTTTGTGGATGCCCCTTTGGCAGCAATTCCAGCCTCAAGTCTTTTTGAATATGATGCCACAAGCTTGGCACACCTATCCATGGCCAGTTTCTCCCATTCCTCTTTGCAGCACCTCTCAAGCTCCATCAGGTTGGATGGGAAGCGTCAGTGCACAGCCATTTTAAGATCTCTCCAGAGATGTTCAATCGGATTCAAGTCTGGGCTCTGGCTGGGCCACTCAAGGACATTCACAGAGTTGTCCTGAAGCCACTCCTTTGATATCTTGGCTGTGTGCTTAGGGTCGTTGTCCTGCTAAAAGATGAACCGTCGCCCCAGTCTGAGGTCAAGAGAGCTCTGAGCAGGTTTTCATCCAGGATGTCTCTGTACATTGCTGCAGTCATCTTTCCCTTTATCCTGACTAGTCTCTCAGTTCCTGCCGCTGAAGAACATCCCCACAGCATGATGCTGCCACCACCATGCTTCACTGTAGGGATGGTATTGGCCTGGTGATGAGCGGTGCCTGGTTTCCTCCAAACGTGACGGCTGGAATTCACACCAAAGAGTTCAATCTTTGTCTCATCAGACCAGAGAATTTTCTTTCTCATGGTCTGAGAGTCCTTCAGGTGCCTTTTGGCAAACTCCAGGTGGGCTGCCATGTGCCTTTTACTAAGGAGTGGCTTCCGTCTGGCCACTCTACCATACAGGCCTGATTGGTGGATTGCTGCAGAGATGGTTGTCCTTCTGGAAGGTTCTCCTCTCTCCACAGAGGACCTCTGGAGCTCTGACAGAGTGACCATCGGGTTCTTGGTCACCTCCCTGACTAAGGCCCTTCTCCCCCAATCGCTCAGTTTAGATGGCCAGCCAGCTCTAGGAAGAGTCCTGGTGGTTTCGAACTTCTTCCACTTATGGATGATGGAGGCCACTGTGCTCATTGGGACCTTCAAAGCAGCAGAAATTTTTCTGTAACCTTCCCCAGATTTGTGCCTGGAGACAATCCTGTCTCTGAGGTCAACAGAGAATTCCTTTGACTTCATGCTTGGTTTGTGCTCTGACATGAACTGTCAACTGTGGGACCTTCTATAGACAGGTGTGTGCCTTTCCAAATCATGTCCAGTCAACTGAATTTACCACAGGTGGACTCCAATGAAGCTGCAGAAACATCTCAAGGATGATCAGGGGAAACAGGATGCACCTGAGCTCAATTTGGAGCTTCATGGCAAATGCTGTGAATACTTATGTACATGGGATTTCTCAGTTTGTTTATTTTTAATAAATTTGCAAAAACCTCAAGTAAACTTTTTTCACGCTGTCATTATGGGGTGTTGTGTGTAGAATTCTGAGGAAAAAAATGAATTTAATCCATTTTGGAATAAGGCTGTAACATAACAAAATGTGGAAAAAGTGATGAAGTGCTGGGAATACTTTCTGGATGCAATCTATCTATCTATCTATCTATCTATCTATCTATCTATCTATCTATCTATCTATCTATCTATCTATCTATCTATCTATCTATCTATCTATCTATCTATCTATCTATCTATCTATCTAATCTAAGTGAGAGTTTGTGCCTGGACTTGGAATGGCTGTTCATTTGCAATCCGGATGCACTGTAGATAGATAGATAGATAGATAGATAGATAGATAGATAGATAGATAGATAGATAGATAGATAGATAGATAGATAGATAGATAGATAGATAGATAGATAGATAGATAGATAGATAGATAGATAGATAGATAGATAGATAGATAGATAGATCAGATAAAAAGCCTTGGTGTAATTCTGGACAGCACGTTATCTTTCCAGTCTCACATCAGTTCTGTTACTCGAGCAGCTTACTTTCACCTGCGAAACATTAATCGCTTGCGTCCATTTTTGTCAAATCACTCTACTGCCATTTTAGTCAACAGTTTGGTCACCTCCCGCCTGGACTATTGCAATTCACTTCTCTTTGGTCTGCCTCAAAAGTTATTACATAAACTTCAACTTGTTCAAAATTCGGCTGCTCGTATAATTACTAAAACACCCTATTCTGATCACATTACACCCGTTATTCAGCAGCTTCATTGGCTGCCAATAAAGTTTAGGGTCAACTACAAAATTTTAGTCCTTACATATAAGGCCATTCATAATCTTGCCCCCACATATCTCTCACAGCTCCTACAAGTCACTAAACCCTCTCGTATGCTCAGATCCTCTTTTTCCATTAACTTAAATAATCCACCAGCACGTCTTGTTACGATGGGATATCGCGCATTTAGCAGATCGGCACCTTCCTTATGGAACTCATTACCTGCTTATCTTAAGAATATGACTACCCTTCACCAATTTCAGGCTAATCTTAAAACTTATCTGTTCAAAATTGCTTATTCATTGTAACTGTTATTGCTGTTTTATCTGATGTTTTATTTGGATTTTAAATTGTCTAGTTATTGAATGTTTATTTTTTAACCTGATTGTACACTGACCTTGAGTTTTTTGAAAGGCGCTTCAAATAAAATGTATTATTATTATTATTATAAGGGTACCCTCAAACACAATCACCCAGGTAATTTCAGAGTTACCAGTAGGCAGAACCTGCACGTTTTTAAGACATATGGAGACAAAAATTTAGCTGCTATGCTCCCATCCTGCTCGATGATTTGTATAGCGCCTTTCTCCGTTGACCCCCCCCCCCCCATACAAATCTCTCTTTTTTTTTTTTAATCAGTGTAATCAGTGAGAGTCGACGAGTGAAATGGCGCTTACCAGTCCAGAGCCTTCAGCACTAAGCCACACAGCCTGCCATATTGAGAGCTGAGTGAGACCAATTTAGTGAATTTCCCCTTGGGATTAATAAAGTATCTATCTATCTATCTATCTATCTATCTATCTATCTATCTATCTATCTATCTATCTATCTATCTATCTATCTATCTATCTATCTATCTATCTATCTATCTATCTATCTATCCAGACCAAAACAAATCTGCACATTTCATCCTCATCCCTGCATTGTTGCAGTTAAGCGACTGCGCGCTTTTTATAAGTTCTAAACCAAAGAAGCCCCACTCCGTTCTGAGCGCAGCCTGCAGAGAGGCACTTTGCTCCTCCAGCGCTCTCGAGCCGCAGTGACTTCTCCTAATTAAAAGCAGACACGCTCGTTACTTTGTTTTTCCAATCACTAACCAGCATTTTGTTTGAAATAATGTAACATCGGGATTACTACGCTCACTGATCCTGTAGGAAAAATTAAAAAAAAAAAAACCTTTGGAAAGGGGCCTCATGTTTATTTTTTAAAAGCATAAACAGCTGCCATCTGAGGTTCGATGGATCTCCTAACGGTTTGGTTGGAGCACATCTGGAGGACAAGAGATCACGGAGCAGCTCTGGGAACACCGGGAAGGCAAAAAAAAGAAAAAGAAAAGAAATTCAACATGACCCGACGACAGCTTGCCGGCTTGGATTGAGATTTGAACCCCTGCTTACGGGAGCTGTATGTCGCCAATGCTGCCTTTACATGCATTCTAAGCATCCCAGATGCAGCAAATGACATTGACTGTCTGGTCACAGCAGTCATATTAGACACGAAGCTGATATTAGGGACTTCCTAGTCACCGTGTTGAATGCAGAAGATGTAGCGGTCGTGTAATGGTAAGATTCACACATTCCGAAAACGGGGTCTTGTTTCTTTTATTTTTGGGGACCCCCTAAGCCTTGACACACACTCACACACAGAGGCACCTATAAAGAAGCTCAATAAAGAATAAACGAAACAAATAAAGGAAGGTCTGGTCAGGCTGGGGCTCAGTCTCTTGAGACCCCCGATCAGAGCATCGATGGAGTCGGAGAAGGTCACAGCATCATCGGTAAAGTCAAGATCAGGGAATCTTTCTTCACCAACAGATGCCCCACAGCCACTGGACCCCACTACCCTACACAACGCCCAGTCTGTGCAAGCATTGAACAGAGGAGGAGTAGAACAGACCCCTGACGGACCCCAGAATCAACTGAGAAATACGCAGAGGGTCTGCCTCCACTCTGCACAGCACTCACAGTACCAGTGGACAGACCAGCCATGATATTTAGCAACTTTGGGGGGATCCCGCAAACCCTCAGGATGTCCCATAGGGCAGTTCGATCAACTGAGTCAAACACTTTATGAAAATCGACAAAGGCCGCAAAGAAACTCTGCTGATATTCGTGTTTGCGCTCCATGAGAACCCTCAGTGCCAGGATGCGGTTGATGGCAGACTTCTTAGGCGTAAAGCCAGACTGCTCAGTTCGCTGGTAGGTGAGCAAGTGATCATGGATCCTATTGAGAACGACCCAAGTGAGGACCTTACCCGGCATCGGGAGCAGTGTGATCCCCCTGTAGTTGCTACAATCCAGGCAATCATCCATCCCTTTCCAAAGAGATGACAAGTCCCGTTTGCCAGTAAACTGGGATGACTCCAGTCTCCCTAATGGAACCAAAGATTCCTTGCAATGACAGGAGGACAGCCTGACCACCAGCCTGGAGAAGTTCACCCAGGATACCACAGATCCCTGCAGCCTTCCCTACCCTCAGCTGGTTCACCACCTGTGCCATCTCAGTGAGACCATGGGGTTCACAGAGAAATGGGGGATCAGCCTCCAGCACCGTTGGACCCAGAGATATCCAACATCCTAGCAGGAGGAAAAGAAAGAAAGAAAGAAAGAAAGAAAGAAAGAAAGAAAGAAAGAAAGAAAGAAAGAAAGAAAGAAAGAAAGAAAGAAAGAAAGAAAGAAAGAAAGAAAGAAAGAAAGGGAAAAAAATGAATAAACAGCTAACGCGTACACAAAAGCAAGAAGCACAAAGAAACATCATGCCGTCAGGTCCATACGTATTTGGACAGCGACACAATTTTCATTATTTTGGTTCCGTATGCCGCCACAATGGAAATGGGGGTCAGGCTATGAAGAAAATTGGCTGTCATTCCTAAACGGCTGATATGATATTTTAAATTAAAGTTGAAATTCGACACTTCAGTCACATCATGGTTGCTTGGTGCATCACAAAAATCAGCTGCTACCCTCGTGTCCTGTCGTTTCCCACATTTCTCGCGGTCTTAACGTTTTAGAGAAGCAGCAGGCTGGACGAGACTAAGCACTTCAATGGCAGTGGAGTGGGCGGGGCTAAACACTTGAGTGGCAGCAAGCTGGGCAGGGCTTTGTGCTTGATTGGCAGCTGGTTGGATGAGGCTTGATGCATGAACAAACTACCATCTCATGGAGTTGAAGAAGAAACCTTGAGAACATTTGAGAAGAATCTGGAGGAGATATGGCGGACAGCTTAGCTATTGGCTAAACAAATAGGCCTGATGGACGGAATGATCTCCTCGCGTTTGTCAAATTTCATTTGTTCTTATGTTCATAAGCAGAAACCATTTACATGGTAGGAAGAAGAAAAATGACAGCACAGTCCTCCTCTGTGTGCAACCTGCTGGGACTTGTGAACTGCCGGGGCTCGAACCTTGGATCTTGGGGGAACGAGAGGTCTACAAGTTTTCTAGTTTTTTAATACATTTGCAAAAATGCCTAAAAATCCCGTTTTCGTTTTGTCATTCTGAGGTGTGGAGTGTTGCTTGACATGAGAGAAAAATCGATTAAAAATGATTTTTGCTCAAGGGGTCTCAAGACGTTTTGAAAGCACTGTATTATCTAATACAGGAGGAGGAGTATAGTGACCTAATCAAGGACTTTGTTAAATGGTGCGACTCAAACCACCTACACCTGAACACCAGCAAAACCAAGGAGCTGGTGGTGGATTTTAGGAGGCCCAGACCCCGTGGTCATCAGAGGTGACTGTGTGCAGATGGTGCAGACCTATAAATATCTGGGAGTGCAACTGGATGATAAACTGGACAGGACTGCCAATACTGATGCTCTGTGTAAGAAAGGACAGAGCCGACTATACTTCCATAGAAGGCTGGCGTCCTTCAACATCTGCAATAAGATGCTGCAGATGTTCTATCAGATGGTTGTGGTGAGCGCCCTCTTCTACGCGGTGGTGTGCTGGGGAGGCAGCATTAAGAAGAAAGATGCCTCACGCCTGGACAAACTGGTGAGGAAGGCAGGCTCTATTGTAGGCATGGAGCTGGACAGTTTAACATCTGTGGCAGAGCGACGGGTGCTGAGCAGACTCCTGTCAATCATGGAGAGTCCACTGGAGCCACTGAACAGGATCATCTCCAGACAGAGGAGCAGCTTCAACGACAGACTGCTGTCACCGTCCTGCTCCACTGACAGACTGAGGAGATCGTTCCTCCGACACACTATGCGACTCTTCAGTTCCACCGGGGGGGGGTAAACGTTAACATTACACAAAGTTATTGTCTGTTTTTACCTGCATTTTTATTACTCTTTAATTTAATATTGTTTTTTGTATCAGTATGCTGCTGCTGGAGTATTTTATGAATTTCCCCTTGGGATTAATAAAGTATCTATCTATCTATCTATCTATCTATCTATCTATCTATCTATCTATCTATCTATCTATCTATCTATCTATCTATCTATCTATCTATCTATCTATCTATCTATCTATCTATCATCTAATCCTGCCAACTACACTATCTATCTATCTATCTATCTATCTATCTATCTATCTATCTATCTATCTATCTATCTATCTATCTATCTATCTATCTATCTATTATATAGTTCCTTTCACATCTATCTATCTATCTATCTATCTATCTATCTATCTATCTATCTATCTATCTATCTATCTATCTATCTATCTATCTATTATATAGTGCCTTTCACATCTATCTATCTATCTATCTATCTATCTATCTATCTATCTATCTATCTATCTATCTATCTATCTATCTATCTATCTATCTATCTATCTATCTATCTATCTATCTATCTGAACTGTGTGATGTGAAGCACATTTTAGGCCAGATGTAGGCCAAAGCCAGCCACTCAAGTTGGGAGCGATGCTCTCTCTTGTGTTCAGTTTTTCTGGGATGGCTGGTGGGATTCTGACTTGTTTCTTTGGGTATTTTTTTTCAAGCCATCACGTCACCTTTGGCAACTTGTGAGATGAGATCATAACAACTGAGGGTGGTGCAGAAGCTAACGCTGCTGCCTGGCGTTTAAAAGCTCCGGGTTCACGTCCTGGAGGACTTTGTTTTTTTTTGGTAGCAGCCATCCCACCTGTACCTGAAGCTAAGCGTGTTGGGGCCAAGGCCAGTACTTGGAAAAAACTTGGGTTTCAACTGGAGGAGGTGTTGGTGGTGGCTTAACCCTGCGGTCTGAATGTGGATCCCAATGCCCCCTAGTGCAGTGACGGGGACACTATGCTGTAAAGAATGGCACCGTCCTTCAATATGAGATCCTGACTCTCTGTGGTCATAGAAGATCCCGGGGCATCCTTCATAAAGAGTAGGGTGTATCCCGAGGTCCAGGCTGGATTGCCCACCACGGCCTGGTTATTCTGGCCCCCTAATCATCCCCTGTCTCTAAATGGCTATATACAGTATGTCACCCTTTCATCACCTAACAGCTCGTGTATGGTGAGCAGAGTGGAGCAAAAATGGCTGCCGTCACATCATCCAGGTAGATGCTGCATATTAATGGTGATTGAAGTGGCTCTCCACTTATTATGAATAGTGAGAAAAGTGCCATATAAATATAAACGATTATTATTATTATTATTATTATTATTATTGTAAACTGTGTTCTTAAGATTCATCACAGCAGCTGAAGGTGGCGTTAAATAACCCAAAATGATAAGGTGCCCCAGCAGCCTGGTACATGGGCTGGTATTCTTCTAGCTCCACCCGTTAATCATCACAAGATATCTCCGAGTTTGACAGCATTATGAAAAAGCTTTTAATGTAAATAGACTTGATGACTTTAGCTGTGTTTCTATAGAAACAATAATTTGAGATACTAAAGCTGTGGTTGAGGAGCCATAAATTGCAAACGTAACGTGACAGGATAATACATTGGAGTGTTTAGAAGGCTGCCAGGCAGTCATTTGGGACATCGCTCACAGCACCTTCTCATTTACTCTTATTGTGAGGAGCCGAGAGGTTCATAAAACATCAAAATAATTGAGTCAAACAAAACAAAGCGAAGGAAAGCTGGCAGGTTTCCTCGTTCGGCTGGTGTGAAACGTCTCCGCTTCGACTGATGATCGTGGTGCAGTCAGGGCCCCCCGTACTCAAAGACTTCACAGTTCTAATATAAATAACCATTAAGCCGGCATTTTAGCAGGATAATAGTCAACAAAAAGAAAAAGTAGAAGAATCGATCGCTTCATTTTGTCAGTAATGTGTGATAAAAAAATGAAAGGAAAGTGAGGCATGAGTGAGCACGTCCTCGGTTTCCATGAGCGTTTCCTCTGGGGCTCGCAGAGTGAAGACTCACAGTTCGGCTGATTGGTGACTTCAATTTAACAGATGGGAGCGCATTTAAGGGGGAGCTGAGATCAACTAACGTTTTCTCTCTCGGTTTTCATGTGGATTTTGTAAGGAGACGCCAGTCAGAGTTTAGAAAGACTCTTTGTTGGGCCACTTGGAGACTTTCAGTTAACTGCATCCCATAGGAATGAAAAAATCAAAAAAATGAGATTGCTTAAATATTACAATTCTGTTTTTACCAAGACAAAAATGGAGGCTTGTTCATTTGTCTTATGTTCCTTGGATTCTTCATCTTCTTCTTCTTCCGGCTATTCCCATTAGGGATCACCACAGAGGATCATCTTCTTCCATCTCTTCTTGTCCTCTACATCTTGTTCTGTCACACCCATCACCTGTATGTCTTCTCTCAGCACATCCATAAACCTTCTCTTAGGCCTTCCCCTGCTCCTCTAACCTGGCAGCTCTATCCTTAGCACCCTTCTCCCAATATCCCCAGCATCTCTCCTCTGCACATGTCCAAACCAACGCAATCTCACCTCTCTGACTTTGTCTCCCAACTTGAGCTGACCCTCTAATGTCCTCATTTCTAATCCTGTCCATCCTCATCACACCCAATGCAAATCTTAACCCTTAAACTGCCGGAACCGTCTATAGTCAGATCCCAATGCAATTTGCCAGCACGACGGATTCAAGTATATTCGGCGACGCACATTCATTGAACGCCGCAAACAGCTATAGTCGGTTCCCAGTGAAATTTGCCAGTATGCAGGAGCTGATCAGTCTGAGCCATTCATTCATGACCACTGGCTCCCCCTGCAGCATCACTGTCCCTGGGATTCAGCTGCTGCACTAGACTAGCCTGCAGGCATCAGCGTTGGCCTCTCGGTGCGGCCAGTTCAAGTGTAGCGATTTACTGAATTTCATCGATGCCATCAGTTGCACCTTCTACATATAATAAGACAATGTTTCCCAACCTTTAAGTATTTGCGACCCGAGTTTTTATAACAGTTTTAATCACTCCCCACTAAAATTTTTTTGAAAGGAGCCCACTAATACCAATTTGTTCTTTTTTAATTAATGATATATCATAGATGCATATTTTATTAGGGCGGCATGGTGGCGCAGTGGTAGTGCTGCTGCCTCGCAGTTAGGAGACCCTGGTTCGCTTCCTCCCTGCGTGGAGTTTGCATGTTCTCCCCGTGTCTGTGTGGGTTTCCTCCGGGCGCTCCGGTTTCCTCCCACAGTCCAAAGACATGCAGGTTAGGTGGATTGGCGATTCTAAATTGGCCCTGCTGTGTGTGTTTGTGTGTATCCTGCAGTGGGTTGGCACCCTGCCCGGGATTGGTTCCTGCCCTGTGTTGGCTGGGATTGGCTCCAGCAGACCCCCGTGACCCTGTGTTCGGATTCAGCGAGTTGGAGAATGGATGGATGGATATTTTATTATACCTACTTAACTTTTATCGACATTTATTTAACTTTATATTTATTTTTCTAGTATCAGAATGTAGTTTAAGTTAATTTGTTTTGGTTTCAATAGATGTATTTTTCATATTTTTGATTCTTTGTTTTCTTTTTTTCCACATCTTCGCGCCCCCCTTTTTGTTACTTCACGCCCCCCTAGGGGGGCCCGCCCCACAGATTGAGTACCACTGTAATAAGAGATTGTTTCAGTAGTTTTTATAGTTTTTACAGTTCATTGGCAGTGTGTAAAATGATCAGTGTTGCATGTAATTGCGATGTTCTTTGCATGAAAAACAATATGTGTTCCATTAAAACTTCACTTTTTCTTGGTGAACTGTGACGTTTCCTTAAAAAGTGCAGCAAAAAAAGTATTTGGCGTCCAAAGGGGGGTTGCATTAACCCCGCAAGTATGTGGCGGTTTAAGGGTTAACTCTGCCAACTCCAGCTCTGTCTCCTGTGCCACCGTCTCCAGCCCATATAACACAGCTGGTCTCACTACTGTCCTGTAGACCTTCCCTGTCACTCTTGCTGATACCTGTCTGTCACAAGTCACTCCTGACACTCTTCTCCATCCACTCCACCCTGCCTGCACTCTCTTCTTCACTTCTCTTCCACACTCCCTGTCTGTACTGTTGATCCCAAGTATTTAAACTTCTCCACCTCCCTGCATCCTCACCATTCCACTGACCTCCCTCTCATTCATGTATTCTGTCTTGGTGTTCCTGCTGACCTTCATTCCTCTCCTTTCCAGAGCAGATCTCCACCTCCCCAGGGTCTCCTCAACCTTCTCCTTACTCTCCTCAGATTTTTTTTTCTGAGACAAAATACCCCAGTGGTCTCCCAAGTGTCTCCACTCGAGCTCAACAAAGTCACATAAGGGGTTCAGATTTTCCAAGTAGTGTCTTGACATTTTTTTGAATGTGTTTGCATTGTGTGTCAGTAATCTGTGGTGAAATGTATAGACAGCTGTTTGTGGTCATAAAACACTTAACTACGATTTCAAAACTGCAGTCCTTGGTTCTAAATAATACAGTTATATTGCTGTGCTCCAATTAGATCTCACTCATTCTGGAAGATAGATGTCATTAGACTTCAAGGCCTGAGGTTATGTGTCTAAATCCCACTGCTAACACCATGTGTTATAACTCGGGAGTCCCAAAGACACACAAGTCCCAAAAATACTTTCAAGTGTTGCCTTCTAGATTAGGGGGGGAATTCCATCAAAACCCCAACTAGAAGCCAAAAAAGGGCAGTGAAAAATCTTTATAAAATGACAGATTTATTTTTAACAGAGATGCTCTGTGGCACCAGAAGCTCCTTAGTGTTTCTGAGAAGGAAAGGCAATCCAAACACAGAATCCAAAGATCCTGGAAAACACAAAAGCACAGTAAATCCGAGGAACCCTCCACTCCTTAGCACATTTGAAACGAACCACCAGGAACTATAGAAGGCCCTCCAACATGTAGGGTGCTGGACGGTACCAAGTGATGATTGGCAGGGGGCCCCGCCCCTCAGGGAGGGGTATAACCCACAAAACACATGGGGCATAATCTAGGCATTTCCCAATTACAAATACACACAAAGAAAAATGTTCATAATAAACTTTAAAGACATTACTACAAATATATGGCACAAAATTAGGCAAAACAGACAAGAAACATAATTTTGAAGCCCAGCCAGAGGAGAAATACTGGCTGAAACATGATACTGAGTAACTACGAGCGAGCCATTTCATCTGCCTGTGCTCCAACTGGAAAAACAAAACAAATTTAACCAAGCGTATCTCAGATGTTGGAAGTCACCTTAGATAAAGACATCGGTCCAATAATAAAAATATGAAGACTTGAGAGAGATTAAAACAAGACCAGAGAAGAGAAGAGAAGAGAAGAGAAGAGAAGAGAAGAGAAGAACAGAATAGAAAGGAAAAGAAAAGAGAAGAGAAGAGAAGTTCTACTTGTTCATATTGAATCCTTTAACCTCAGTTGCACCTCATGTCTCCTTTCTGTCTAATGTTATTTCTCCTAAGAGTCAGAAAGAAGGAAGGCAACACCCACTAGAGGGAGGTGGACAGTGAGAGAGAAGAAAAGAAAAGAAAAGAAAGGAAAAGAAAAGAAAAGAAAAGAGAAGAGAAGAAGTTCTACTTGTTCATATCAAATCCTTTAACCTCAGTTGCACCTCATGTCTCCTTTCTGTCTAAAGCTATTTCTCCTAAGTCAGAAAGAAGGAAGGCAACACTCACTGGAACGAGGTGGACAGAGAGAGAGAAGAGAAGAGAAGAGAAGAGAAGAGAAGAGAAGAGAAGAGAAGAGAAGAGAAGAGAAGAGAAGAGAAGAGAAGAGAAGAGGCAAAACAGACAAGAAATATAATTTTGAAGCCCAGCCAGAGGAGAAATGCTGGCTGAAACATGACACTGAGTAACTACGAGCGAGCCATTTCATCTGCCTGTGCTCCAACTGGAAAATTGGTTAAAGCAATTTAACCAATCATATCTCAGATGTTGGAAGTCACCTTAGATAAAGACATCAGTCCGATAATAAAAATATGAAGACTTGAGAGAGATTAAAACAAGACCAGAGAAGATAAGATAAGAGAAGAGAAGAGAAGAGAAGAGAAGAGAAGAGAAGAGAAGAGAAGAGAAGAGAAGAGAAGAGAAGAGAAGAGAAGAGAAGAGAAGAGAAGAAGTTCTACTTGTTCATATCAAAATCCTTTAACCTCAGTTGCACCTCATGTCTCCTTTCTGTCTAACGCTATTCCTCCTAAGAGTCAGAAAGAAGGAAGGCAGAAATCGCTAGAGGGAGGTGGACAGAGAGAGAAAGAGACAAGAGAAAAGAAGAGAAGCGAAGAGAAGAGAAGAAGGCTACTTGTTCATATCGAATCCTTTAACCTCAGTTGCACCTCATGTCTCTTTTCTGTCTAAAGCTATTTCTCTTAACGAATTTTAGGAGAAACATCTGTGACAAAGTTGATTCTTAAATGAATCATAAATGAGAATCTGTTTAAAGTCTCATGAGCCATCAGCTTTGAGCAGTGACGTTTTCCTATGAGCTGTGATTGCGTTTAAGTAGAAGTGGTTAGGCTGAGTAGCACCATTATAACTCGCGTTGACGTGACAAACATATTTAGACTTCATTTAAATTGACTTTTAAGAGGACCAATGCTGCGTATTTTGATTCTTTGTCAGTTTATATCGTCCACCTGTTGTCACTTCTCAGGATTAGAAGCCAAATCAGTTCCTTGCATGGAGTGAAAACACTGACATGATTCACTCCCTGCACACACAAAGTTCAAACTCTCCCGCCCGTCAGTCTTTTATAGCAATCCTGATCCATCCATAATGCTTTGAAACCAGCTAAATGACGACTAATAATTTTTATCATCAAGACATTATTATAATGTGCGTTGATGTGATGCACATATTAACACATCGAAAGTGCATTTAGACTTCATTTTAATGGACTTTTAAGAGGGCAGATGCTGCGTATTTTGTATTTTCGTCAGTTGATATCGGCCACCTGTTGTCACTTCTCAGGATTAGAAGCCAATGCAGTCTCTTGCATGGAGTAAAACCACAGATGTGATTCACTCCCTGCATACACAAAGCACAAAATCTCCCACCCATCAGCATTTTCATAGCCACAACAAGATGGCTTGTTTAGTGCTTCTTGAGTGGTCCGATATGAACAAGCTTTGGCCCAGGATAATGACTGGCTTATGAGCTATTCTCCTGGAACTATTGGATGAATTGCTTCCAGCACTAGAAACGCAGGTTCTACTTGTTCATAATTTCTCATGCGCTCATTTGAGGAGCTCACCATAGGACCCCTCAAATGTAGATGGCAGTTTTCGGATTCATCAGGTAGGTGGTAACGAAGGTCGGCGTCATTTTGATTTCATACGCTATACTACACAACGTGGCACAGTGTAATCATCTTTCACCATCTGACCTCATTCATATGACCCCAGATGAGCCCACTCCCTAGTCTCTACACAAAGTCGGTCATTCCGTATCCGTGGGTTTTGCATCTCGGGATTCATTGAAATTGTGGAATGAAAATATCCCAAAAAAACTAGAAAGTTCCACAAAAACAAAACTTGAATTTGGCGTATGCCGAGCACAACGCTGAGTCCATACCAATGAAGTGTGATGAGATGGCCTGCCCTGCTGTAGCCCCCCGCTATTTTGCAGATCCTCAGCCTCTCTCCGGCTCTCATCGTTCAGTTCACGTCTCCACAACGTTCCTAAATGAAAGCATCTACAATTATGAAGCCTCTTCCTTCGAAGCTTGACGATCTTCAACCTTCACCCTCCACAGATCCTGGCATTAGCATTATTGAGCCCCCTGCAAAGCGACAACATCCTAAATCGAAACCCACTACAGCCCAATAAAGTGTGTAGAAGTGAAGAGGTCCGAATACTTTCTTAATCCGCCGTAGCATTCATCATATAACGATTCTCAAACCTGCTTAATTTCATTTCGAGTCGTGTGGGGTTTGCAGCAGGGGGCACAGGGCATGAACCGACCCTGGACTGGATGCCACACGTTGCCAGCCATGACATTAATGTCACATTCTGAAAGCCATTTAGGTACATTTAGGGTCATGAGGACCTCCAGCCAGTCCTATCAGTATCAGTCACAAAGCAGGAATCAGTGGTGGGCTCACTGCCGGGCACACAGTGGCACTACGCCTGGCACCCATGTAGTAAATACATGTGAACTGCACCATCTTAGCTACACACTGTCTAATACGTTAAATAAAAACACATTAAGCATTTAAATGTCACTGTAAACATCAGAAGGCGTTTGGGAGCACAAGGCTGAGGGAGGCCAGTGACTAATGCAGTTAAGCATTTTAATTTTGGATAAATATTATTGTAAAGACTGGCTGTAAATTTCTGTCTCCATGTGCTGAATATGAAAATTATCAAAAATAACTGTGTATTCTTATTTTTTTAAATATGAATCAGAATTTAGGGAAAATGTTATCTTTATGGACTAGTGATCTGTCCATTGATGGTGCCTCTCTGCCTTGTGCCCAGTGCCAGCAAGGATAGACTTCAGTTATCCAAGGACCCTGCTCAGGATGAAGTGAGTTTAGAAAATGAAACGATGGATGGAAGTCTATTGGTATTATACCACTGGTATAATCTCCCTCATAATTTTGTTTCCATGTAGCTCTTATAAACTGGACATCTGTCCATTCATTCTTGAGTTTTACACTCTCTGACAATTGCTGAGTGGCAGGACCCACTCCAGTAACATCTAACATGGATGGGTGGTCATCCAGCGTCACCAACCCGGACTCAGAGTATTCAGAGAAACCACAAAAGGACATGAAACATCCACACAGAAAGTTCCAAAGCTCAGCTCTGTTTTTGAAGTCGTAATGTTAATTGTTGTGCCACCACTTTGGTAAAACGGTGCCCACTGTTCACCCTTTTGAGATGCTGTGTGTTATAAAACAAAGTTGTGGGAACCCATAGACAAACGAAAAACATGCAAAGTGGGAACAAATTTGGAAAGGTAGAGGAGACACTCAAACATCTACGTCCATGCGCTGAATCTCAAACTGGCACAACCCCAATCCCAGGCACAACGACGGGGCATCACATTGTGTGGCAAGGAGCAACAATACATGGACACAAAGGGTTAGGGTTAACAATTAATTAGATATATAAGAATTAACCTAAAAAAAGTGGCAGCTGATAGATAGATAGATAGATAGATAGATAGATAGATAGATAGATAGATAGATAGATAGATAGATAGATAGATAGATAGATAGATAGATAGATAGATAGATAGATAGATAGATAGATAGATAGATGTGAAAGGCACTATATGAAAGATAGATAGATAGATAGATAGATAGATAGATAGATAGATAGATAGATAGATAGATAGATAGATAGATAGATAGATAGATAGATAGATAGATAGATAGATAGATAGATAGATAGATAGATAGATAGATACAACAACAACAACAACAACATTTATTTATATAGCACATTTTCATACAAAAAGTAGCTCAAAGTGCTTTACATAATGAAGAAAAGAAGAATAAAAGACAAATAAGAAATTAAAATAAGACAACATTAGTTAACATAGAAAGGAGTAAGGTCCGATGGCCAGGGTGGACAGAAAAAACAAAAAAAAACTCCAGAAGGCTGGAGAAAAAAATAAAATCTGTAGGGTGTCCGAGGCCACGAGACCACCCAGTCCCCTTTGGGCATTCTACCTAACATAAATGAAATAGTCCTCTTTGTAGTTAGGGTTCTCACGGAGTCACTTGATGCTGATGGTTATACAGACTTCTGGCTTTTAATCCATCCATCATTGTTGGAACATCATGGTGCTTTGGGTAGATGGTGGTGGCACAAGCCACCACCAATAGGACACCGGAAAAGAAAACAGAAGAGAGAGTAGGGGTTAGTACAAATTTTGAATGAATAGTTATTATAATGAATTGGATATACAGAGTGTCAGGATTAAATTACAGTGAAGTTATGAGAAGGCCATGTTACAGTAATGTGTTTTCAGTAGTTTTTTAAAGAGCTCCACTGTATTAGCCTGGCAAATTCCTACTGGCAGGCTATTCCAGATTTTAGGTGCATAACAGCAGAAGGCCACCCGCCTCACCACTTCTTTTAAGTTTTGCTCTTGGAATTCTAAGGAGACACTCAGTTGAGGATCTGAGGTTGCGATTTGGAATATAAGGTGTCAGACATTCCGATATATAAGACGGGGCGAGATTATTTAAAGCTTTATAAACCATAAGCAGAATTTTAAAGTCAATTCTGAATGACACAGGTAACCAGTGTAGTGACATCAAAACTGGAGAAATGTGTTCGGATTTTCTTTTCCTGGTAAGGATTCTAGCAGCTGCATTCTGCACTAACTGCAAACGATTGATGTCTTTTTTGGGTAGTCCTGAGAGGGGTGCATTACAGTAATCTAGCCGACTAAAGACAAACGCATGAACTAATTTCTCTGCATCTTTCGATGATATAAGAGGTCTAACTTTTGCTATGTTCCTTAGGTGAAAAAATGCTGTCCTAGTGATTTTATTAATATGCGATTTAAAATTCAAATTACAATCAACGGTTACCCCTAAGCTTTTTACCTCCGATTTGACTTTTAATCCTAATGCATCCAGTTTATTTCTAATTGCCTCATTGTATCCATTATTGCCAATCACTAAGATTTCGGTTTTTTCTTTATTTAATTTGAGAAAGTTACTATTCATCCATTCTGAGATACAGGTTAGACATTGTGTTAGCGAATCAAGAGATTTGGGGTCATCAGGTGCTATTGATAAATACAGCTGTGTGTCATCAGCATAGCTGTGGTAGCTCACGTTATGTCCCGAGATAATCTGACCTAATGGAAGCATGTAGATTGAGAAGAGCAGCGGACCCAGGATAGAGCCTTGTGGAACACCATATAGAATATCATGTGTCTTTGAGTTATAATTACCACAACTAACAAAGAATTTTCTCCCTGCCAGGTAGGATTCAAACCAGTTTAAGACACTGCCAGAGAGGCCCACCCATTGACTAAGGCGATTCTTAAGAATATTATGATCAATAGTGTCAAATGCGGCACTCAAATCTAAGAGGATGAGAACAGATAAATGGCCTCTGTCTGCATTTACCCGCAAGTCATTTACTACTTTAACGAGTGCAGTTTCTGTGCTGTGATTTGTTCTAAAACCTGACTGAAATTTATCAAGAATAGCATGTTTATTGAGGTGCTCATTTAACTGCATAATGACTGCCTTCTCTAGAATTTTACTTAAGAAAGGCAGGTTAGAGATGGGTCTATAATTTTCAAGAGAAGAGGGGGTCGAGATTATTTTTCTTAAGTAGGGGTTTAACTACCGCAGTCTTAAGACAGTCTGGGAAGACCCCCGTATCTAATGACAAATTTACTATGTCAAGAACATTATCAATAAGCACACCCGATACTTCTTTGAAAAAATTTGTTGGTATTGGGTCAAGGGCACAGGTGGATGGTTTCATTTGAGAAATTATTTTATGTAAATCAGGTAAATCTATCCTAGTGAAAGACTCTAATTTATTTATTATGGAGTACTGGGGTTTCGGGGGATCCTTAGTGTTGGGGAGATATACTATGTTATTTCTAATATCATTAATTTTTTGATTGAAAAATACAGCGATAGCCTCACAGGTTTTACTGGAAGTACTTAGGAGGCATTCCTTTGAGTTACCTGGGTTTAACAGATGATCAATTGTCGAAAATAAGACTCTGGGATTACTAGCATTGTTATTTATAATCTTAGAGAAATAGCAGCGCCTCTCAAGACGGACTGTGTTATTGTATTCTGTTATTTTAACTTTTAATATCTCATAGTCAATAGTTAGTTTAGTCTTCCTCCATTTACGCTCAGCTCTACGGCATCTTCTCTTTAAATCAGACACTCTTTGGGTCTTCCAAGGTATAACAATGCTAGAAGATTTTTTAACTGTCTTTTCAGGTGCAACTAAGTCAACAGCAGCCCTCACTTTAGTATTAAATCTTTCCACCTTACTATTTACATTCTCCTCGCTATTATAGTTGGCACTATAAACGGACTGATTGGTTAGAATGTTTGTAAGTTTTAAAGTTGCTGATGAGTCAAAGAAGCGTTTTTTAACAATATGCTTCTCATGAGTGTTTTCTATCATTATTTCTATATTAAAAAGTAGAAGAAAATGGTCTGAAAGACCCGTATCAATGACCTGCTTTATATCAACTTTTAGTCCTTTAGTAATTACTAAGTCTAACGTATGACCTGCTTTATGTGTAGGCTGATTAACAAGCTGTCTCAAATCAAAAGAGTCCAGGAGGTTCATAAATTCTTTTACTTTTTGGTCACATTGATTATCTACATGAAAATTAAAGTCGCCGACTATTAAGAGTGCGTCATAGTTCGTAATTAAGATTGACATCAAGTCAGAGAATTCCTCAAAGAAAGACGCGTTGAATTTAGATAGATAGATAGATAGATAGATAGATAGATAGATAGATAGATAGATAGATAGATAGATAGATAGATAGATAGATAGATAGATAGATAGATAGATAGATAGATAGATAGATAGATAGATAGATAGATAGATAGATAGATAGATGTGAAAGGCACTATATGATAGATAGATAGATAGATAGATAGATAGATAGATAGATAGATAGATAGATAGATAGATAGATAGATAGATAGATAGATAGATAGATAGATAGATAGATAGATAGATAGATAGATAGATAGATAGATGTGAAAGGCACTATATGATAGATAGATAGATAGATAGATAGATAGATAGATAGATAGATAGATAGATAGATAGATAGATAGATAGATAGATAGATAGATAGATAGATAGATGTGAAAGGCACTATAGATAGATAGATAGATAGATAGATAGATAGATAGATAGATAGATAGATAGATAGATAGATAGATAGATAGATAGATAGATAGATGTGAAAGGCACTATATGATAGATAGATAGATAGATAGATAGATAGATAGATAGATAGATAGATAGATAGATAGATAGATAGATAGATAGATAGATGTGAAAGGCACTATATGATAGATAGATAGATAGATAGATAGATAGATAGATAGATAGATAGATAGATAGATAGATAGATAGATAGATAGATAGATAGATAGATAGATAGATAGATGTGAAAGGCACTATATGATAGATAGATAGATAGATAGATAGATAGATAGATAGATAGATAGATAGATAGATAGATAGATAGATAGATAGATAGATAGATAGATAGATAGATAGATAGATAGATAGATAGATAGATGTGAAAGGCACTATATGATAGATAGATAGATAGATAGATAGATAGATAGATAGATAGATAGATAGATAGATAGATAGATAGATAGATAGATAGATAGATAGATAGATAGATAGATAGATAGATAGATAGATAGATAGATAGATAGATAGATAGATAGATAGATACTTTATTCATCCCAATGGGAAATTCAGGAGAAGGACGAGGTCTGGGAGGAGGCAAGGCGGCGGCCTGAAGAGAAAAAGGCATTTGTTGAGGGCCTGGACTGAGGGTGATTGGTGCTGCGGCACTGGGTTGTGTTTAATAGACTTAATGTAAATAAACGTGAGTTGGGTGACAAAATGATGCCCGCCTAACTGTGTCCGGGCTGCTTCCCACAATATATATATAAAATACATTTTATTTATATAGCGCCTTTCCCGTGCTCAAGGCGCTTCACAGAGTCTTATAAATAAACAGCAGGGTATATGTGACATTGGATACAAATGTTTTCCTGAATAGAACAATGAAACAGATAACAAAGCATTAAATAGAATAAAGGACAATAAACCAGAGTAAAATACTAAATTCAATACTAAAAGAAAAACCTAACAAACAGCCTAATTTGTGATAACAGACACACAAATTATCCCCAGAGAGGTAAACTGAAAGAAAAGGCAGAATGTTAAGTTAAGTTCAAAGCCTTCCCAAATAGATGAGTTTTAAGTTGTTTTTTAAAAGAATGAATGGAGTCAGCTGATCTCGTTAATTTTGGGATGTCATTCCAAAGTCTGGGTGCTATGGAGCTGAAGGCCCTGCTGTCACCCATAGAGTGTAGATTAGTGTGGGGCACAAGAAGATTACCAGAATCAGAGGACCTTAGCTTAGTGATTTAGAAGGTCACTGATGTAGTGCAGTCCAAGGCCATTTAAAGCTTTGTAGGTCATTAATAGAGTTTGACATTCAGTCCTGTAAGACACAGAGAGCCAGTGCCGGCGGAGCAGGATGGCTGTGATGTGCTCACTGTTGTCGGTTCCTGTAAGGACTTTTGCAGCCGAGTTTTGAATAAGCTGGAGCTGTGATATGAGATTAGAAGGGGCAACCTGCCAGCAGCGAGTTACAATAATCGATGCGGGATGTGATAAAAGCAGGGACAAGTTTCTCAGCATTAGAAAAGGAGAGGAAGGAGTGAACACGGGATATGTTACGGAGGTGAAACTAAGAAAGTTTCTTAATGTGGTTTATGTGGGCTAAATAAGAAAGGCACCAAGACTCCTTGCCTCACAAGAAGGTCTAATGAGATCGCTGCCAAGAGTGACTGAGAAGGAGCTCATTGTCTTAAGTAGTGCTTTAGTGGCAATTTGCAGGAGTTCAGATTTGTTGCAATTTAATTTTAAACAGTTCCTCAGTATCGTATATAGTGCCTTTAGATAGTGAGCACAGTCACAAGGCTGTGCTAATTCACAAGTACAGTGAGGTGTGCACTCTAAGGGTCATTTGCTGAATCATTTTAATATTATATAGCACCTTTCCTCAGTGAACACTACCCACAGGCTGCGAAAACATGTGCAGCCGTAAAGCAGCCCCCTCGAGATGGGGCCTCAACGTGCACGTGCTGCGTTTGATGGTCTGAATGCATTTCGTTACACTGCACGGCCGACTCCTTTCTATGCTTTCTTCTTTTCTTTAGTTCCCCTCATTTCTCTCGCTGGCCATTACCACCCATCCTTCCAGTTTATATTCTGTGTGTCCCATGTAGGACCAGAAGAAGCTGCAGCTCAGTTCCACCCAAATAGTGACAGGAGTGTATGGAGCTGGAAGGCAGGAGGGCTAACCACTGCCATTTCTAGAATTATCATCCATTTAGGTGGGCAGTGTGGCGTAATAGACAAGGGTTTGACTTCAAGACTTTGGTGTTGTGTATATAAATCCCACTGCTAACACCAACGGCAAACTAGAGGAAACTACAGAATCATCCAAGGGTACCACCGCTAGTCTTTGATATAAAATGTATTCATAATGACAAGTGCCACCATGCCATTTCTAGAATTATAGGCAGGCAGTGTGGTGTAGCAATTAAGACTTTGGCCTTCAAACCCTGAGGATGTGAGTTCATATCCCACTGCTAACACCAATATGCATACTGGCTTATTTACCATTCCATAACAGTAAATGGATGTAATCTACATATGTCATCATGCTTAAAACTCCAAGGGTGCCACCACTAGTCTTTGATATAAAATGCATTCATAATGGCACTCAGGCAGTGTGGAGAAACGATTAGAACTTTGGCCTTCAAGCTCTGAGTTTTTGGGTTCATATCCCACTGCTGACACCAATATGTATACTGGCCTTATTACCTTTCCTCAGCAGTAAATGGTTGTAATCTACATATGTCATCATGCTTAAAACTCCAAGGGCACCACCGTTAGTCTTTGATGTAAAATGTATTCATAATGGCATGTGCCACCATACCATTTCTAGAATGACAGGCAGGCAGTGTGGTGTAGTGATTAAGACTTTGGCCTTCAAACCCTACGGATGTTAGATCATATCCCACTGCTAACACCAATATGCATACTGGCCTTATTACCTTTCCTCAGCAGTAAATGGTTGTAATCTACATATGTCATCATGCTTAAAACTCCAAGGGCATCACCGTTAGTCTTTGATATAAAATGCATTCATAATGGCACTCAGGTAGTGTGGAGAAACGATTAGAACATTGGCCTTCAAGCTCTGAGGTTGTGGGTTCATACCCCACGTCAAACACCAACGGCATACTAGCAGTAAATAGTTACAGGAGGTGCTGTGACCTCCATTGGTTCAGCCTTGGATATGATCTATGCAGATCAGTGTGCCTGAAACTCCAAGGGTGCCACCTCTAGTCTTTGATGTACAATGTATTCATAATGGCATGTGCCACCATACTAATTCTAGAATGACAGGCAGGCAGTGTGGTGTAGTGATTAAGACTTTGGCCTTCAAGCTCTGAGGTTGTGGGTTCATATCTCACTGCTGACACCAATGGCATACTCGCCGTAAATGGTTGCAGGAGGTGACGTAACATCCACTGGTGCAGCCTTGAATATGATCTACACAGATCATCCAAGGGTACCACCGCTAGTCTTTGATATAAAATGTATTCATAATGACAAGTGCCACCATGCCATTTCTAGAATGATAGGCAGGCAGTGTGGTGTAGCGATTAAGACTTTGGCCTTCAAACCCTGAGGATGTGAGCTCATATCCCACTGCTAACACCAATATGCATACTGGCTTATTTACCATTCCATAACAGTAAATGGATGTACAGTAATCTACATCCATACATTTTATAACCACAGGACTATACTATAGGTGTTCATATATATTTTTACAATTGAAGTAAAACAGTTTGAGTGGCTTGCTATGGATGTCGGGGAGTCTATAATGTGTATAACTCGACATCATCAATTTTATTGTATAGTGCCTTTCCACGCAGGTTTGTACATATCCACATCATGTAAAATCAGGGACTGACCAAGACATCAGTTTTTTAACTGGTGCCATTCAGTATTAGACACTGTCCTAAGGCTGTTTGAAAATTCAGAACTACAGTATGGTGTTCATAGCAGGTGAAGCGACTCACTAAGGGTCACCCAGTGAATCAATGGACCCTGACATTGGGCCCACTCTGTATAGCGCCTTGCCCGAAGGGCTCTCACACTTTACTCTTGTGTGTGTTTATTGGGCTTATACAGGCAGGTCCGTTCATTAGCTCCGACTCGGGCAGTGAGATGGGGGCACTGATTGAACCCCCCCCCCCCCCCCCCCCCCAAGGCCACCCCACTTCCACAGCACGTCTCTCTGAAGTTATCAGTGCTGGACTGCGCCATGCTGTACATCCGGAAGAACAACAGCAGTTTCCAGTCTCCTTGTCCTCCCTCCGTGGCTCACTCGCAGCTTTACGGGGGGATCTGCTGAGCGCTCCGAAGTTTATAGAGGCTGCTAATCCTGGACCCATGACTTACATCACCCAGCCCCTCGTCGGCTGATGTTTCGTCCTCGTACTTCATTTCCTCTTCGTCGCTGCAGGACCAATGGCAGCGCCCCTGGCTGTTTGTTTTCATTTCCTGACGTCCTTGGCTCCAAATTAAAGTGTCTGCTTCGCCTGCCCCCATACTCTGTGTGGGCTGAGGGGGGTTAACACGGGAAAACGCCAGCCAGCCTGCCAGAGAAGAGCGAAAGAGCGAGAGCGGAGCCTATTTTTCCCTGACTCGTACTCCCCACGTGATCAGGAAGCCTGGCACGGGTCCACTTCCCCTCCTCGCTGAAGGGAAACATTGTCCTGCGGTGGGAGGGCTTTGAGCGCCGTTACGTCGGAGGTTAAAAATAACTGGCATATTTAAAGTGGCTGAGGAATCCCAGAGCAGACAGAGGCCGGTCAGTCACTGGAGCGGCCGCAGCTTTCCCCCCGCTTCTCACATCATGCTGTAATGAGCCTGACATGATGCAACTGCTAAATGTCTTCAGCTGGGGCCATCCGCCTGGCAGGCTGCAAAAACATGTGGAGCCTTAAAGCAGCCCCCTCGAGATGGGGCCTCAACGCGCACGTGCTGCGTTTGATGGTCTGAACGCATTTTGTTACACTGCACGGCCGACTCCTTTCTATGCTTTCTTCTTTTCTTTAGTTCCCCTCATTTCTCTCGCTGGCCATTACCACCCATCCTTCCATTTTATATTCTGTGTGTCCCATGTAGGACCAGAAGAAGCTGCAACTCAGTTCCACCCAAATAGTGACAGGAGTGTATGGAGCTGGAAGGCAGGAGAGCTAACCACTGCCATTTCTAAAATGATCGTCCATTTAGGTGGGCAGTGTGGCGTAATAGACAAGGGTTTGACTTCAAGACCTGGGGTTGTGTATATAAATCCCACTGCTAACACCAACGGCAAACTAGAGGAAACTACAGAATCATCCAAGGGTACCACCGCTAGTCTTTGATATAAAATGTATTCATAATGACAAGTGCCACTTTGCCATTTCTAGAATGATAGGCAGGCAGTGTGGTGTAGCGATTAAGACTTTGGCCTTTAAACCCTGAGGATGTGAGCTCATATCCCATTTCTGACACCAATATGTATACTGGCCTTATTACCTTTCCTCAGCAGTAAATGGTTGTAATCTACATATGTCATCATGCTTAAAACTCCAAGGGTACCACCGCTAGTCTTTGATATAAAATGTATTCATAATGACAAGTGCCACCATGCCATTTCTAGAATGATAGGCAGGCAGTGTGGTGTAGCGATTAAGACTTTGGCCTTCAAACCCTGAGGATGTGAGCTCACATCCCACTTCTAACACCAATATGTATACTGGCTTATTTACCATTCCATAACAGTAAATGGATGTAATCTACATATGTCATCATGCTTAAAACTCCAAGGGTGCCACCACTAGTCTTTGATATAAAATGCATGCATAATGGCAGTCAGGCAGTGTGGAGAAACGATTAGAACTTTGGCCTTCAAGCTCTGAGGTTATGGGTTCATACCCCACATCAAACACCAACGGCATACTAGCAGTAAATGGTTGCAGGAGGTGATGTGACCTTCATTGGTGCAGCCTTGGATATGATCTATGCAGATCAGCATGCCTGAATCTCCAAGGATTTCTGCTCTTCGATATAATATAAATTTATCAAGGCAATCAAATCGGCATGGAAGGTACCGGCAAATATGTGTTTCCGATTCAATCACTGAGTGATACAGTGTGACCATGAGCAAGTCACTTCACCTGCTTGGCTCATCAGCTGTGAGATATCAGCATTAACCACTGGCCGCCATGCCATTTCTAGAATGATAGGCAAGCGGTGTACTGTAGCAATTAAGACTTTGACCTTCAGTCCCTGAGGATGTGAGTTCATATCCCACTGCTAACACCAATATGCATACTGGCTTATTTACCATTCCTCAACAGTAAATGGACATAATCTACATATGTAATCATGTTTGAAACTCCAAAGGTGCCACCTCTAGTCCATCCATCCATTATCCAACCCACTATATCCTAACAATCCCAGCCAACACAGGGCGCAAGGCAGGAACAAACCCCGGGCAGGGCGCCAGCCCACCGCAGGGCACACACACAAATCAAGTGAACACTAGGGACAATTTAGGATCGTCAAACTTGCATGTCTGTGGACTGTGGGAGGAAACCAGAGCACCCGGAGGAAACCCACGCAGACACGGGGAGAACATGCAAACTCCACACAGGGAGGACCCGGGAAGTGAACCTAGGTCTCCTAACTGCAAGGCAGCAGCGCTACCCACTGCGCCACCATGCCGCCCCACCTCTAGTCTTTGATATAAAATGTATTCATAATGGCATGGGCCACCATGCCATTTCTCGAATGATAGGCAGGCAGTGTGGTGTAGAGATTAAGACTTTGGCCTTCAAGCTCTAAGGTTCTGGGTTCATATCCCACTCATAATGGCAGTCAGGCAGTGTGGCATAGCGATAAGAACTTTGGCCTTCAAGCTCTGAGGTTGTGGGTCATATCCCACTGAAAACACCAATGGCATACTAGATGGAACAAATGGAACTTCACAAACATTTATAGTAATGAAATGCATTGCATTTGTCATTCTAAACAACATTGCATTACAAATATTTACACTGCTTTTATGAATCCTATACTAAATGGCACATAACAGAGACATGTGCATTGCACGGTGCACTGCAAGTGTTAATACTGATAATCTACATTGATTACTCTGATTTTTAACCTGTCATAGATGGCTATCACAATTAGTAGAAGGATAAATCTCTTTTCCCATCTAGTTGCTATGTCACTCTCGTTTCAACAGTGGGTGCATCACAAACATTTAAACTGCTTTTATGAATCCCATAACAAATGGCATATAATAGAGACATATGGACTGCTTTTGTCATTCCAACAGATGGTGCATCACAAACATGTGAAGTAATAAAATCGATTACATTTGTCATTTTTAGTAATAAAATGCATTACATTTGTCATTTCAACAGACAGCACATCATAAACATTTGTAGTAATAAAAGGTATTGCATTTGTCATTCCAACAGAGGGTACATTACAAACATTAACGCAGCCTCCATGCTAAAATGGCTGCCAAAGGAGCGTCAGCTAAATGTTGAATAAATTGTCTGAATATTTGCGTCAACGTGATATTTCAAAGTTGTTGTTGTTGTTTTTTTAATAACTTTGCTAAAATTCCTAAAATCCTGGTTTTGCTTTGTCTTTCTCGGGTATTGAGTGCTGCTTGATGAGAGAAAAAGCAAACTGAAACGATTTAACACAAGGCCGCAACATAAGAGATTGCGAAAAAATGAAGGGGTCTGAAGATCTGGTGAATATTCATATGTCAAAACCTCAAAATTGACCAGAATTATGAAAAATATTTTTGCACTCACCTTCAGCACATTCCTTTCTCAGAGCCATTTTTGTTTGGATAGCATGACAAACACACACACACACACCTGTAAGCCTCGAGTCATTAAAGGGTGTTGCGGCTGCAGCTGTGACTGACCTTCTGCCTGGTGCCTTCTTACCTTTCTGTTTAATTGCTGAAACCTCAATTACATTTGACTTTTACCACACGGTGATTCTGCAAAAAATCACTGACCAAACGTAAGAAGCCCCGGGGTGATGTCACCTGCCCACAGGATTAGTGAGTATGGGTGAGCTGGAGCAGCACCTCCTCCATGTAAGAACTGAGATTGGAGGGAACTGACAGCCAAGCAATGGCATCGGAGTGGACAGCCTGAAGAATATGAATTGAAAATGAAAGAGTAGAATAAGGGAAGTGAAGATAAAGTGAAGACGTGAAGAGAAATCAGGGGTGTGAAAAAGTAAATGCACCCCATGGAGCATAAATTGAACAGGCAAACTTTAGATCTTCATGCCAACGGGGCGTACAGAGAAATAGTGATCTACTTGAACAAATGACTTGGTGTATTCATTCATGTGTTTTCATTCAAGTCAAGTCCACACCCCTGCATTCATCGCCACTTCAGATCCACCAGATTAGAACCTCCTTATGGAGTCTGCAGGTGGACCTGACTGTCTTCATAAAAGCCATCGAGGTTCTGATGTTCCCTTTGCTATTGACGTGTATGGCGTCTCCATGCCAAGGACAAAAGACCTCTTGAAGGCCTTCAGGAAGAAGATTGTGGATGCCTGGGAGTCTGGCATGGGATTTAAAAAGATCTCCAATTACATCGAATTCAGTCATTCTATTGTAAGCAAAATCATCTCAAGTTCCGTAGATTAGTCCAGGACATTTACCCAGCAATTTCAGCCTAAGAGTTGTCCGTTTCATACAAAAAGAAGTCTCCAAGAATCCCAAAATTTCATTGCAGGACCTAAAGGTGACGCTTGTAACAGTTGGTGTCAAAGTGCAGGCATCTACCATCAGAAAGAGACCAAACAAATCTGATCTACGTGAGAGGTGTGTCAGGAGAAAGACTATGCTTTCCAAGAAGAACATCAGAGCAAGACTACAGGTGGCCATTGAACATCTAGTCAAAGACCAGGTCTTCTGGAGCAATGACAGATGAATAAAACATAAAGTTTGTTTGGCCACAATAACAGTAGACACGTCTGGTAGAATTACAGGAGAAGAACCTCATACCAGCTGTGAAGAACGATGGTGGAGAACATCTAGTCTGGGGTTGCTTGGCTGCTTCAGGGCCTGGGCAGCTTGCAGTGATAGAGACCACCATGGGTTACCCATCACATCAAAGTGTGCTTGAGGACAATATGAGTCCAGCTGCCTGAAAATTGAAATTGAGCCAGAAATGGACTCCTCAACATCATAATGTTCTGAAGCTCCTTAGCAGATCCACCAAGGAATGGCTCAAGAAGAAGACATGGAGGGTTATGGGTTGGCCCTGCTTTGAACCCCATTGAAATGTTGTGTGGGGGATTTGAAACGGGCAGGACTTGCAAGGAATCCCACAAACATCTTGCAAAGGGAGGAATTTGGTATGGAGGAGTGGAGGAAAATGTCACCAAGTTGATGTCAGAGACTGGCGGGCAGTTATGGAAAACACCCACAAAAAGTCAATTCTGCTGAAGGGGGGCAAAGCCATCTTCTGAGGCCAAGGGTGGACTTACATTTTACCCTGTAGGCCATTACATCTATGGATATTTTCATTTATTACGTGATTGTAAATGCAAATATTCCTTGTTCTTTCATTCAGGTTTATCACCTTTATCTGTAGGCACCGTTAGTATGAAGATCCAATGTTTTGCCTGTTCGGATATGTTGATAAAGTTTCCATGTTTTTTCACGTGACTGCAGAATGCGTGTTTAAATTTACAAGCAAACACCACATATGACATTCATTGATTATGTCCCGTTGTGAGAACAACAATTCAAAATACAAACAGGGGAGAGCAAACCTCCAAATACCAGCAGCCAGACTAGAACTTCATTGAGTCTGACCTGAAAATAGGCCTCACCTCAGTCAGCCTGGCCCCAAACGCAAAAGGCCGGCTTTTAGGCTTTGTTGACTTCCATTTCATCCAAAAACACAGCAACCACTGCGCCACCCAAGAAAACAAAATGGCGTTGTGAGAAGAGTGGGTGGTGTAGGAAGGTCTTTAGTAAATGGGAGGGCGGCCTTAAAATCCATGAAGTGTCCAAGGAGGTAAAGATGTTGTTCTTCCTTCTTCACCGGGTCACACTCTCTGTGATGTGGACCCTGAGGTATCTAAAACTCTCCACGCTCCCCGACAGAGTACTGTTAATATGGATGGGGTGGGAATACCGCTGCTGGTTTTTTTCTGTTTTCCCAAAGTCCACAGTCATCTCCTTCGTCATGCTGACATTCAAGAATAGACTGTTGTCCTTGACACTGGTGTGATAGACTCTCATCTTCATCCAGGTACGTTTGCTCGTTATTATTAGAGATCAAGCCTACCAGGCAGGTTGGATATGATTTCTTAGGTAGATCTTTTCAAAGATGTTGATATGAAAGATTGGGTCAAGAAGAGATTAAATATTACCGTGAACACTGGTGCAAGCTGATGTCACATTGCTACGGGTATTTAGACCCTGTGATAGATGGCCAGGAACCCTGGAGGAAGGAGGAACCGGGAGAGCGGCACTTCTTTTCCCTGGGTATCCAGCCAGTCCTTGATCCCTAGGGGACAGCACTTCCGGGACACCAGGAAGTGCTGACAGACCAGGGATGGTTTATGCCCAGAGTGCTTCCACCACACTGGGGAGTGCTGCTGGAAGTCCATCATCAAGTACCTGGAGCACATCCGGGACAGGAGCCAGAGTCGGGTGGAAGAAGGACAGAGCTTGCATGGCAGGAGTGGAGGCGGCCGAGAGAACCAAGGACTGTGACCTGTAAATAACTGTAAATATAATATTGCTGTAAATAAACGTGTGTGTGGTGGACACTGCGTTGTCATGTCTGTCTGTGGCCGGGCTATCCTTTACAACCCTTGTCGCACTCCAAGTGTGCCGCACCTTTTTGCCAGTAATTCCAGCCTGAGGTCTGGTCCAAAAGGCTTCACGCACTTGAAGTTGGCGATTTTCTGCCATTCTTCTTCACAGATCATCTCAAACTCTTTCAGGTTGGATGGAGACCATTGGTGGACAGTTATTTTCAGGCTTCCTCCGGAGATGTTCAATTGGGTTCATGTCCGGGCTCTGGTTGGACTACTCAAGGACATTGACAGAGTTAACCCTTAGCCACTCCTGTGTTGTCTTTACTTTGGAAATCCGAGGTCCATCGCCCTCTGGAGCAGGTTGGAGCAGGTTGTCATCTCTGTACTTTGCTCCATTCAGCTTTGGGGAAATAGTGTCCCAGTCTCAGCCCCACAGCATGATGTCTTCACCACTGTTCTTCATCATTGGATTGGCATTGCTTCCCAGTTTCCACTGCATATGACTCTAGTTGCACCCTAACAATTCAATCTTGTTTCCATCAGTGTGAGAGTCCATAAGGAGTCATTTTACAAATTTCAAGTGGGCTCATATGGGTCATCTAGTCAGTCTGCCATAAGCAGAGGTTGTTGTCCTTCTGGAAGTTTCCACACAGGTTCTCTGGAGTTCAGTCAGAGTGTCAATCAGTTTTTTCGATTACCTCCTTGACCATAGCCCTTCTCCCACGATTGCCCAGTTTGGCCAGACCCCCATCTCCAGAAAGAGTTGTGGTTGTTCCAAGAATTGTGGAGGCCACATAATGCCTCTGGGACTCTTCAATGCTGCAAAATGTTTTTGTAGCCTTTCCTCGACATAATCCTGTCTCTAAGCTCTACAGGGCGATTCCTTGGACCTCATGGCTTGGTTTTTGCCCACCTGTGGGACCTTCTATAGACAGGCGTGTGCCTTCCCTAATCAATCCATATCCAGTGAATTGACCAAAGGTGGGCTTCAAATGAGGTGTAGAAACATCTCAGTGATGACCAATTGAATTGGATGCACCTCAGACAAATGTCAAGTATTATAGCAAAGGGGAATTTCCAAAATCCTCTTTTCACTTTGTCATTATGGGGTGTTGAGCTTTGCTTAATGTGAGGAAAAATGAATTGAATTGATTTTAAGCACAAGGCTGCTCCTGTTAGGGGTTGCCACAGCAGATCATCTGTTTCCATATCTTCCTGTCCTCGTCATCTTGTTCTGTCACACCCATCACCTGCATGTCCCCTCTCACCTCATCCATAAACCTCCTCTTAGGCCTTCCTCTTCTCCTCTTACCTGGCAGCTCTATCCTTAGCACCCTTCTCTCTCCTCTGCACATGTCCAAAACTAACACAATCTCACCTCTCTGACTTTGTCTCCCAACCGTCCCACTTGAGCGGACCCTCTAATGTCCTCATTTCTAATCCTGTCCATCCTCGTCACACCCAATGCAAATCTTAGCATCTTTAACTCTGCCACCTCCAGCTCTGTCTCCTGTGCCACCATCTCCAGCCCATATACAGTGCATCCGGAAAGTATTCCCAGCGCTTCATCACTTTTTCCACATTTTGTTATGTTACAGCCTTATTCCAAAATGGATTAAATTCATTTTTTTTCCTCAGAATTCTACACACAACACCCCATAATGACAACGTGAAAAAGTTTACTTGAGGTTTTTGCAAATTTATTAAAAATAAAAAAACTGAGAAAGCACATGTACATACTGTAAGTATTCACAGCCTTTGCCATGAAGCTCCAAATTGAGCTCAAGTGCATCCTGTTTCCCCTGATCATCCTTGAGATGTTTCTGCAGCTTCATTGGAGTCCACCTGTGGTCAATTCAGTTGACTGGACATGATTTGGAAAGGCACACACCTGTCTATAGAAGGTCCCACAGTTGACAGTTCATGTCAGAGCACAAACCAAGCATGAAGTCAAAGGAATTGTCTGTAGACCTCCGAGACAGGATTGTCTCGAGGCACACATCTGGGGAAGGTTACAGAAAAAGTTCTGCTGCATTGAAGGTCCCAATGAGCACAGTGGCCTCCATCATCCGTAAGTGGAAGAAGTTCGAAACCACCAGGACTCTTCCTAGAGCTGGCCGGCCATCTAAACTGAGCGATCGGGGGAGAAGGGCCTTAGTCATGGAGGTGACCAAGAACCCGATGGTCACTCTGTCAGAGCTCCAGAGGTCCTCTGTGGAGAGAGGAGAACCTTCCAGAAGGACAACCATCTCTGCAGCAATCCACCAATCAGGCCTGTATGGTAGAGTGGTCAGACGGAAACCACTCCTTAGTAAAAGGTACATGGCAGCCCACCTGGAGTTTGCCAAAAGGCACCTGAAGGACTCTCAGACCATGAGAAAGAAAATTCTCTGGTCTGATGAGACAAAGATTGAACTCTTTGGTGTGAATGCCAGGCATCACGTTTGGAGGAAACCAGGCACCGCTCATCACCAGGCCAATACCATCTTTGCAGTGAAGCATGGTGGTGGCAGCATCATGCTGTGGGGATGTTTTTCAGTGGCAGGGACTGGGAGACTAGTCAGGATAAAGAGAAAGATGACTGCAGCAATGGACAGAGACATCCTGGATGAAAACCTGCTCCAGAGCGCTCTTGACCTCAGACTGGGGCGACGGTTCATCTTTCAGCAGGACAACGACCCTAAGCACACAACCAAGATATCAAAGGAGTGGCTTCAGGACAACTCTGTGAATGTCCTTGAGTGGCCCAGCCAGAGCCCAGACTTGAATCCGATTGAACATCTCTGGAGAGATCTTAAAATGGCTGTGCACCGACGCTTCCCATCCAACCTGATGGAGCTTGAGAGGTGCTGCAAAGAGGAATGGGTGAAACTGGCCAAGGATAGGTGTGCCAAGCTTGTGGCATCATATTCAACAAGACTTGAGGCTGGAATTGCTGCCAAAGGGGCATCAACAAAGTATTGAGCAAAGGCTGTGAATACTTATGGACATGGGATTTCTCAGTGTTTTTATTTTTAATAAATTTGCAAAAACCTCAAGTAAACATTTTTCACGTTGTCATTATGGGGTGTTGTGTGGAGAATTCTGAGGAAAAAAAATTAATTTAATCCATTTAGGAATAAGGCTGTGACATAACAAAATGTGGAAAAAGTGATGCGCTGGGAATACTTTCCGGATGTACTGTACATGTAGGCCTACTGGTCATCTAAGGCCTTTTCCGGACGTTTTATTAGAACACCTTCCTGAGCTAATAATAATAATAATTCATTACATTTATATAGCGCTTTTCTCAGTACTCAAAGCGCTATCCACACAGGGAAGAACTGGGAAGCAAACCCATAATCTTCCACAGTCTCCTTACTGTAAAGCAGCAGCACTACCACTGCGCCACCTGTGAGCACGAAGGCCTGCACATCTGGAACCTGCACATTCTTGAACCGCGTAGGGCCCCCAAACTGCTATGAACGGTCCTGTACTGACCTTCATTCCTCTCCGCTCCTCCTCATATCTCCTTCTCTCCAGGGTCTCCTCAACCTGCTCTCTACTTTCACTACAGATCACAATGTCATCAGCAAACATCACAGTCCACGGGGACTCCAAGGCTGCAACATGACAAAATGTGAAAAATTCTTCCCAAAGGCTCTGTATTTGAATTATTAAGACTGTGACACAATTATCATCCATCTCTCAATGTTATGTGCCCCCTTAGTTCAAATCCTGATCATAGTGAGTTCCAGACTATTCATCTGGCGGAGGACAAAAAATTATCCCCGGACTGGACTGCAGGCGGGGGGGGGGGGGGGCACCAGTCCAACAGAAATCACCTCCCTCACGCTGAGCCCATTAGGAGATACCAGTTAACGTACCACACTTATACTTGTAGGAATTAAATAAGCTATCGAGGGGAACAGTTTGGAAGACATGAGAAGAATGTGAGGGTCCTAAATTAACACCTGGGACCCTCAGTTGTGCCATTGTGCTGCTCACATTAAGGCATCGAATTGAAAACAAAAATGGAACAATCTTTGACAAATTGACCTTCTGCCTTATCATAGATGACACAGATTGGCTGGCATCCTGCCTGGGATGGATGGTTCCTTATCTAACCAAGAAGGAAATGGGTTAGTGGTACCTTTCCCAGTCAGGAGGCCGTCATCATGGACAGGAGGGAGACCATGTGTTCCCCCAGTATACTGGATGGCGTAGTTCTCATTCAGACAAACACTGGGCTGCAAGGCAGTTGTAGTTTTATTGGGGCCTCTGCGTGCTTCTAGGAGCAGAGTCCCCTGTCACGGAGAGGTTCCGCCTGACCTGGAGGTGCTTCCTCGAATTGCACTGGAAACATTTCTGGGTTCGGGTTGAAAAAGGACTGCTCCACCTTCCCTTGGAGAGTCGAGCTGGGAGCATGCGCTGATTACACCCACCACACGACGAACCACCCGGATCGGGACCAGCGGAGTAGGGAGGAAATGGACAATGCTTGCTAGAAAGGAGTAAGGGGAAAAGGGATAAACAATTGTAACTGTGACTACATTTATATTGTGGAAGAAAAGGTATTTTTATACAATAAAAGTCTTACTTGAATCCAGGACTGTTGCCAGTGTTGTTGTGTCTGAGGGCTCACTGATGCCCCATACAGTCCACAACCTCGTCATTCCTTTCTTTGTCCCCATCCACAGCCAGTAGCAAATCACTTGTATTACAAACTAATTATTTTAACCTTGCACCATCATGCACCATCTGTTGGAATGTATATAGTAATTAAATGCATTGCATTGGTCATTCCAACAGATGGCGCATCACCAACATTTATAGAAATAGGTGTTTGTCTGGAGTCGGAGCCACTATTTTGGATTGCGGGGGGTTTGATGATGCAGAGCCAAGTTATTTACTGTGGCTTTGGTTAAGCTGAATCCGGGTCTGTTGCCAGTGTTGTTGTGTCTGAGGGATCACTGACACCCCCTACAGTCCACAACCTTGTCATTCCTTTCTTTGTCCCCATCCACAGCCAGTAGAAAATCACGTTTATTACAAACTAATCATTTTAAACTTGCACCATCATGCACCATCTGTTGGAATGTATATAGTAATTAAATGCGTTGCATTAGTCATTCCAACAGATGGCACATCACCAACATTTATAGAAATAGGTGTTTGTCTGGAGCCGGGGCCACTATTTTGGATCGCGGGGGGTTTGATGATGCAGAGCCAAGTTATTTACTGTGGCTTTGGTTAAGCTGAATCCGGGTCTGTTGCCAGTGTTGTTGTGTCTGAGGGATCACTGACACCCCCTACAGTCCACAACCTCGTCATTCCTTTCTTTGTCCCCATCCACAGCCAGTAGCAAATCACGTTTATTACAAACTAATCATTTTAAACTTACACCATCATGCACCATCTGTTGAAATGTATATAGTAATTAAATCGTTGCGTTAGTCATTCCAACATATGGCACATCACCAACATTTATAGAAATAGGTGTTTGTCTGGAGCTGGGGCCACTATTTTGGATCAAGGGGGGGAATTGATGATGCAGAGCCGAGTTATTTACTGTGGCTTGGTTAAGTCGATGTAACACTTGAATCCGGGTGTGTTGCCAGTGTTGTTCTGTCTGAGGGCTCACTGATGCCCCCTACAGTCCACAGCCTCTAAAGTCCTTTCTTTGTCCCCATCCACAGCCAGTAGCAAATCACGTTTATTACAAACTAATCATTTTAACCTTTTGTTTATTGTTCAATGGTTATACAGTAGGTGTTCATAGTGGATGGACTGTGCAGACCCTTTTAGGACTGATTCTCGACTGTTTTGCCTTGTAAATATTTTTATGTTCATAGTTTCATTATGGGTTTTATTATAGGGTTTTTATGTTCATAGGGTTTAATAATTAGTAGCTGTGCTAACCATCTAAGATGGGTTAAAATCTAAGTAATCTCAGATTTAATGCTTGCCATGCACCATCTGTTGGAATGTATATAGTAATAAAATGCATTGCATTGGTCATTCCAACAAATGGCGCAACACCAACATTTATATAAATAAGTATTTGTCTGGAGCCAGGGCCACTATTTTGGACCACTGGGGGTCTGATGATGCAGAGCCGAGTTATTTACTGTGGCTTTGGTTAATTCGATGTAACACTTGAATCCGGGTCTGTTGCCAGTGTTGTTGTGTCTGAGGGATCACTGACACCCCCTACAGTCCACAGTCTTGTCATTCCTTTCTTTGTCCCCATCCACAGCCAGTAGCAAATCACGTTTATTACAAACTAATCATTTTAACCTTGCACCATCATGCACCATCTGTTGGAATGTATATAGTAATTAAATGCATTGCATTAGTCATTCCGACAGATGGCGCATCACCAACATTTATAGAAATAGGTGTTTGTCTGGAGCCAGGGCCACTATTTTGGACCACTGGGGGTCTGATGATGCAGAGCCGAGTTGTTTATTGTGGCTTTGGTTAAGCCGATGTAACACTTGAATCCAGGTCTGTTGCCAGTGTTGTTGTGTCTGAGGGCTTACTGACGCCCCCTACAGTCCACAGCCTCTACAGTCCTTTCTTTGTCCCCATCCACAGCCAGTAGCAAATCATGTGTATTACAAACTAATCATTTTAACCTTTTGTTTGTTGTTCAATGGTTATACAGTAGGTGTTCATAGTGGATGGACTGTGCGGACCCTTTTAGGACTGATTCTTGACTGTTTTTACCTTGTAAATATTTTTATGTTTATAGGTTTATTATGGGTTTTTTTATAGGGTTTTTATGTTCATAGGGTTTAATAATTACTAGCTGTGCTAACCATCTAAGATGAGTTAAAATCTAAGTAATCTCAGAGTTAAGGTTTGCCATGCACCATCTGTTGGAATGTATATAGTAATTAAATGCATTGCATTAGTCATTCCAACAGATGGCGCATCACCAACATTTATAGAAATAGGTGTTTGTCTGGAGCTGGGGCCACTATTTTGGATCACTGGGGGTTTAATGATGCACAGCCGAGTTATTTACTGTGGCATTGGTTAAGTCGATGTAACACTTGAATCCGGGTCTGTTGCCAATGTTGTTGTGTCTGAGGGCTCACTGACGCCCCCTACAGTCCACAGCCTCTACATTCCTTTCTTTGTCCCCATCCACAGCCAGCAGCAAATAACGTTTATTACAAACTAATCATTTTAACCTTTTGTTTGTTGTTCAATGGTTATACAGTAGGTGTTCATAGTGGATGGACTGTGCAGACCCTTCTAGGACTGATTCTTCACTGCTTTTGCCTAGTAAATATTTTTATGTTCATAAGTTTATTATGGGTTTTATTATAGGGTTTTTATGTTCATAGGGTTTAATAATTAGTAGCTGTGCTAACCATCTAAGATGGGATAAAATCTAAGTAATCTCAGATTTAATGTTTGCCATGCACCATATGTTAGAATGTATATAGTAATTAAATGTGTTGCATTGGTCATTCCAACAGATGGCGCATCACGAACATTTATAGAAATGTGTTTGTCTGTAGCCGGGGCCACTATTTTGGACCACTGGGGGTTTGATGATGCAGAGCCAAGTTATTTACTGTAGCTTTGCTTAAGCTGAATCTGGGACTATTGCCAGTGTTGTTGTGTCTGAGGGCTCACTGATGCCCCCTACAGTCCACAGCCAATGTAACACTTCATTGCGTTTATAGGAAGTCCGGCTCGCTGGATGGTCGTGAGCACCAGAAAGAACCTGTTATAGGTGTTATTCAAAGGTACTGGAGAAGACAATCAGATCGTCGATGTAGACAACACTATAGGCCAGTGATTCTTAACCTTTTTTGAGTCACGGACCCCTCTAAGAATCTGATGAAAGCTATGGACCCCCTTTCCCCAGAAATATTAATTTCTTTCAATGGGAAACTGTTCATTGGGACAAGGGGTGGGGGGAGGATGGTGACCACCGTTATTTTTCTATAGGCTTGGGTGAGATATATACTTGCGAGAAAAATAATATGTGAGAAAAATAACGGCTAGAGACGTAATGCACGAGAAAAATCATGTGAGAAAGTTTAACGGGAGAAAAATCAACAGTACCAGGCTGTATGGTGAATATAAATGTTCATTTTTATCTGACCTTCACGGACCCCCTGAATCCCATCCATGGACCCCCTAGGGGTCAGGTTAAGAACCCCTGCTATTGGCACTGAGGGGCCAGAGCAGTTTTGTCCACCAGATGTTGGAATGTCACCAGTGCCCAATGCTGCCCAAAATGAAGTATGTGGCACTAGGGGGTGCTAAATGTGTTCTTTTGTTCCCCATATATGTCCACCACAAACCCATTAAATGCTCCCAAAGCTCTGATGTCTGACACTGGGCTGATGGCCACTGACTTTTAACACGGCATTGCTTACCACTGTGCCACCATGCCATCCACCATCATCAACTGAAAGCTTTAAACTTGATTTTGGTTCTTGGAAGCTCCAAATGTGACTTGCGACCGACTGATGTGATAAAGTGTGTCCGAGCGCCACTGGTTGGAGCGCTGCCTCGGCGCTGACCCACCTGAAAAGTGAATCAGCAGAAACGCCGCAGAAGGCCTCGTTAAGGTATGCCCGCCACAAGAAAATCATTATCTCACTCCTCGTGTGCAGTCTGGCACTTCGTAATTACACTCACAAGCCTGTCAGATCTTGACAGGGCGCTCATCTGGAAAGGTAAATGGCGGAGCTGGAAATGAATTACACCCTCATTACACTTTCTGTAAAGTGTTTTAATCCGCTCCTAATGCTAGGTTTTCTAGCCGAGGTCTGTCAAATTGCCAGATGCGCACAAACCACACCGTTAGTGTCCTTCGCATCCTCGGCAATCACAAGGTGTGCAATTTTTTTTTTTTGTTTTGTTTTGTTTTCACACCAAAGCCTGAAAAATGTGCATCAGGCAAACGAGAGTCAAATCCAGCGATACCTCGATGGCTGCAGTTTCCACTTTTGCTGCCCGATGCTTCCCTTTTACAACAGACACAAGGAAATAAGCTCAGTGAGGGCTGAAATGTCTCATTGTTTCGGATGGACACGTTCGCCTTTGTGTTTTCATGCAGTTTGAGTTACTTGAACGTTTCGGGGGGCTGACAAGCAGTAGGAAGCCCACTGGTGCATTTGAACCCGTGTTACAGATGTCCCGTTGCACGAGGTGCACAACAAGACACTTAACTCGAATGGGGTTTGGGGAAATTTAGAGACAACCAGTTAATCCAACACTCATACCTTTGAGATCTGGTGGGCCGGGGGGTGTGTGTGTGGGGGGGGGGGCCTCAAAGATGCAAACAGTCAGAACACAGGGCACTGTTCCATGGGGCAGACTGGCACTTGGTGTTTTGGTGGAGATGTTGATTCGCTTGGTGACGAGCGGCCACTGCCATTATGGAAGAGAGCGTTGGTGAGGCAATACCTATCCCGGGACGCTAAAAGGGAGCCCTCCTGGCCGGCTGTGGTACCACGGAGTCCCACAGGGCATGCTGGGAGTTGGAGTTTGGTACAGGCTTGTTGGGATCCGTGGGGGGGGGGGGGGGGGTGGGCTGCAGGAACTTATCCTGGATTTCTACCACACACCTGGGAGCGATTCCAGGTAACACATCCTGGAGCACTCCCAGGAGCCGCCTCACCCCATTCGAGGAGCCAGAGTCGGGAAGAGGTTGGCGGAGCTTGCCAGAGGGGGAGTCGAGGGTGGAACGAGGAAGAAAGAAGACATAAGAAAGGAAAGAAAGGGTGCTGCACTGTACTGTGCTCGGGAACTGTGATTCTGTGGGGAACGAGATGGAATAAACGTGTCTTGTGTGCTGAACTTGGCCTCAGGGGTCTGGGGAGCTGCACGCCCTCTGGTGGCCATAGCTTCCACAGGCGGCGCCACTTGAGGAAGCGAATGTAGCGGTTGAGTGATTCACGATTTCAGGTGTGGACCTCCGCTGTGGATACTGCTTTCTTCTGTTGTACTAATGAGTTCAGGTATGTGAATTCTTGAACTTGCTCGATTTGGGCGCCGTTGAGTTGAATGATAGCTGGCGAGCCATCCGGTCTTTCGTCTTGTCGCCATTGACATTGAGGCCGTAAGGCTGGGTGACACGGGCGATATCATAAAGGAGATTCGTGGCCTCGGCATCGCCGTTGGGCAGTTTGGCGCTGTCATCGGCGAAAATTCAATCTGTCGTTGGCTCAGTCATTCTGTGAACATTCAATCTGTCGGCGCTGTCATCAGTGAACATTCATTCTGTCATTGGCGCTGTCATCGGCAAACATTGAAACTGTCATTGGTACTGTTACTAAAGTCAAACAGGGGAAATGACATCATCTGGACAGGAACCAGAAGTAACGTCATCGGGACAGGAACCAGAAGTAATGTCATCAGGACAGGAACTGGAAGTGAGGTAATCGAGACAGGAACCAGAAGTGAAGTCATCGGGACAGGAACTGAAAGTGAAGTCATTGGGCCTGGAACAGGAAGTGACGTCTTCGGTTCAGGAACCAGAAGTGATGTCATCGGGACAGGAACCAGAAGTGACGTCATCGGAACAGGAACCAGAAGTGACGTCATCAGGACAGGAACTGGAAGTGAAGTCATCGGGACAGGAATTGTAAGTGAGGTCATCAGGACAGGAACCAGAAGTGACGTCATCGGAACAGGAACTGGAAGTGAAGTCATCGGGACAGGAATTGTAAGTGAGGTCATCGGGACAGGAACCAGAAGTGATGTCATCGGAACAGGAACTGGAAGTGAAGTCATCGGGACAGGAATTGTAAGTGAGGTCATCGGGACAGGAACCAGAAGTGATGTCATCAGAACAGGAACTGGAAGTGAAGTCATCGGGCCAGGAATAGGAAGTGATGTTTTCGGGTCAGGAACTGGAAGTGACGTCATAGGAACAGGAACTGGAAGTGAAGTCATCGGGGCAAGAACCAGAAGTGGCCTCACCAGGGCAAGAACCAGAAGTGATGTCATCAGGGCAAGAACCGGAAGTGACACCATTGGGATATGAACCGGAAGTGGCGTCATCGTGACAGGAACCAGTAGTGAAGTCATTGGGACAGGAACTGGAAGTGAAGTCATTGGGACAGGAACTGGAAGTGAAGTCATCGGGACAGGAATTGTAAGTGAGGTCATCAGGACAGGAACCAGAAGTGACGTCATCGGAACAGGAACTGGAAGTGAAGTCATCGGGACAGGAATTGTAAGTGAGGTCATCGGGACAGGAACCAGAAGTGATGTCATCGGAACAGGAACTGGAAGTGAAGTCATCGGGACAGGAATTGTAAGTGAGGTCATCGGGACAGGAACCAGAAGTGATGTCATCAGAACAGGAACTGGAAGTGAAGTCATCGGGCCAGGAATAGGAAGTGATGTTTTCGGGTCAGGAACTGGAAGTGACGTCATAGGAACAGGAACTGGAAGTGAAGTCATCGGGGCAAGAACCAGAAGTGGCCTCACCAGGGCAAGAACCAGAAGTGATGTCATCAGGGCAAGAACCGGAAGTGACACCATTGGGAAATGAACCGGAAGTGGCGTCATCGTGACAGGAACCAGTAGTGAAGTCATTGGGACAGGAACTGGAAGTGAAGTCATTGGGACAGGAACCATAAGTAACGGCATCGGAACAGGCAGTGATGTCATTGGGACAGGAACCGGAAGTGACATCATCGGGACAGGAACTGGAAGTGATGTCATCAGGTCCAAGCAGAATTTCCTGTGTTTGGTCTGCAGGGATAAAAGAGAAAGGATTAGTGTACTCTGCCACCTCCTGGTCCAGCATGGAATGACCTTCTTTTGAGCTCTTTAGCTGCCTCCCATGCGCACGTGTGTGACACTATTTAGATAGGTCATGGCACCAAAGACCGCCAGACGCTCTTAACTTCAGCTCAAGTGTCGGTAGAGGACATGCAGCCTCTGGCCCTTATCTGTTAAAATGATCAATCAGAGAGTGACACCCACAAGTGCACCATCTAAACACGGTCAAACGGGCGAGCCAGAGGGTCACCTTCCAGGCTCACCTGAAGTAAGTAATACCACCTCAGGACGAGAGGGGGCGCTGCTGTTAACAGACTTGTCTCCTCCATCCCTCACAGCCTGGAGAGACCGCCCCCTTGAGGGCAGCGAATTGAAAGAAGCTCCACCCTTCCAGTCCACAGCATATAAATGAGCTACACAAGCAGCACCATCTGGAAGGTGTGCCCCTTAACTGTCATAAATGGCGTCCTACAGTGGCCTGCCAGTGTCACCTCATGGATTGACCGGCTCTGGATATGCGCTATGAGGGTACGTTACAGGATCTGAACCTTTAAAGTAAACAGAGATTAAGGGGTGACGTGATTGCAGAGTTTAAAATTAACAATGGAGTCGGACCACTGAGTCCCAGGTGCTCTGCCACAAAAGCACGAGGACACTAAGGACAGTTGTGGCCCAAAGATGTTAGGAAGTTTCTCTTCATTCAAAGGACCACAGCCACATGGAATACGTGACCGGGTAGGGTGGTGGGGTGCAGGACGTCAAAGCTCCACCTGATGCTTATTTGGACAAATTTGGTGAATGGCATGGGTGAGCTTGTTGGGCTGAGGGTCCTGCTCTGAATACGTCGGATGTCCTTTGTCAGGGGTCTGAACACTCTTGTGAGTTCATTCATTTTTTGTTTTGCATGTCTGCTATAAAATCTTTGTCATCCTACTGCTGTAGGGAAAAAAACAAAACAAAAACCGAATCAAATAAAAAGCGCATGAAGTTAAAGCAGCTTGTCGGGCTGAAGTAGCTGCTCTTCTGTTTTACATGTCATTTGCAAATGAGACACATTTTGTTAACAGGTATTTGGAGGAATCATGCAAACGCTAAGCAAATGTCCGACTGAAGCAGGACCTCGGCAGCGGTGGGCCACCCGATTTCAAAAGATGCCGCACATCCAGTTTATGTTCCACCAAATTCACGACAAGCCTCACGAGCAATTATGTAAATGATGCTATACAGTAGCCTTTAGGTCACATCTGCTTTGGTGACAGTAGTTTTCATAATGTACATGGACTTCAGGATTTATTACATTAATTTTATTACATTGTAACATGAAACATGAGTGCAAACTCAGAGGGCAGACGCTGGACCAGAATTTGAGCTTTGGGCTCTGAGGCTGTGAGGTGACATCCACTAAGAACTGAGCCGCCATGTCGACCAAAGGAACATTACAATAACATTACATTCATTCATTCCTTTATTATAATATCTATCAATCTATTATTCATTCTAAGAATTATCTGCACCAGTAAATTACCAATGAGAAAGACACATAGTACTACACCTTACTCAAATCAGGCCAGACCCCGCCTTCTTTTACCTATTCATTCATTCATTCATTCATTCATTTATTCATTCATATTTATAAACCATTTTACTGATGTATTGTAAATTAATAATGTATGCTCTCCATCTTAATAAAAGAATAAGTATCTGTCTGGATGTGTATCTGTGTGTCCATCTGATTGCTAGGTCTCTGTCATTCCAACAGATGGTACTTCTCAAATATTTGCGGAAATAAAGTGCATTGCATTGCTCATTCCAATATTACAAACATTAACACTGCTTTTACAATTCTCATACCAAATGGCATATAACAGAGACATATGCATTCCATGTGTCATTCCAACAGATGGCACTTCACTAACATTAAAACTGCTTTTACGTATCCCATACCAGATCCCATAAAACAGTGTCATATGTATTGCATTTTTCATTTCAAAACATGGTGCATCACAAATATTTGTAGTAACAAAATGCATCACATTTGTCATTCCAGCAATATGACATAAACTTTAACACTGCTTTTAAAAATCTCATACCCGTTTTCAAATAACAAAGACACATGCATTGCGTTTGTCATTCCACAAGATGGTTTATCACAAATATTTGTAGAAATAAAATGCATTGCATTTGCAACAGATGGCACGTCACTAACATTAACACTACTTATATGTATTCCATACCAAATGGCATATAACAGAGACATATCTATTGAATTTTTCACTTCAACACATGGTGCATCACAAATATGTGTAGTAATAAAATGCTTCACTTTTGTCATTCCAGCAGATGATGCATCACAAACATTAACACTGCTTTTACAAATGCCTTACAAAATGGCATATAACAGAGACATGTGCATTGCAGTTGTGATTCCAACAGATGGCATTTCCCAAACATTAACACTGTTTTTACAATTCTCATACCAAATGGCATATAACAGAGACATATGCATTGCAGTTATCATTCCAACAGATGGGGTATCAAAAACATTTCTTCTAATATAATGCATTACATTGGTCATTCCAACAGATGGCGCTTAATTAACATTAACACTGCTTTTACGTATTACATACCAAATGCCATATAACAGTGTCATATGTATTGAATTTTTCATTTCAACACATGGTGCATCACAAATATGTGTAGTAATAAAATGCATCACATTTGTCATTCCAGCAAATGACACAAACATTAACACTGCTTTTACAAATCCCATACCCAGTGTCGAATAACAAAGACATGTGCATTGCATTTGTCATCCCAAAAGCATGGTGCATCACAAATATTTGTAGAAATAAAATGCATTGCATTTGCAACAGATGGCACTTCACTAATATTAACACTGCTTTTACATATCCCATACCAAATGGCATATAACAGAGACTCATATATTGAATTTTTCACTTCAACACATGGTGCATCACAAATATATGTAGTAATAAAATGCATCACTTTTGTCATTCCAGCAGATGGTGTATCAGAAACATTACCACTGCTTTTATAATTCTTATACCATATGAGCCATTTACATTGAATCTGTCATTCCAACAGATGGTGCATCACAAATATTATCACTGCTTTTATGAATACCATACGAAATGGTGTATAAAAGAGACAAACGCATTGTATTTTCAATCCAACAGATGGTGCATCACAAACATTTGTAGTAATAAAATGCATTGCATTTGTCATTACAACAAATGGCAGATAACAAACATTAACACTGCTTTTATGAATCTCATACCATGAGGCATATAACAGAGACATATGCATTGCATTTGTGATTCTAACAGATGGCACATCACAAACATTAACCCTGCTTTTACAAAACCCATACCAAATGGCACATAACAGAGACATATGCATTTGTCATTACCACAAATGGCACATTACAATCATCAACACTGCTTTTATGGATCACATACCATGTGGCATATAACAGAGACATATGTATTGCATTTGTGATTCGAACAAATGGTTTAATGAAACCCCATGCCAAATGGCATATACACAAACGCTGCTTTTGTCATTCCAGAAGATGGTGCATCATAGACATCTACTGTACACTAATGCATTTTATTACTACAAATACATCCATCCATCCATCCATTCTCCAACCCGCTGAATCCGAACACAGGGTCATGGGGGTCTGCTAGAGCCAATCCCAGCCAACACAGGGCACAAAGCAGGAACCAATCCCGGGCAGGGTGCCAACCCACCGCAGTACTACAAATACAGTATACTGTATTTGTCATGCACCATCTGTTGGAGTGACACATGCAATCCATTTCATTACCACATGAAAATTCCAGTAGCTGAGGTCTGTGTTGATTACTTTGATGTAAACTCGTCTTAGACAGGTAGCACAGCTGGTTATTTGACGGTTTCTTCACATATTTGTGTACATATTTGTGTCTTCAGTAAGTTTTCAAACGCCTTCATTTTTTTTTGCTTTTTTTTCACATTTTCTTGTGTTGCAGCCTACAATCATTTCAATTCATTTTCTTTTTCACCAAACAAACAACAGTCACAAGCACAGAACGGCAAAGTAAAAAATGAGAATTCAACATTTTTGTCAGTTTATTAGAAATGAAAATGTGAACTGTCCCATTGACAGAGGCGTTCTGCATTACTTAGTTGAAGCGATTCCAGCCAGGAGTCTTCTTGGGTTTGACGCCACAAGCTCCACACACCTGGATTTGGAGATGGTTCTGCTGTTCTCCTATGCAGATCCTCTCAGGTCCCGTTAGGGTGGATGGAGACCAGCGGTCGGTAGCTATTTTCATATCTCACCAGGGATATTCAGGTGGGCTCATATCTGAGCCCTTGCTGGGTCATTGAAGAGCATTTCCAGAGTTGTCCTTAAGCCACTGCTGTGGTGTCTTGTGTGGTGTGTTGTGTCCTAGTGGAAGGTTAACCTGTTGGGGGCTCTGAAGCAGGATTACATGAAGGGTGCTGAACCCTGACTAGTATACCCGAACCCTGCCACTCAATGCCAAGCACACGGCGTGATGCTGACACCACCATATGTCACCATTGGCCTGGTACTACACAGGTGATGAGTAATGCTTGGTTTCCTCCAGATGTGACACGTAGAAAATGAGGCCAAAGAGTTCAATTTCAGTCCATCATCAGACCACACAGTCTTGGTTCTCATGGTCTGAGCGGTCTGGAGGTGACTTCTTTGCCAACTCCAAGTGGGCTTTCATAGAGTATGTCATCTGGCCACTTTGTCATGAAGCCCAAATCAGTGGAGTGTTGCAGTGGTGGTGGCCCTTATGGAAGTTTCTCCCATCTCCACACACTCTGTGGAGCTCAAGCAGAGTGCCCACCAGGTTCTTGGTCATCCCTCTTCTCCTGTGATTGCTCATGGTGGCTGTGTAGACATCGCTAGAAAGAACTGTGGTTGTTCTGAGCTTCTTCCATTTAAAAAATATATGGAGGCCACTTGGGTCCTGGAGAAGCTTTAGTGCTGCAGATCTGAGCCTCCACACAATCCTGTCTCTAAGCTCCGCACGGCTTGGCTTTTGATCAACTGTGGGACCTTCTGAACACAGACGTGCGTGTGTGTGTTCATGTGTGTGTGCGTGTGTGTGCGCATATGCGCATGTGTGTGCACGTGTGCGTATGTGTGTGTGTGTGTGCGTGTGACTTTACTAATCAGTCCAATCGAGTGTCTTTACCACCAAACAAGGTGTAGAAACATCTCAACAATGACCAGTAGAGACAAATGATGACAAGTGTCATAGCAAAGGGTCTGAAAACTCGGGTCAATGGTGTATTTTAGAGCTTTTTGAAAATTTTTAACACATTTGCAAAAAATTTTAAAATCTTAAAAGCTTTATCATACTGGGGTGCTGAGTGTTGCATGATGAGGGAAATGAATGAAATAATAATACATTTATTTAAATGATTTTAGCCCCAGGCTGCAGCACAGCAAAGTGGGTAAAAAAGAGAAGACGCACTGAAGGCGCCGCAGGACGACCCAAAGAAACTCGAGCTTGGAGTGTTGTGAGCAGCCGAAGCCTCATCTTCAGGATTGCAGTGGCGTTACAGGACATGTCCCTTTAAAGATGACGCTCTGACCACAGTAACTCAAAAATGAATCACTCAGTCTGAAATAAAACTTGGCACAGCTGTTAGTGTTGCAAAATATCAGAAGATTCCTGATTTTGAGCAACAATTGCGACGGACGTGAGGAGATCACTTGAGGATTGTGTGTACAGGGCAGAAACCTGCAGAGTGTTACTGGGATCATCAGAGCGTCACAGAGTGACACACAAGAGCTGCACACGGCAGACTTTATTCATTTATTTTGTTAATTTGTATAAAAGACAGAATATTTTATATAGTTGTTTTATATTACATACAATATAAGTCATAAATACTCTCTCCTCAATGTACTTAATCTACTAGAAGAATACAGCGAAGATGAAACCCACTCTGAATGGGCTGTTCTTTCAAATCTATCTATCTATTATATAGTGCCTTTCATATCTATCTATCTATCTATTATATAGTGCCTTTCATATCTATCTATCTATTATATAGTGCCTTTCATGTCTATTTATTATCTAGTGCTTTTAATATCTATCTATCTATCTATTATATAGTGCCTTTCATATCTATCTATCTATCTATTATATAGTGCCTTTCATATCTATCTATCTATTATATAGTGCCTTTCATGTCTATTTATTATCTAGTGCTTTTAATATCTATCTATCTATCTATTATATAGTGCCTTTCATATCTATCTATCTATCTATTATATACTGCCTTTCATGACTATCTATCTGCGGTGGGTTGGCACCCTGCCCAGGATTGGTTCCTGGCTTGTGCCTTGTGTTGGCTGGTATTGGCTCCAGCAGACCCCCGTGACCCTGTGTTCGGATTCAATGGGTTGGATAATGGATGGATGGATGTCTATCTAGCTATCTATTATATAGTGCCTTTCATATCTATCTATCTATCTATCTATTATATAGTGCCTTTCATGTCTATCTATCTATCTAGTGCCTTTCATATCTATCTATCTATCTATCTATCTATCTATCTATCTATCTATCTATCTATTATCTAGTGCCTTTCATATCTATCTATCTATCTATTATATAGTGCCTTTCATGTCTATCTATCTGCGGTGGGTTGGCACCCTGCCCAGGATTGGTTCCTGCCTTGTGCCCTGTGTTGGCTGGTATTGGCTCCAGCAGACCCCGTGACCCTGTGTTCGGATTCAACGGGTTGGATAATGGATGGATGGATGTCTATCTAGCTATCTATTATATAGTGCCTTTCATGTCTATCTATCTATCTATCTATCTATCTATCTATCTATCTATCTATCTATCTATCTATCTATCTATCTATCTATCTATTATATACTGCCTTTCATGTTTATCTATCTATCTATCTATCTATCTATCTATCTATCTATCTATCTATCTATCTAATGCCTTTCATATCTATCTATCTATTATGTAGTGCCTTTCATGTTTATCTATCTATCTGTCTATCTATCTATCTATCTATCTATCTATCTATCTATCTATCTAGTGCCTTTCATACCTATCTATCTATCTATTGATTATATAGTGCCTTTCATGTCCATCTATCTATCGATTATATAGTGCCTTTCATATCTATCTATCTATTTATCTATCGATTATATAGTGCTTTTCATATCTATCAATTATATAGTGCCTTTCATGTCTATCTATCTATCTATCTATCTATCTATCTATCTATCTATTATATAGTGCCTTTCATGTCTATCTATCTATCTATCTAACTCCAGTTCACAATTGGCTGCAGGTCTCTGTTCCCCAATCACTCCATCTTCTTACCTTTAACTGGCTCAGGGTGGTGTTGCTTATCTTTCTTTGGAGTCCTGTCAATGTCCGCTCAGCACTCGTGCTTGATAACATTAAACGGCAAATATGTAATGTACAGTATATAATTGTGCATAATATGTTGCAGGCAATGTATCAATGTGCATTTGTCTGCGGGCATCTTTGATCAAATTTGATTTTTATGACATGTGACAATAAAGTTGAACTTCTATTTTGAGACTTTCTGTTCATTTGTATATATTTGCCCATATATAAGTGTGTTTGTGTAAAATAATAAATAGTTAAAGATAAGTTCCATGCCTGGAAAGTGAAACATTTTCAGCTGCTCAGCCTTCATCTGGTATTTCATCAGCACTCTTTCTTTCTTTCTTTCGGCTTGCTGTTAACCTTTACCTCATTTTTCTTTTGCAGAAGTAGAGTGACTCAGCTCCTCTTTAAAATGACACACACACTGAGTATTATTAGTAACAGATGCCATGGTGGCACTTTGGTTTCAAATCTCAGTCCATTCACAATCTGTGTGCACTTTGCACGTTCTCCACACAGATAACATTCACACATACATGACAAGTTGATTGGAGACTCCAAATTGAAGCAGTGTGGGCATCAGTATTGAGGTGCCCAGGATGAACTGGCGTCCTGTCCATAGCTGGCACCCACACTTGTTGCTGCAGGGATAGGCACCAGTCATCTGTGACCTTGAATTGGGTGATTCAGGTCTACAACTTTCTGAATGAACGTATTATCCATTATCCAATCCGCCACATCCCAACTACAGGGTCACGGGGGCCCGCCGGAGCCAATCCCAGCCAGCACAGGGCACAAGGCAGGAAACAAACCCCGGGCAGGGTGCCAGCCCACCACAGGACATGCACACACACCCAGCACGCTCTAGGGACAATTTAGGATCGCCAATGCACCTAACCTGCATGTCTTTGGACTGTGGGAGGAAACCCATGCAGACATGGGGAGAACATGCAAACTCCACGCAGGGAGGACCCGGGAAGTGAACCCGGGTCTCCTAACTGTGAGTCAGCAGTGCTACCCACTGCTCCACCGTGCCGCCCTATAAACATATTAGTCATTTTATAAATAAGTTATAATGTGGTGGCATTGTGGCACAGTGGTGTTGCTGTAGCCTCACAACAAGAAGACTGCAATTCAAGTCATCGATGCTCACTTCGTGGAGTTTGCATGATCTCCCCAAGTTCATGTAGATACCTGGGTGCTCTGAGTGACTCCTCAGTTCAAAGACATGTAGGTTGGATGGACTGGTGGTGCTACATTGGCCCCTGATATGTCCTGGGACTGTGTCCATACACTACAAATAAATACACACACACACACACACACACACTCACATTTACTGTGTATATTATATATATATTGTCACAGGAGGCTGGGGGACAGACCCAGCCGGGACACCTGGAGGGACCGGGAGGTGGCATATTTGTCCCCTGGGCCATGAGGGGGCAACCACCCTGGATCAGGAAAGGACCACAGGAGGGGAGCAAGGAGGCTCAAGCCCATTGGGGCCCGTGGCCACCTCCAGGGGGTGCCCCGAGCCTCAGGGCGCCCGGGAAACATGTACTTCCACCACACCCGGGAAAATGGAGGATGATCCTACCAGGGACGCCCGGAGTGCTTCTGGGTGCAGGAGCAGCACTTCCGCCACACCAGGTAGTGCTGCAGGAAGAATGTCAGGCACCTGGAGCACATCCAGGTGAGAATAAAAGGGGCCGCCTCCCTCCAATCAGGGAGCTGGAGTCGGGAGTGGGAGCAGGACAAGGCTACTGTGGAGAGAGGCCCGTATTAAGGGTGATTGGTGCGAGGAGCACAGTGTGCTGTGCGGGACAGTGGTGTGTTTATTGGAAGGAGAAAAATAAACGTGTGCATTGTTATAAAGATGTGGTGTCAGTCTGATGGTGTCTGGGCATATCTCACAATATATACTGTATACTGTATATACACATACATACACACAGGGGTGGGCAAAAATAGGTTTAAAATTGTTGAAAAAGACATGCAGGTTATGATTGCTATGCTCAAGTACATTTTAATAATAATAAGATGAAGACAAATAATATAAATAAATAATACAATAAATAATAAATAAATAATACAAGACTAAACTCTGTGTTTCACATATTCACAGCTGTAATCCTACTGTTTCCCAAACACACACACACATTATATACATACATAAATACATATATACAGTGCATCCGGAAAGTATTCACAGCGCTTCATCACTTTTTCCACATTTTCTTATGTTACAGCCTTATTCCAAAATGGATTCAATTCATTTTTTTCCTCAGAATTCTACACACAACACCCCATAATGACAACGTGAAAAAAGTTTACTTGAGGTTTTTGCAAATTTATTAAAAATAAAAAAACTGAGAAAGCACATGTCCATAAGTATTCACAGCCTTTGCCGTGAAGCTCCAAATTGAGCTCAGGTCCATCCTGTTTCCCCTGATCATCCTTGAGATGTTTCTGCAGCTTCATTGGAGTCCACCTGTGGTAAATTCAGTTGACTGGACTTGATTTGGAAAGGCACACACCTGTCTATAGAAGGTCCCACAGTTGACAGTTCATGTCAGAGCACAAACCAAGCATGAAGTCAAAGGAATTGTCTGTAGACCTCCGAGACAGGATTGTCTCAAGGCACAAAACATGGGGAAGGTTACAGAAACATTTCTGCTGCTTTGAAAGTCCCAATGAGCACAGTGGCCTCCATCATCCGTAAGTGGAAGAAGTTCGAAACCACCAGGACTCTTCCTAGAGCTGGCTGACCATCTAAACTGAGCGATCGGGGGAGAAGGGCCTTAGTCAAGGAGGTGACCAAGAACCCGATGGTCACTCAGTCAGAGCTCCAGAGGTCCTCTGTGGAGAGAGGAGAACCTTCCAGAAAGACAACCATCTCTGCAGCAATCCACCAATCAGGCCTGTATGGTAGAGTGGCCAGACGGAAGCCACTCCTTAGTAAAAGGCACATGACAGCCCACCTGGAGTTTGCCAAAAGGCACCTGAAGGACTCTCAGACCATGAGAAAGAAAATTCTCTGGTCTGATGAGACAAAGATTGAACTCTTTGGTGTGAATTCCAGGCGTCACGTTTGGTTGAAACCAGGCACCGCTCATCACCAGGCCAATACCATCCCTACAGTGAAGCATGGTGGTGGCAGCATCATGCTGTGGGGATGTTTTTCAGCGGCAGGGACTGGGAGACTAGTCAAGATAAAGGGAAAGATGACTGCAGCAATGTACAGAGACATCCCGGATGAAAACCTGCTCCAGAGCGCTCTTGACCTCAGACTGGGGCGACGGTTCATCTTTCAGCAGGACAACGACCCTAAGCACACAGCCAAGATATCAAAGGAGTGGCTTCAGGACAACTCTGTGAATGTCCTTGAGTGGCCCAGCCAGAGCCCAGACTTGAATCCGATTGAACATCTCTGGAGAGATCTTAAGATGGCTGTGCACCGACGCTTCCCATCCAACCTGATGGAGCTTGAGAGGTGCTGCAAAGAGGAATGGGCGAAACTGGCCAAGGATAGGTGTGCCAAGCTTGTGGCATCATATTCAACAAGACTTGAGGCTGGAATTGCTGCCAAAGGGGCATCGACAAAGTATTGAGCAAAGGCTGTGAATACTTATGTACGTGGGACTTCTCAGTTTTTTATTTTTAATAAATTTGCAAAAACCTCAAGTAAACTTTTTTCACGTTGTCATTATGGGGTGTTGTGTGTAGAATTCTGAGGAGAAAAATGAATTTAATCCATTTTGGAATAAGGCTGTAACATAACAAAATGTGGAAAAAGTGATCTGCTGTGAATACTTTCTGGATGCACTGTATATATATATGACGAGTGTGTCTCTAGAAGGCTACGGGAACGTGCGGGCTTCATAGTGTCTGAGGTGCGCTGATATATTAAGAACTGAAACATGCCCTGACTGCAGTTGGATGCTTGTATAGTTTTAGGGGCGGAGTGGTGGCTCTGAGGCTAAGGATCTGCGCTGGTATCCCGAAGGTTGCCGGTTCGAATCCCCGTCACTGCCAAAAAGAGATCCTACTCTGCTGGGCCCTTGAGCAAGGCCCTTAACCTGTAATTGCTCCAGGGGCGCTGTACAATGGCTGACCCTGCGCTCTGACCCCAAGGGGTATGCAAAAAAAACTAACAAACACTGTTGTAAGTCGCTCTGGATAACAGCATCTGCTAAATGATGTAAATGTATATATATACGGGTGGCACGGTGGCGCAGTGGGTAGCGCTGCTGCCTCGCAGTTGGGAGACCTGGGGACCTGGGTTCCCTTCCCGGGTCCTCCCTGCGTGGAGTTTGCATGTTCTCCCCGTGTCTGCGTGGGTTTCCTCCCACAGTCCAAAGACATGCAGGTTAGGTGGATTGGCGATTCTAAATTGGCCCTAGTGTGTGCTTGGTGTGTGGGTGTGTTTGTGTGTGTCCTGTGGTGGGTTGGCACCCTGCCCAGGATTGGTTCCTGCCTTGTGCCCTGTGTTGGCTGGGATTAGCTCCAGCGGACCCCCGTGACCCTGTGTTCGGATTCAGCGGGTTGGAAAATGGATGGATGGATATATATATATATATATATATATATATATATATATATATATATATATATATATATACATACATACATACATATATATACATACACATCTATCTATTTATCTATTATATAGTGCCTTTCATTTCTATCTATCTACCTATCAATCTATCAAATAAAGTGAAGTTGAATTAATTAAAAAGAATTTCATGTTCCTCACGGTGACGTCTTGCAGGCCGATTACGATTTGCATGTTTGAGTTTCACGGAAATCCATTTGTTTATTTGTGAATCTTAATGACTTTTCCTTTCTTAAAATTTCCTGGCACTTTCAATCGTAGACCCAGATATAAAAATGCTAATTAAGTGAAAACATCAGTAAGATGAGCCGGTGGGGCCTCTCAACAGGACACTGTACTTGTGAAATGTGGCGTCTAAAATATCTTTGTGTCGATGTTTGAACGCTCCGCTCTGTTTAAATCCTGCTCTCAGCACTCTTTTTGTTAGTATCTGCTCCCTTATCTGAAAACCTGAAGAAGTAAACATGGCAAAGCCTGAATGGCTCAAAGGTTCCTGATAAAGTCCTCAGCTGTGTGTGTGTTAGTGACAGACAGAGAGAGAGAAAAGCTCATGAGTGAGACTAATAATAATCTCAGTAGCCATCTTCAGTATAGTCCAACTGCAATTAAACGAACATTAATAGAAATCGGGCCCTCTGAGCCTGGACAAGCAGTCCTTAACTTGAGTCAAAGACACCAAAAGAGACTGACAGACTAAGTGCTCTCCTTTAATTCATCCACACTATTAGGATTTCACATAAGAACAGCAGTTTCAAACCAAAGCCAATCTCTGGCCACACTAAAATGACCAAAGATGCCTGTGGCGTAGCTGTACGCCTACACCGAGCGAGTGCAATGTGCACACCAGCAGAACAGGAAGAGGACGTGTCCTCCATACTAGACATTTGTTAGCAGCTTGTGTTTACACAAAGAGATGTCCCCTCTGGGGACAAATCAAGTTCTATCTATCTATCTACTATATAGTGCCTTGCACAACTGTCTATCTCTCTATTTTATAGTGCCTTTCACATCTATCCTTCTATTATATAGTGCCTTGCACGACTGTCTATCTCTATTATAGTGCCATTCACCTCTATCTATTATAGTGCCTTTCACATCTATGTATCTATCTATCTATTATATAGTACCTTTCATATCTATCTATCTACTATATAGTGCCTTGCACAACTATCTCTCTCTATTATATAGTGCCTTTCACATCTATCTATCTATCTACTATATAGTGCCTTGCACAACTATCTATCTATTATAGTGCCTTTCACATCTATCTATTATATAGTGCCTTTCACATCTATCCTTCTATCTATTATATAGTGCCTTGCACAACTATCTATCTCTCTATTATATAGTGCCTTTCACCTCTATCCATCTATCTATCTATCTACTCCAATCTGCAGAGTACACTTCGGGGGTCACTGGGTGCGATGGTGGTCACAGGTTCTTTGGGCTTCATAATAGCATTACAGCTAAAAAGTACATACGTCTGTTAACCAAGTCCATGGTGCAAAATACGGCAGAACCAGCATAAGCCAGAATGGATCATTTTGGAAGAAAGGTCTGTATTTATTTATTTATTGAGCTTCTGTAAAAAGCCATATTTCCCCATGGGGACAAACTAAGTTTGTTCTATCCATCCATCTATTATATAGTTCATTTTCTTTCTGTCTATAATTAAGGTCTATCCATCAGTCTACCTATCTATTATATAGCACCTTTCATATCTATCCATCTATCTATTTAATCCTGCCTACTATACTACAATTAAGATCTATCTATCTATCGTGGACCCCCCAAAGTGGGCACTGCTGCCACAACCAGCACAGACAGACACAGAGGCACAACTCCGAAGCACACAGGGCTTTTATTGTTCTTTTCCATTGTGGGAGACGTCTTCCCCATCTCTCAAAAAACACAACAACACAGTCTCAACCACAAGCACAACACACAACACAATTCTTTTCTTTTCTTTTTCTCCTCCTGGCACGCTTTATCTCCTTCCTCCCGACTCTGACTCCCAGAGTAGTGTCTGCTGGCCTCTTATATGAGACACCCAGAAGTACTCCAGGTGCTCGTTGTTCCACTTCCGGCAGCACTTCCACATGTGGTGGAAAAACCGCCCACACGGGCTCAGCAGTTGCTGCAGCACCCCCTGGAGGCGACCCCGGGCCCCAACAGGGCTGTATCAAACTCCAACTCTCATTTAGCCCTGTGGGAGTCCTAGGCACCGCTCTAACCTGGGGGGAGCTGCCATCTAGTGATCTGGGAGAGCTACGCTTACTTCCCTGCTTCTGCCAGTGTGGAGGCGTCTATCTATGTTATCCTGCCTACTATACTATAATTAAGATCTATCTATAATAATTCTTTGCATTTATATAACGCTTTTCTCACTACTCAAAGCGCTCAGCAATTGCAGGTTAAGGGCCTTGCTCAAATGCCCAATCCCTTTCTGGCATTACTTCCGATTGCCAGTGCAGATCCCTAGCCTCTATCTATAAAAGGAGAACAACAAAGGCAAATACGAAATACAATAAGAAAACAATAGACAAAAGAGATTGTTTGATTTGAACTGACGATGAAGAGAAACCTTTCTCGAGAGTCACACACGAGTGTATGGCGAGCAAAGTGGCTGGGAATGCAGACTGATGTCGGAGGAGAGCACGGAAACTCATTCAGAACTGAACGCCGGAGCAGTGAAGCATCGGGCTCCACCATTGTGGCAGTGTGCAGCTCTCCACCAGGCTAACCCCGACTATGTCACCTCAGTGTCCCACAGCAGGGGCCAGTCTCCTAGTGTCTTGTACATTTCTTACCCGAGCCGTGTATTCCGCCTCAAGTCCCCCCCCCCCCCCCCCCCCCCCCCCCCATTTCCGTTTTTTTTTTTTTTTTACCTGTTACCTGTGTCAACACTGAGCGCTATCTGAGGAGGCCGGGGTGACTGAGTTGATGTTGCCTGTTCAGACAGATCCTGAATCTTTAACATTCATTCCAAGTAAGGAAAGAAAAAAAAAAAAAACAGGCGGATATTCCATATAAGGAGACGCCGGATTGGCAGACCTGTTCTTCCACATTATCGTTCCTGCGGTTCCTCAAAATGAATAAGAACTGAAAATGCCTGTAGCGGTATTGTTACAGGACTCAACTAACTTGTTGGAATTAAATGCTTGCTGTTTAACTTCTTAAGGCTCCTTTAAATAAAAAAGAAAAGAAAAAAAACAGACAAACAATAAAAAAACGGTCACCATACTGACCAAAAAAAAAAAACAGTTTCATCGGTCACACGCCCCTCGATTAAATGAAAGACCGATTCAGTCGAAACGCGCTCACTCGTTCGTGACATCCTGCAGCATTTGGTGCAAAGCATCGAGCGGCGGCGGCGGACGGGATGCGAGTTCGTCGTACTGTATATGTGCGCGTTCACGGAAACGCAGTCAACGTAACTGAAGTTAAGAGGGACACCCGCTGGGAACCGGGAGAAGGAAACTCCAGCGCGGGCAGCAAATTAGCAAATAGTCGGCGAGGGTTCAGCCCGGGAAAGTCGTGCCTCGCTAGTATAGCGCCTTCTGACGCTTTTTCTTAAACATTTTGATAAATTGTAGCTTTGTGCGGAAATCAAATAAAATTTTACTCCCAAGGTCAAACAAAACTCAATAAGCCAGAATAACAAAAGTGAATTGCTGCACGTCTGTTAAAAATAAAAAAACGGAAATATCCCATTGTTACAAGCGTTCAGAGGCTGGGCTGTGACAAATGGCGTTACGCTCAGGTGCATCTCATTCCATCGATCCTCAAGGAGATGTTTCTAGACGTTGCTTGGAGTCCACCCTGGGGTCAGTTCAACTAATTAGACCCGATTAGGACAGGACGTGAAATTTGGCTCAGGGTTATCCCAGTCTATTTATCCTCACTGAGATGTTTCTACATCCTATATGGAGTCCACCTGTGGTGTGTTCAATTGTTTAGACAGCATTACGAAAGGCAGACACCTCTGTAAAGAAGGTCTACTAGTTGGGCAAAACGTTTTCAGACTCTTGACATTTGGCTCAGGTGCATCTCATTCCATTTATCCTCACTGAGATGTTTCTACATCCTGTATGAAGTCCACCTGTGGTGTGTTCAATTGTTTAGACAGAATTATGAAAGGCAGACACCTCTGTAAAGAAGGTCTACTAGTTGGGCAAAACGTTTTCAGACTCTTGACATTTGGCTCAGGTGCATCTCATTCCATCTATCCTCACTGAGATGTTTCTACATCCTGTATGAAGTCCACCTGTGGTGTGTTCAATTGTCTAGACAGAATTGAAGAGCTCAGTTCCAAAATCAGCTATATACAAAAGATAAATTTTGGAGATAAATAGGGTCCGTAAGCAGATTTTGAAACCAAATCCCTAAAACTATAGCACTACACTGTTGCAATTAGCAGGTTTTGAAGCTCAAATATAATTTCGGCGCATGTCCAACTGCATGAAAAGTCACAATCACGTGTTCACTAAATTTTACCAAAAAGTGTAATTAGCAGATTTTGGAACTCACATCTTCAATTATGAAAGGCAGACACCTCTGTAAAGAAGGTCTACTAGTTGGGCAAAAAGTTTTCAGACACTTGACATTTGGCTCAGGTGCATCTCATTCCGTCTATCCTCAATGAGATGTTTCTAGTATTTGCATGGTGTCCACCTGTGGTGAATTCAATTGTTTGGACAGCATAAGGAAAATCACTCCCCTCTCTGTAGAAGGTCCACCAGTGGAGCAAAACGTATTTGGATCTTTTGCTGTGGCACTTATCATTTGGCTCAGGTGCATCCCATTCCATTGATCATCAATGAGATGTTTCTAGACTTTGCATGAAGTCCACCTGTGGTGAATTCAATTGTTTGGACAGCATAAGGAAAATCACTCCCCACTCTGTAGAATGTTCACCAGTGGAGCAAAACATATTCGGATCTTTTGCTGTGACACTTGTCATTTGGCTCAGGTGCATCCCATTCTGTTGATCACCATTGAGATGTTCCTACACCTTGCTTGGAGTCCACCTGCGGTCAATTCAACTGATTGGAGCTGATTAAGATAGGATTTGAACTTTGGCTCAGGAGCATCCGAGTCTATTTATCCTCGCTGAGATGTTTCTACACCTTGTATGGAGTCCAGCTGTGGTCAATTCAACTAATTGGAGCTGATTAGGACAGGACTTGGAATTTGGCTCAGGTGCATCCCATTCTGTTGATCACTGGCCCTGTTGAGAAGCACCGTTGAGATGTTTCTACACCCTGCTTGGAGTCCACCTGGGGTCAATTCAACTAATTAGACCTGAAGGTAGAAGGTCCACCAGTTGAGAATCCCAGGATCTGCAGAGAAGAATAGCAGAGAATCTCCAAATCCAAGTGTGCCAAGCTTGTCCCATTAAAACCAAAAAAAAACGTCAGGCTCGAATCATTGCCAAAGGGTCTTCAATGAAGTCCTGATTGAAGGGTCTGGATACTTTATTGCTCAATTGTGGGACCTTCTATAGACAGGTGTGTACCTTTCCTAATCAGTCCTTGGTCTGAATACTTTTAACTCAAGTGATGGGCCTTCTGTGTAAGTAGGTGTCTGCCTTTCCTAATTCTGTCCAAACAATTAAAATTGAGGATAGGTGGACCCCATACAAGTTGAAGAAACATCTCAGTGATGATCAGTAGAATGAGATGCACCTAAGCCAAATCTCCAGAGTCACAATAAAAGGTCTGAATATATTTTGCTCAACGGGTGGACCTTATACAGAGAGGTGTGTGTCTTTCTTAGTCCTGTCTAAACAACTGAATTCACCACAGGTGGACTCCATACAAGGTGTAGAAACATCTCAATGATGATGAACGGAATGAGATGCACTTGAGCCAAATGTCAAGTGTGGCAACAAAGTGTCTGAAAACTTTTTGCTCTCCTAGTACACCTTCTTTACAGAGGTGTGTGTCTTTTGTAATCCTGTCCAAGCAATTGAACACACCACTGGTGGACTCCATACAAGCTGTAGAAACATCTCAGCAAAGATAAATAGACTGGAGTGGTCCTGAGCCAAAGTTCAAATCCTATCTTAATCAGCTCCAATCAGTTGAATAGACCGCAGGTGGACTCCATGCAAGGTGTAGGAACATCTCAACGGTGATCAACAGAATGGGATGCACCTAAGCCAAATGACAAGTGTCACAGCAAAAGATCCGAATACATTTTGCTCCACTGGTGGACCTTCTACAGAGAGGGGAGTGCTTTTTCTTAACCTGTCCAAACAATTGAATTCACCATAGGTGGACTCCATACAAGATGTAGAAACATCTCATTGATGATCAATGGAATCACCTGAGCCAAACTTCAAGCGTCATAGCAAAGTATCTGAAAATGTTTTGCTCACCTGCTGGACCTTCTTTACCAAGGTGTGTGTCTTTTGTAAAAGGCCTGAATACACTTTGCCCAATTGCTGGACCCTCTACAGAGAGGTGTGGTGGTGGACCTCCTACACCAAACAAGGCGTAGAAACATCTCAGTGAGGATCAATATACTGAGATGCTCCTGAGTTAAATTTCAAGTCCTGTCCTAATCAGCTCCAAGCAGTTGAATTGACCACAGGTAGACTCCAAGCAAGGTGTAGAAACATCTCAACAGTGATCAACAGAATGGGATGCACCTGAGCCAAATGACAAGTGTCACAGCAAAAGATCCGAATATGTTTTGCTCCACTGGTTGACCTTCTACAGAGAGGTGTGGTAGTGGACCTTCCACACCAAACAAGGTTTAGAAATATCTCAATGAGGATAAATAGACTGAGATGCTCCTGAGCCAGATATCAAGCGTCATAGCAAAATGTCTGAAAATGTTTTGCTCACCTGGTGGACCTTCTTTACCAAGGTGTGTATCTTTCATAAGAGCCCTGAATACGCTTTGCTCAATTGCTGGACCTTCTACAGAAAGGTGTGGTGGTGGACCTTCTACATCAAACAAGATGTAGAATCATCTCAGTGAGGATAAATAGACTGGGATGCTCCAGAGCCAAATTTCAAGTTCTATCCTAATCAGGTCTAATTAGTTGAATTGACCACTGGTTGACGGACTCCAAGCAAGGTGTAGGAACATCTCAGTGGTGATCAATATAATGGGATGCACCTGAGCCAAATGACAAGTGTCACAGCAAAAGATTCGAATACGCTTTGCTCAACTGATGGACCTTCTACAGAGAGGTGTGGTGGTGGACCTTCAACATCAAACAAGGTGTAGAAACATCTCAGTGAGGATCAGTAGACTGAGATGCCCCTGAACCAAATTTCAAGTCCTGTCTTAATCAGGTCTAATTAGTTGAAGTGACCACAGGTGGACTCCAAGCAAGGTGTACGAACATCTCAATGGTGATCAATATAATGGGATGCACCTGAGCCAAATGACAAGTGTCACAGCAAAAGATTCGAATACGCTTTGCTCAACTGATGGACCTTCTACAGAGAGGTGTGGTGGTGGACCTTCAACATCAAACAAGGTGTAGAAACATCTCAGTGAGGATCAGTAGACTGAGATGCCCCTGAACCAAATTTCAAGTCCTGTCTTAATCAGGTCTAATTAGTTGAAGTGACCACAGGTGGACTCCAAGCAAGATGTACGAACATCTCAATGGTGATCAATATAATGGGATGCACCTGAGCCAAATGACAAGTGTCACAGCAAAAGATCCGAATACGCTTTGCTCAACTGATGGACCTTCGACATCAAACAAGGTGTAGAAACATCTCAGTGAGGATCGGTAGACTGAGATGCCCCTGAACCAAATTTCAAGTCCTGTCCCATCAGGTCTAATTAGTTGAAGTGACCACAGGTGGACTCCAAGCAAGGTGTAGGAACATCTCAACAGTGATCAACAGTATGGGATGCACCTGAGCCAAATGACAAGTGTCACAGCATAGGAGCTGCATACTTGTGTGAATGGAACATCTGAGTGTTTTATTATTAATACGTTTGCAAAACTTACTAAAATCCTGTTTTTGTTTTGTCATTCTTGGTTATCGAGTGTTGCTTGAGGAGAGAAAAAAAATGAATTGGAATAATTTGAGGACAAGGCCGCCAAAGTAACACAATGTGTCAAAAGTGAAGGGGTCTGTAGACTTTCTGAAGGCGCCACATTCTGGAATTCAACAAGGAAGCAACAGAAGCACAGAGTAAGAGAGGCGCATTTGTTCTTAACATCCATTTGTTTCCTTAGCCCGCTTAGCTAGGGACGAGATCTCGAGGAAGCTGAAGCCTATCCCGGCAAGCACTGGGCACATGGCAGGAATTGCTCATTCTGTCTTCTTCATTCTTCCTCTTATGTTGCGAGGCAGAGTGAATTACTCCAGCCACAATTTGCATGAAAACAAGCTGGGTTTGTTAGTGATGACACAGCAAACAACAGAAGAAACAAATAAGCTGGGCATTGTGCATCCATTTATTCTTCTGTCCATCTATTGCTGGGACTTCATTCTTCCCGGTCATGGTCACAGAGAGCCTGAGCCTATGTGGCACCAGTAGGTACAACCAACCCAGGGGTAAGTGCCAGTCTATGTCTTAAAATGTGACAAACGTCTGTGTAGTGGGCACAAAATGATAAAGATGAGGAGTGAATGGAATGGGTTAGGCAGCTCAGTGTTGGGCATCGCTACACACACACACACACACACACTACTGGAGACCCTACAACTGGCCTGCTAGGCTCTGTATAGCACCAGGGGGTGGTTTTTCTTTTTTATTTGCACCCATCCATCCATCCATCTTCCAACCCGCTGAATCCGAATACAGGGTCACGGGGGTCTGCTGGAGCCAATCCCAGCTAACACAGGGCACAAGGCAGGAAACAATCCTGGGCAGGGTGCCAACCCACCACAGTATTTGCACCCTTGATATCATTATCTTTATTATGTGTATATGAATCCTGTTCACAAAAAAAAATTGGGATTTTGCTTACAGTGGGCATGGTGGACAAAGGGGGCACAGACACATTAACACACGTGCTGTACACAAGTAAACGGAGAACATGATTGGCTGACATAATAGTTAATTTTATCCATCTACTTTGAAAACCCAATCATCCCGATCAGAGTTGTAGGGTTGCAGGTGCCCATCCAAGCAAGCATCGGGCACAATGGCAGAAATGATCACTGGACGAGGTGCCAACCCATCGCTGGGTGAACACACACACACACACACATATATTTCAGAGGCCAGTTTAGCATCACCATTCAGTTACATGTCATTGCTTATCAGATTCTTTCATGCAAAGCGACTTACAAAACGGGTCCAACATAATCGAGCAAATATTAGTCTAGAGGACAGTTTGGGAAGAAGTGTGACAAGACAAGGTGACAAAATTGGTCCTCACAAGTGAAAAGCTCAGAACGAAATGCCAGCGCGTACCTCCTATGTTTTTCTGTTTGGTTGAAAGTTTGTCTTTGGGTGGCATTAAACTGGAAAACAATTCTCATGGGAAAGGTGCTCTATAAATAAAGTGTATTATCATCATTATTATTATTTTTAAAAATTTTAAAAATTGTTCTAAGAATCCTAACTACCAGAACACGCCGTTTCGTAACAGAGACACAGCTCTGGATGGACACGCAGACACTTGAACTTTATTAAGGTGGTATGAAAGTCGTAAAAGCAGAGCTAAAGTTTGTGATGCACCATCTGTTGGAATGACAAATGCAATGCATTTTATTACTACATGGATTACAAAATACATTCCAATAGATGGTGCATTGCAAACGTTAAAGCTGAGGTCTACATTGAATACTTAGATTTCAACCCATCTTAGACGGGTATCACAGCTAGTCCACCTTAACAAAAGTACTATTGTCTGTGTATGTGTGTGAGTGTGTGTGTATCTGTGTGTCCGTCTGGTTGCCATGTCTTTGTATATGCCACAAGCTGATCTACCCATCTAAAATGGGCAGAAATATAAATAATTAATGGAGACTTCAGCATATTCAGTGTTAATGCCTGTAGTACACCATCTATTGGAATGTATTTTGTATTGCATGCAGTAATGAAATGTATTGCATTTGTCATTTCAACAGATGGTGTATCAGAAACATTTGTAATAATAAAATTCATTAATTCCTACAGATGGCACATCAGAAATATTACCACTGCTTTGACAAAGCCCATACCAAATGGCATATAATAAAGACATATGCCTTGCATTTGTCATTCCAATAGATAGCACATCACAGACATTAACCCAGCTTTTACAAATCCCATACCAAATGGCATACAACAGAGACATATGCATTGCACTTGTCATTCCTACAGATGGTGCACCACAAACATTTGTAGTAATGCATTTTTATTGTTGGAATGACACAGGCAATGCATTTTATTACTATGTGCATTACAAAATACGATCCAACAGCTATTATGTACCTGTCATTCCAAAGGATGGCATGCCACAAACATTTTTAGTAATAAAACACATTGCTTTTGTCATTCCAACAGATGGCCCATCACAAAGATTAATATTGCCTTTATAAATCCCATACCAAATGACATAAAACAGAGATATATGCCTTGCATTTGTCTTTTCAACATGTGGCGCATCACAAACATTAACACTGCTTTTACAAATCCCATATCAAATGGCATACAACAGAGACATATGCATTGCACTTGTCATTCCTACAGATGGTGCACCACAAACATTTGTAGTAATACATTTTTATTGTTGGAATGACACAGGCAATGCATTTTATTACTATGTGCGTTACAAAATACGATCCAACAGCTATTATGTACCTGTCATTCCAAAGGATGGCATGTCACATTTTTAGTAATAAAACACATTGCTTTTGTCATTCCAACAGATGGCCCATCACAAAGATTAACATTGCCTTTATAAATCCCATACCAAATGGCATAAAACAGAGACATATGCCTTGCATTTGTCTTTTCAACATGTGGCACATCACAAACATTAATACTGCTTTTATGAATCCCATATCAAATGGCATATGACACAGATATGGACAGACAGCTACACTGATGCTTTTGCTTTTATTAAGGAGGATTTGGTATGAGATTTGTAAAAGCAGTGCTACTGTTTGTGATGCGCTATCTGTTGGAATGACAAATGCAGTGTACTTCATTACTACATTCCCTTTTCTATTCTGTTCACACAGCAGACAGCACGCACAGGGGGACAGCCCGAAAAAACAACAAATGGATCGAGATTAGACTTTCTTTATTTGGATTCTGGTCTGTGGGAAGGTCAACAGTGCGAGCGCTGAAGTGAACAAAAGCGAGACATTCTCAGTGCGCACCTCCACCGCCACTCCTGCCAAGTGATTTCACTCACGGCGCTGCCTTTGGTTTTTTCCGTCAGGCTCACACATCCTCGCCGCTTGCCACTTTCCCATTTGGCTCTCTGCAGATGTACCGTCTTTCACACACCCCACCCCCATCCTCGCCTGCGTTATTTGGCAGAGGCCATCGAGACGCCGCAGAGGTCCCGCTTACTCAAGGGCCAAGTGCACTCGGCGTCCGGGACCAAAGGTGCTCTGCGGTAACTCGACGGCCTACTTCTGGGACCCTTCAGCTGCAGATGTCTGTGTGAGCCCTTCACCTCTGGGTGCCATGAACTAAGCTGTCGGAAAAGGGCAACTTCTCCGGCACATTTAATGGATGCAGAACAATTTCATGAACTGAAGCTGCCGAAAAGCTTTCTCAAGTCCCGAAGCCATGCTTGGCCCTTAAAGACATTGGGCTTGACCGGCCACACTGCCCTATAAAACTCAGACATTCTGGATAGAGATTGGATTACTCTTGGGCTTCTCTACATCAGCATACCTGCACACACACATAAAAATGAAAGGTACACTCCTCGGGCGCTTTCATTGAGGACTGAACATCCTTACAACTTTCTTTGACACATAAACTGCTGAGCACTTGGAGTTCGGAGGAGTTTGGCTTGCCACACCTATTGGCGCTCGTCCAGTTTTAGTTTCAGATCAATGCACTTTAACGTATGTTGTGCAATGCTTACACACAGTTCTCAGGTACACACACGCAAAATAAGAAAAAAAAAGAAAACATGTATCTGTAGTAACGAACAACCTCTAAACAGTCCGACTACAAACGGAAGTCATTAGCCTAATAGCTGTCAATTAGCACTTGAAAGAGCCGGAGTGCAGAAAAAGTCACACTGAGCTTCTGCTGGCAGGGTCCTCAGGTGTGCCGAAAAACAAAAATGGGGGGGGGGGGGGGTGAGTGAAAGGCGCTATATAAAAATAGGGCATCTATACAATAGATAGACGTGAAAGGCACTATATAATAGATAGATAGATAGATTTTAGCATAGTTGGCAGGATAGATAGATAGATAGATAGATAGATAGATAGATAGATAGATGTGAAAGGCACTATATAATAGACAGATAGACAAATGTGAAAGGCACTATATAATAGATAGATTTAAACGTAGTTGGCAGGATAGATAGATAGATATGAAAGGCACTATATAATAGATAGATAGATTTTAGCATAGTTGGCAGGATAGATAGATAGATAGATAGATAGATAGATAGATAGATAGATAGATAGATAGATAGATAGATAGATAGATAGATAGATAGATGTGAAAGGCATTATATTATACAATTGGAAGACACTATATTACAGATATAAAGGGATGCTATAACAGATATGAAATGCACTATGATTAACAAGTAAGAAAGGCACTATATAATAAATATGCATGAAATGGTCTGTATGATAGAGAAACAGAATATATAGAGAGATGAATAGATATTATATATAAGAGACACTATAATATAGACCTGAAAAACACTATATTTAGATAAGAAAGTCACTATATATTAGATAAACAGATATAAAGGGTACTGATAAATGGACACCTATGAAGGTCACTCTATAATATATATATATGATATGTATTATGATACACAGATAAATAAAAGTACTATACAATATTAGAGATATATTTGAAAGGCATGATAGATAGCTGAATTGATATAAAAACACTATATGATTTGAAAAGCACTATATTATAGAAATTAAAGGCACTACATTTTAGATGAATAGATATGAAAGGTACAATATAATATAGATAGGAAATTTATTTAGACGAATATGAAAGGCACTATATAATAAGAGAGAGAGAGAGAGACATAAAAGTCACAATTGATAAATGCATAGATATGACAGATGCTATATTATACATATGAAGGGCACTATATTTGGATAAATAGATATGCAAAGTACTGATAGATGGATAGATATGAAAGGCACTATATCATATATATATGAAATGCGCTATGAGAGATAGATATAGTAAGATACAAAAGGCATAATAGATAGATATGAAATTAACTGTATGGTAGAGAAATAGATATGAAATGCACTATCACCAGATGAGCAGATATGAAAGACACTATATTATAGAAATGAAAAGCTCTATAAATATGAAAGTCACAATAGACAGATGAATGGATATGAAAGACACTATATTATAAATAGTATAAGGACTATATTTTAAAAATGAAAGGCACTATATAATATATATATATGAAATGTACTATAAAAGATATATAATAAATAAACATGAAATGTACTCTATGATAGAGAAACAGATATGAAGCACAAACACGATAGATAGATAGATAGATAGATAGATAGATAGATAGATAGATAGATAGATAGATAGATAGATAGATCTTTGTCTCCAAAGGGAAATTTGTCTTTTTACAGAAACTCAATAAATAAATAAGTAATCAATCTTAATAAAGGGGCAGTGTCAGTGTATCTGTTTGTCTGTCCATTTGCTATGTCTCTGTTATATAAAATTTTGTATGGGTTCGTAAAAGCAGTGCTAATGTTTGTGGTGTACCATCTGTTGAAATGAAAAATGCAATACATTTTACTACTACATGAATTACAAAGGCACTATATAACAGGTAAAGGGGAAGTTACGCCAGCTATTATGGAAAGACATGAAAGGTACTAGTATATACCAGTAATATACATACAGATATTAAAGTCACTATATTACATTTAAATACATAAGAATGGTGTCAAATGAAAGATAGATTGATTGATGTGAAAGGCACTATATAATAGATAGACAGATAAATAACTTTCCCTTAGTCAAACTAAGGGTAGCAGGGGCTACTATTCTACAGTGTACAGTAAAAAAAATTCAAAAACTATTACATTTTGTGTAATACATATGTAAAGTGGACACTGTAAGGATTTTCTTTTTTTTTCAGAATGTACTTTATGACTGACGACATTGGCGCTCCCAGCCCCACAGCTCCGCTCAGGTCAGCGTTTGCTGCGCACGCTCTTCACAACATTTCGCTCTTTGTGTCCCTAAAGGCGGCCACCACTCGGGCTCATTCACATTTCTGTCGCCTCAGCACCTGCCGACTCTGCTTGCGGCCTTCTCACGTCCCTCATCAGGCTACCTTTGGGAGGCTCACTCGAGCTCCTTTAGACGAATCGACGTTCAGTAAATGTGTCAGCACAACAAACTCCGCTTGCCATCTCCATATCACATTTCCTCTTTTCTGCTTTTTGTCTCAGATGCAGTATTTAGTCCTAAATGCACGACGCACGGGCTGATTTGTTCCTCACGCGAAAATCAAAACGCGAGAAGCTCCTTTCAGAGTGGAGCCGACCGTGAATCTCAGCTGCAGACCTTCCGGGTGAACTCACCGCAATGAGCATCACCAACCGCGTGTGAGAAAACACTTTCACTGCTATCCTGCATGCTTCCGAATAAATTGTTTTATTTTAGGCAGTCGCTTTCTTTATTTGTATGCACGCTCATCTCTCTTATGGCTAAATTCGTCTCTGTGTTTAGGTCTCAAAAATAAATAAAAGCAAACAGTGCAGCCCGGCAGTCCTCCGTACTGTTGCCATCGCAATGTTTTGGTCCCAAACAGTAACAGTGACGTCAATAGCTTTGTCGGCCAGCTGCTGTCTGTGACGCCATCTGCCCAACCCTTTCATGGTGTGCGGAGAAGTGTTTTGAACGGTTGTCCCGAGCAACCAGAGAGGCGTGTCTTGTGAGGAGTTAAGTAGGGAAGCCCCGGCGCGCGATCCGGCACTTCTAGTCTCTCGGGCAACAGAAGCGTACTCTCCATGGCAGCGCTGTCAGCACGCGGAGGGAATCCCCGAGTTTCGGATCGCTAGGCTGAGCTGCGTAGTTTTGCACCACCAGCAGCATCCCTGCACTGCCTTCACTAAATAATAAGACGCTCCTAATGGCCCAATCGTGACCAAGGAAAGAGGTGGAGGGGCGAAAGTGGCGGCGTGTGGGACATCTAGTGTGGCATCCATCCTAATCAGGGACAAGCGACTTGACGTTCATGAGGTGTGTACAGGGTGTGTGTGTATGTGTGTGTGCATGCATCTCTGAAGGGGGCGGAGGTTCGGGATTGGGGGTGGGGGGGTGGGGTGGCGTGGCGTGCCGTGCCGTGACTGGGTGATCGCGCGCGAGCTGCAGCGGTTCCCTCGGCTGCCTCGTGTCTCTTGGTTCATTCAGCCAACAGGATCTAACCTTCATCTTCTTCTTTTCTTTTTCTTTCTCAGACAGCCACCGAACGATTTCGAGATGGCACTGAGTGGGACGATGCTGCCATCCATCTCCACCTTTGCCACTGGATCACCGGTTAAAGAGAAGTCGGCGGGGCATGCAGCTGCGAGCACCGTAAGTGTGGAGCGCTCGCTTTCCAGCAACCGACCGGCTGTCATTGAAATAAAATAATAATAATAAAAATACATTTAAAAAAAACGCATCCAATTCTCCAGTATTTTTTTCCGAACTAGGTTTGCAAAGGTGCCGGAGCCTATCTGAGCAGCATGCGATGCTTGGCAGGATTACGAACCGTTCGGGACGCGCACCATTTTAGCATCGCCGGTCAGTTAAACAAACGGTGTGTTTTAACCATGAAGAGAAAAGTGGCCGTTTCGTTTCAGTGAACCAGTGGCTCCTTGCTGCTGCAGTGCCCACTAAGGGCAACCACATTTAGAACTTTTTAAAATCTCGTTCTCATATATTGCTATTAATAATGATACGATGGGCCAGCGCTCTGTCCAGGGTGGATTATTATTATTATTTATTGGTATTTTATAATAGTCAGTACATTAATATGGCTTGCCTATCCACGTGTGTTTTATGGCCCCTTAAAAATAATTAATTTTAATAAATAGATTTGATGATAGGTTAAAATCTATCAGTATGGCTTAGTGGTTAAGGCTTTGGACCTCAAACCCTGAGGTTGTGGGTTCAGATCTCACTGTGTGACCGTGAGCAGGTCACTTCACCTGCCTTTGTTGCAATTGGAAAAAACAACAGAAATATAACCAATTGTTCTCCAAATGTTGTAATCTTCCATGAATAAAACAAAAATAAGTAAATAATACCCAATTTATGTGAACATTTTGCTTTAGTTCCATTATATTAGCTTACCTGATGACACTGACAATGTCTTTTATCTGTACAGAGATGGAAGGAGGAGATGTCCCATCTAAAAAGGCCCTGCGCCCCAACCAGTGGAGGGTACCTAGGACAAGAAGAGGACATGCAAAATCCAGGGATCAAGAAGGACCAAGAATTATTGCTGGACTATGACTTTATACTATCCAACTCCATCCACCAGCAGGAACCACTGCCCACCACCTCCAGAAATGTGGCCACATCTCCCGTCAGTTACCCCTATGCACAGCCCTCGCCCCAGGGCTCTTCTGGAGATGTCACATTCCCTGCCGAATCTGCCGTTTTCACCATTCCTGATATCAACGATGTTTCCCCCTCGGGTGGATTTGTGGCTGAGCTCATGAGGACAGAACTGGACGAGGCATATTTGCCGCCGACCAGCCTACATGGGAAATTTGTACTGAAGACCACGATGGATACGGGGGACTACAGTCAGAACATCAATGTGAGCAAAAGCATGACTGGCATGGACAATTCTGTGCATTTTGTCGAGCAAGGGTTCAAGGAAGAGACTCGGAGCACTTGTAGTGTTACGAGACAAATGGGACTTATTCCAGGCCATAGGAACAGCCAAAGATCACCACTGGAGCCCCACGATTTTACATCCAGGCGGTCACTGGCAAATCCGCCTGTCCCCTCTCTTGCACCAGAGGAGGTCATGAACAGAGAACGCCATACCTCACCTCAGGTTTTAAGTCACCCGCCACTGTCACATTCCCAGGGCTATCATGCACCTGCCAACTACCCTCCTTACCAGCAGCAACCGCCACTCCGCTACCAAGGTCAGTTATATCTAAGTGTTTTTGAAGAGCCTTTAAACATTCCCCATTTGGTTCAAGGGTCGTTGCTGACTCCACCCTCTTCACCTTTAGAGATCATCTCTGCAGGGGGCGGCTGCTTGCCAGAAGAACCAAAGGCCAAAAGAGGTCGGCGCTCCTTTCCCAGGAAAAGAATAGCAACTCACACGTGTGACTATGCCGGCTGCGGCAAGACCTACACCAAGAGCTCTCATCTCAAGGCGCACCTACGAACCCACACAGGTAGGCCCAGCTCTTCTCGCTTTGAACCCGTACGATTCAGTACTCGGGGGCTTAATGTGACTGACAGACAGACTTGAATTAGATGTTTTCATTTTCAGAAAGAGTGGCGGTTCAGCGCTCTCACGGGTTAGTAGCTTTAACACCGTGCCTGTTTCAGCGGACTGATATGTGTGTGACACTCGACACGTTTTCATGATGAGTTAGTTGAGTGTAACTGGTACTGCTGATGCCACTCAGCTGCCACATACCTGCACACCATTAGTGGACTGCTGGCTCTCTAACCCTGGGACTGCATGGGCTTTTAAACAGGCACTTACTTCAGTTTCCTCCTTCCCGCAAAAATGGGGAAGGTTATTTTGATTGGCGACTCTAAATTATACTGCTGTGAGTGTGCCCAATGGAGGACTGGCGTCCAGTGCAGGGGTGGGGCTTGACCTGCACCTACTGCAGCCGGGCACTCGGGCTAACCGCAACCCTACAGCAGAATACAACAGGGTCCGAGAACCATGATGGGTGATTGGGTTCACTTATCTATCTATCTATCTATCTATCTATCTATCTATCTATCTATCTATCTATCTATCTATCTATCTATCTATCTATCTATCTATCTATCTATCTATTATATAGTGCCTTATCTATCTATCTATCTATCTATCTATCTATCTATCTATCTATCTATCTATCTATCTATCTATCTATCTATCTATCTATCTATCTATTATATAGTGCCTTATCTATCTATCTATCTATCTATCTATCTATCTATCTATCTATCTATCTATCTATCTATCTATCTATCTATCTATCTTACATAGTGCCTTTCTCATCTATCTATTGTGAAACATTCTTCTTTATAAATAAAAAGGACAGTCACAAAAAAGAAGTTTTGGGGACTGTCCCTGTATATTGTCCAATGGACAAGGAAAAATCCACAAAAGAAATGTGATTGTGCGATTGGGTTCACTTATCTATCTATCTGTTATCCTGCTTACTACACTAAAAGTAAGATCTATCTATCTATCTATCTATCTATCTATCTATCTATCTATCTATCTATCTATCTATCTATCTATCTATCTATCTGTGTTATCCTGCCTACTATACTAATATTAAGATCTATCTATCTATCTATCTATCTATCTATCTATCTATCTATCTATCTATCTATCTATCTATCCTGCTTACTACACTAAAAGTAAGATCTATCTATCATATAGTGCCTTTCATATCTATCTATCTATCTATCTATCTATCTATCTATCTATCTATCTATCTATCTATCTATCTATCTATCTATCTATCTGTGTTATCCTGCCTACTATACTAATATTAAGATCTATCTACATATACTCAAACATGGCTATAACTCAAAACTATACAAACTTAAATACAACTTTCCTACACACATAACATTTTTCTGTGTTAGTTTTTAGTGTCTGGTAACTCAAATGTTATTAAACAGCCAGCTTTTTTATCTTTTACTGATCCCATATGCTAAGACTAACATTCCCGTAAGAGAAAAGCAACAGTTGGCACAGCACACACCACAGGACTAGCAGGCTGATAAGTTTATATTTGGCACAGTATCTCCCCCTCTTGGCTGAAGGCAGTGAGACGTCAAGCAGAATGTCAGCTTTTATTGGCTAACTGAACAGATTAGAATATGTTAGGTTTCGAGGCAGCTCAGGTCCCTTCTTCATTCAGGCAGATTGTAATCAGATTGTAAATTAATAAAAGGGGTCATTTTGCAGCACCCTACAACTATTTGACTGAAGGCACGTATAGAAGTGTGGGGGAGGATTAACAAAATGGCAGGAAAATCTCCAACCCACTTAATCCAATGCAGAGTAGCAGAGCCCACCTCAGCAGCTCCTGGCATAACAGAGAAAGAAGTCCGGTGCACCGATGCACACGCTCACATATGGATACAGGGGTGGGCAAAAGTAGGCAGACAGTTGTAAGTATGCGAGGCTGGCAGTTTGAGCCATTAAGAGATTGTACCTAAGCACACTGTGCCATGGTGACATTCTTTGGAGTTAATAAAGTTAATAAAACTGTTGTAATAATCATAACCTGCATTTCTTTTTCCATACGGACAACTGTAAACCTACTTTTGCCCACCCCTGTATACACACACACACACACACACACACACACACACACACACACACACACATATATATATATATATATATATATATATATATATATATATATATATATATATATATATAAGTTTCATATTTACATTGATGGTGATAAGGGTTCATAATAAATAACCAAATACTTGTATACTTTTAATTAAATACTATGATGCCTACATCTATAATGTACAGAATAATTAGCATTTGTTCATTCTAAATATTGTTAAATAAACTGTATTTACTGTACATACAGTATAAGCAGTATAACACCTACGTGCATAATGTACAGAGCAAGTAGCAAAAGGTAATAATAAATAATATTAAATATATTGTAGATTTTACAAAGTTAAGAGCAGCACAGTGGTAGCAGTACGGGGGTCTGGGGTTAACGTCTAACCCCCCGGGTCCTCCTCAAGTGCACTGTGCTCGGTCTCCCCATGGATGTGTGTGTTTCCACTGAGTGCTTTACAGTTTCCTCCGACAGTCCAAAGACATGCAGGTTAGTTGGATTGGTGCATCTAAATTATGTGTGTGTGTGTGTTAACCCTGTGATGGACTGGTGTCCTGTTCAGGAAACATTCCTGCCTTAAGCCCTACACTTGCCAGGATGAGCTCCAGCCTCCCCTGCTGCCCTGGTCAAGATAAATTGGGTTTAGAAAATGGATGAATGAATGAATATTAAAATCTTTTCAATGATGTGCTTGCTGGGATAGGCTTCAGTTTCCCTGTGACTCTGCGCTGGTAAAGCGTGTTTGGAAGATGGATAGATGGCTGTACAGGACGACTGCTGCTTAAACAGGACGTATTAGTGTTAAACTACACATCCATATATAGATAATAAGGTTTAAGACAGGCTCAAATCTAAGCAATCAATGTAGACCTCAGTATATCCAGCATTAGCGTATGTGGTGCACCACCTATTGGAATGTACTATGTAATGCATTTATGAATTCTATTACCAAGCGATCGCTGAGATTTCGACCTGTCTTAGGCAGGTAGCATTACTAGTTAAAGCATATGTGTCTGTCCAGTTGCTGTGTCTCTGGCATTCCAAAAGATTGCACAAACATTAGAACTGCTTTTACAAATCCTATTCTAAATGACATATAAGAGAGACAAATGCACTGCCTGTGTCATTCTAACAGATGGCACACCAAAACATTTAACTTGCTTTTACAAATCCCATAGTAATAAAACACATTGCATTTGTCATTCCAACAGATGGCCCATCACAAAGATTAACACTGCCTTTATAAATCCCATAACAAATGGCATAAAACAGAGACATATGCCTTGGATTTGTCATTCCAACAGATGGTACATCACAAACATTAACCCAGTTTTTAGAAATCCTGTACCAAATAGCATAAAACAGAGACATACGCCTTGCATTTGTCTTTTCAACATGTGGTGCATCACAAACATTAACCCGGCTTTTACAAATCCCATACCAAATGGTATATAACAAAGACTTGTATCTTGCATTTTCCATTCCTACACATGGTGCATCACAAACATTTGTAGTAATGCATTTCTATTGTTGGAATGACAAAGGAAATGCATTTTATTACTACATGCATTACAAAATACAATCCAACAGCTGCCATGTACCTGTTATTCCAAAGGATGGCATGTCAGAAACATTTTTAGTAACAAAACATATTGCATTTGTCATTCCAACAGATGGCCCATCACAAATATTAACACTACCTTTATAAATCCCGTACTAAATGGTATAAAACAGAGACATATGCCTTGCATTTTTCATTCCAACAGATGGCGCATCACAAACATTAACCCGGCTTTTACAAATTCCATACCAAATGGTATATAACAAAGACTTGTGTCTTGCATTTGCCATTTCAACACATGGTGCATCACAAACATTTGTAATAATGCGTTTTTATTGTTGGAATGACAAAGGCATTTTATTACTATATGCATTACAAAATACAATCCAATAGATGGTGCACTGCAAGCATTAGCGGTAAGGTTACTTAGGTTTAAATGTTATTGTACAATACCGGTCAAAATTTTTAGAACACCTCAGAATTTTCGATTTTTTTGGAAATGCGTGCAGTTTAATGTCTTCATGTTTCATGAAATCAAGGCATGGAACATAAGAACAATGGCAAATAAAAACAATAAGTCAAGGAATCATTTAGTGTACAAAAACTGTATTCCAATTTTGGATTCATCAGAGTAGCCGCCTTTTGCTGATCTAACAGCCACACTGTGGTAGCCCTTGTGATTGAGAATGCCAGTCACTCTGCCTCCAGCAAAAGAACCCCAGACCATCACACTTCCTCCTCCATGTTTGACAGTTGGTGTCACTCACTGAGGAATCGTCCTGTCACCAACTCGACGGCGTGCAAACACCCTGCATGATGAACCAAAGATTTCACATTTGGATTCATTGGTTCGTTAGACTTTCTTCCAGTCTGCAGTAGTCCACAGCTGGTATTTCAAGGCCCTCTTCTGTCCTTTAAGGAATGGCTTCCTTCCTGCCACTCGCCCTGGCAGACCTGCAGCCCAAAGTCTCCTCTTCACAGTACAAACTGACACTCGCTGTTGTCGACCTGCACTGTGCTTGAAGCTGTTGTGCCGTGAGGCGCCCTGTGACCACCCCTAGAAACGTGTCTTCTGATTGGCTTGTGACTTGGGCTCTGCCAGATCTCCTCCTATCAGAGTCTCTTCCAGCCTCCAATGGACTGTGTAGGACAAAACTGGACTCACTGACACTTGGATTTTAGTTTGCAATTTCTGTAAATGAAAGGCCTACACTTCTAATAATGCTCTCTCTCATTTCATTGGTTAATTGCCATTTTCTTTGCCATTATCACTGGAGTGTTGTCCAAGCAGGACTTCAGAGGGTGTCATAACACAGTCTGGTCCAACTCTGCTTTAAGACAGATGGAGGGGTTTTAAGTAATCAGCAGAAGTTGGGACACCTGTGCAAATTGTTTGCTTCGACTTGCAAGTCTTGATTTACTTGAATCGCTGCAGAACATCTGTAACTTGTAACCTGTTAGTTGTTCCCTGAATAAGGCCCATTTGTAATATTCTGATATTTCCGTTTTTCAGTTTTTGCTAACCTAAACTTGAAATTTAAACCTCTGGTGCTTACCTTTTCAACATTTTAGGTCATTCATTGCATTTCAACTGGTTACATTTGAAGAAAAACTGGAAAATCTGAGGTGTTGTAAAACTTTTGACCAGTAGTGTATATACTGTACTAGCTGTTCCCCCACAGCTCCACCCGTGTAGTAGTGAAACAGGACAGACTTTAAAAATCAAAATCCCTAGCTAAGTGGGGGCAACGTACGCTCCAAAACATAGCCAGAGGTAGACTGACCCAAACGGAGGCTGGCGTGTGATTGAGGAGGACCCTGCCCAGCTCCCCACTCCTGACGTCACGCTTCCCCTTCCCCTCGGCTGGTGGCCTCTGTCTCGATGAGCGTGAATATATCGCTCCTGCAAGCGATGAGAGAAGTCACAAAATCAACTGGAATGTTCAAGAAAATTATAAAAGAAAACCCGACCTAAATTCATTAAGTATCAGTCAGTCATCACCCTACCAGCTATATCCTAACACAGGGTCACAGGGGTCTGCTGGAGCCAATCCTAGCCAGCACAGGGCTCAAGGCAGGAACAAATACCTGGGCAGGGCGCCAGCCCACCGCAGGGCACACCCAGCACACACACTAGCGACAATTTAGGATCGTCAGTGCACCTAACCTGCATGTCTTTGGACTGTGGGAGGAAACCCACTCAGACACGGGGAGAACATGCAAACTCCACGCAGGGAGGACCCGGGGAGCAAACTCGGGTCTCCTCACTGCAAGGCAGCAGCGCTACCCACTGCGCCACTGTGACGCCCCCAGATCTCTCGTGAAAAGCAGACAGACAGACGTTGGATTTTATATATAGAGAGAGAGATATATGAAGGGTAGGTGTTTGGCTCAGGGTCACACAGTGAGTCAGCAGTGGAGACTGAACTTGTGCAGTGTGTTACGTTATATAGTTTCTTTCCACAGAGCCCAACATTCCCAAACCCGCCTAACCCAATGCAGCGTCTTAGGAAACCAAAGCCAATTCCAGCAGCAAAATTCACATTTACATTCACTTATTTGGCTTGACACTTCTATCCAAAGCGACTTACAACTGGTTACAGTTCTTGTTTTGGTTTTATTCTAATTGGAGCTCAGGCAGGTGAAGTGACTTGCTCAGCGTCACACAACATCGGGTGGCAGACAGTAACAAAAAAACAAAATGAGCCACCAAAGCCATCATGACATTTTAAAAAAACTGATTACCTTTGAAGGAAAAATTCTATCTATCCTGCCAATTACACTAAAATTATCTATCTATCTATCTATCTATCTATCTATCTATCTATCTATCTATCTATCTATCTATCTATCTATCTATCTATCTATCTATCTATCTATCTATCCTGACATCTACGCTAAAATATCTATCTATCTATCTATCTATCTATCTATCTATCTATCTATCTATCTATCTATCTATCTATCTATCTATCTATCTATCTATCTATCTATCTATCTATTATATAGTGCCTTTCATGTCTATCTATCTATCTATCTATTATATAGTGCCTTTCACATCTATCTATCTATCTATCTATCTATCTATCTATCTATCTATCTATCTATCTATCTATCTATCTATCTATCTATCTATAATATAGTGCCTTTCATGTCTATCTATCTATCTATTATATAGTGCCTTTCACATCTATCTATCTATCTATCTATCTATCTATCTATCTATCTATCTATCTATCTATCTATCTATCTATCTATCTATCCTGACATCTACGCTAAAATATCTATCTATCTATCTATCTATCTATCTATCTATCTATCTATCTATCTATCTATCTATCTATCTATCTATTATATAGTGCCTTTCATGTCTATCTATCTATCTATCTATCTATCTATCTATCTATCTATCTATCTATCTATCTATCTATCTATCTATTATATAGTGCCTTTCACATCTATCTATCTATCTATCTATCTATCTATCTATCTATCTATCTATCTATCCTGACATCTACGCTAAAATATCTATCTATCTATCTATCTATCTATCTATCTATCTATCTATCTATCTATCTATCTATCTATCTATCTATCTATTATATAGTGCCTTTCATGTCTATCTATCTATCTATCTATCTATCTATCTATCTATCTATCTATCTATCTATCTATCTATCTATCTATCTATCTATCTATTATATAGTGCCTTTCACATCTATCTATCTATCTATCTATCTATCTATCTATCTATCTATCTATCTATCTATCTATCTATCTATCTATCTATCCTGACATCTACCCTAAAATATCTATCTATCTATCTATCTATCTATCTATCTATCTATCTATCTATCTATCTATCTATCTATCTATCTATCTATCTATCTATCTATTATATAGTGCCTTTCATGTCTATCTATCTATCTATCTATTATATAGTGCCTTTCACATCTATCTATCTATCTATCTATCTATCTATCTATCTATCTATCTATCTATCTATCTATCTATCTATCTATTATATAGTGCCTTTCATGTCTATCTATCTATCTATCTATCTATCTATCTATCTATCTATCTATTATATAGTGCCTTTCACATCTATCTATCTATCTATCTATCTATCTATCTATCTATCTATCTATCTATCTATCTATCTATCTATCTATCTAATAACAATAATAATAATAACAATGTTAAATAATCTACAGAAAGCGACTCTTACTGTGGCTGCTTTGAGTCCGAGCGAGTTTGTTGATATGCACCGTGAATCCTTTGTATAGATAATTGTGGTTAAATATGCACACCTTTGATTTTTTTTATTTATTTATTTTTTAATATCATATCGTCTCATATTCTGTACATATTTGTGATTTTCTTTTTCTTGTTTCAGGGGAGAAGCCTTATCACTGTGACTGGGACGGCTGCGGCTGGAAATTTGCTCGCTCCGATGAACTGACCCGCCATTACAGGAAACACACTGGACATCGCCCTTTCCAGTGCCAAAAATGTGACCGTGCCTTTTCCAGGTCAGACCACCTGGCACTACACATGAAACGGCACTTGTGATCCGAAGCGACCAAAAAACACGCACTGCCTTAAGACTCTCATCGCCCACCATCTTCTGCCAGAGCAAAGGAAAGCTGCAAAAGGGCCTTTCGCCAAAGTCTTAGACCCCCCACCCCAATGCCCCCCAACCACCACCATGACTTGTCTTCCCAAGGGTGGCAGCACAGATACTAATCATTCCAAAGACTGGCGGGGGTGGGTTTGGGGGGCTTCCTCACAACTGGAACTCACTCACTCTTTTTTTTTTTTTTGTTTTTCCTCTTTGACAAGACTTGGAATGCCAGGTGCCAAAGGATGACTGGAACAATATGGATATCAGGGCAAAATCGTTCTTGTGTTTTTTTGTTTTGTCAATTTACAAATACTCTATGCATTCCTTTTTAGCCTTTAACAATGCAGCATACGTTTTATTTTTGTACTGGGTTAAGAAGGCCGTTATTTTTTTAATGTAATTTTTCAGGTACAAAATAATTTATAGGATCCTACTGGATGGTGCTCGGTGACTTAAACATGTTTGAAGGTACCAAATGGAAGAGGACTCCACAATCCTACTAAGTGCCACACACTAAATCTGAAGGGGCCACGGAAACGTGTCACACGCCCCAGACGTGCTGGCTGAAGGGGCGCAGGACCAGCGTTGAGCAAAAAAACGCCGAAAAGCGCCGTGGTTCCAATGTGCAATAACGTGTACAGCCATTAAACTAGGGTCAGTCTTCAACACAGAACAAAGTAAAACACTTGGACAATATGATTATGTAATATAATTTGAAAAGTGATATCTAGTTTTGTACATTTGTAAATATATATATATATATATATATATAAAAACAAAAACAAAAGTCAAAACATGTATTTTATGTATTCTTCAATCTGTGTCTAAATAAAAATAACAGTGGAAAATGAGTTAATTTTCAACGTGCTGAAAAGGTTTTTAGAGACGCGGCCGGTACGAGTTTTGTCGGCTGCCTATTTTGTTTTATTGTGTCATTAAAAAACAATGACTCATGTCGAGTTTGAGTTTGCACTGTAAGGATACAAGAAAGATTTTAAAACAAAAAAAAGCTATTTTTGTGATGACTTGAAGAGATTAAACGAGTTACATTTTTCTATTAACGATGTTCTGAGAAAATGGGTGGCATAGTTCTGTGCCAAATATGCCACAAAGAAAACATTCCTCTTGAAAAATAAAATAAAAGCAGCATTTGTGATGTGCTATTGAACTGCGGTGTGACTTTGTATTATTATTATTATTATTATTATTACTATTATTATCTCTCTGTTATAAAAGGAATGAGACGAGACTATTGCCAAGATCGCCCCCCCTCTCAACCATTTCCGGTTCACGGCCCACGCCCACGGTCCTCTCACCTCTCATTGGTGTGAATGCTTTAGTCCCGCCCTCCTCTCAGATGAACGGCCCACGCCCGCAGTCCTCTCACCTCTCATTGGTTTGAATGCTTTAGTCCTGTCCTCCTCTCAGATGAACGGCCCACACTTATGGTCCCCTCACCTTTCATTGGTGTGAATGCTTTAGTCCCGCCCTCTTCTCAGATGAATGGCCCATGCCCACGGTCCTCTCACCTCTCATTGGTCTGAATGCTTTAGTCTCGCCCTCCTCTCAGATGAACGGCCCACACTTATGGTCCCCTCACCTTTCATTGGTGTGAATGCTTTAGTCCCGCCCTCCTCTCAGATGAATGGCCCATGCCCAAGGTCCTCTCACCTCTCATTGGTGTGAATGCTTTAGTCCCGCCCTCCTCTCAGATGAATGGCCCACGCCCACGGTCCTCTCACCTTTCATTGGTGTGAATGCTTTAGTCTCACGCTCCCCTCAGATGAACGGCCCACACTTATGGTCCGCTCACCTTTCATTGGTGTGAATGCTTTAGTCCCGCCCTCTTCTCAGATGAATGGCCCATGCCCACGGTCCTCTCACCTCTCATTGGTCTGAATGCTTTAGTCCCGCCCTCCTCTCAGATGAACGGCCCACACTTATGGTCCCCTCACCTTTCATTGGTCTGAATGCTTTAGTCCCGCCCTCCTCTCAGATGAATGGCCCACGCCCATGGTCCTCTCATCTTTCATTGATGTGAATGCTTTTGTCATCACAGTTCCTGCGCTCTCAGCTCTTATAAATTTTTACGTTTTCCTCACTTTAAGTTCCCAATAAAAGAAGACGTATTATGTCCAAATCTTATTGAAGAATTTCATCCCAAAGGGTTATCAAAAGAAGAAATGAGTACACAGGCAATCGTAGCACTGAAAAATGATGAAGTCAAACGAATTTACGCAAAAAATTTCAATCGGTTACATGGCAAATTGTTTAAATGCGTATCAATAGACTCTGCTGAAACAGTTGGTGGTGATGGTGCGGAAGATGAAAACATCAACTTACAATATAACGAAGAATATCTACAACCGTTAACGCCGTCTGGTCTTTGAATTACTGTTGAAAGAAGGACGTATCATAAGGTTATTGTGTAATTTACAGTGGGTATAAAAAAGAATCATCTTATCACCCCCCAATGTCATTCTACTGACCCCCCATTTGCTTTAATGACAGCCTTGAGTCTGTTGATTCTTCTCTATCAGCTTTGCACACCTAGATTGAGTAGTATTTGCCCCCACACTCTTCTTTACAGAACTGTTCAAGTTCGGTCAAATTAGATGGTGAGTGTTGGTGGTCTGCTATCTTCCACAGATTTCCAATGTGATTCAGGTCTGGGCTCTGACTGGCCACACCAGGACATTCAGTGTTTTCTCCTTCAGCCACTGTGTGTTCAATTTTGCTGTGTGCTTCGGGTTGTTGTCGTGTTGAAAGGTGAACATTCCGTCCATCTTCAACTTTCTGGCAGAGGGTAGCAGGTTTTCCACAAGAACTTGATGGTGTTTTGCCCCACCCATTTTTCCTTCTACCCTAACGAGAGCCCCAGTCCCCCCACAACAGGCTGCTGCCCACTCCATGATTTACTGTCGGTATGGTGTGTTGTGGATGGTGAGCTGCATTGGTGTACCGTTTGGTATCGAGGCCAAATAGTTTGATTTTGGTCTCATCTGACCATAAGACCTTTTTCCACTTGGCATCAGAATCTTCAAGGTGCATTCTGGCAAAGCTCAGACGAGCCTTAATTTGGCCTTTCTTGAGAAGTGCGACCCTCCCGAACAATCCACCATTGTGGAGCGCTTGTGAAATTGTTGTCACATGCACATCATTAATGACCACTCTGTGCCAAAAAATCCTGTAACTCCTTCAAAGTGGCCATTGGCCTCTTGGTAGCCTCTCTTACCAGTTTCCTTCTTGCTCTTCCATTCAGTTTGGAGGATCCAGGGAGGGTCCTAGTCATACCAAACACTTCTTTATGATGGACTTTACTGAGCTCCTTGGGATTGATAAAGCCTTTGAGATGTTTTGGTCTCCATCTCCTGCCTTATGTCTGTCCACAACTCTGTCCCTGAGATCTTCTGAAAGTGGCTTGCCACCCATAGTCAGTTGTGTGCTGTCAGTCGCACTACCAAGGAAGGGAATGAATGCTCCAGGAACAGCTCCACTAATCACATGGATTACAATTGATCACAGCCAGTAACCATGGTGGGCAATGGAAGTGGTGGGCACTTACACCTGAATGAGTCGGGGTGGGGGTCATTTATTAATCTTAGGATTTCTTGTTTTTGATTTTTTTTAAATTTTTCTGTACTGTAGCTGTGATATCTTTCACTCAGATGTTATAGATTGCATTGAGTAAGTAAAGCTGGAAAAAATATCAGTTTGTGTGTTTTCATTTAAGGCTGTAAAGCAAAAAAAATGGGAATATTTCAAAGGGGGGGATTCTTTTCTATACCCACTGTATGTCTGAGTCATGGGCTATGCAATAGGACAAGATTGTACTCAAAACAATTCTAACATGTAAAATTTTACAGGAAACAAGAAAGTTAATGAAGTACATCTTAACATTAGACACCAAAGGAGATCTTGATATGCCATTCGTATTAAAACGTTTACCGTTTCCCGTTAGAATGGCTTTTGCTATGACAATTAACAAATCACAGGGACAAACATTTGAAAAAGGTGGTTTATTTATTAGGGTGGCGCAGTGGGTAGCGCTGCTGCCTCGCAGTTGGGAGATCTGGGGACCTGGGTTCGCTTCCCGGGCCCTCCCCTGCGTGGAGTTTGCATGTCCTCCCACAGTCCAAAGACATGCAGGTTAGGTGGATTGGCGATTCTAAATTGGCCCTAGTGTGTGCTTGGTGTGTTTGTGTGTGCCCTGCAGTGGGTTGGCACCCTGCCCGGGATTGGTTCCTGCCTTGGGCCCTGTGTTGGCTGGGATTGGCTCCAGCAGACCTCCGTGACCCTGTGTTCCGATTCAGCGGGTTGGAAAATGGATGGATGGATGGATGGTTGATTTATTAGAGAGAAAGAAACAAAATTCACTCATGGGCAGTTATATGTTGTGTTGTGGCAAGGTGAGTCCAAACACGGAATCAAAATTCAATGCGATATTGATGAAAGGTTAATTCCAAATATCGTTTTTACTGACGCCTTACAGTAAAAGTATAAGTTTAAAAAGTGTTTACGTGTTAATGTCAAGGCAAACAGAACGAAAACGAATGACGCAATGAATACCTCTAACGAAACATGAAACATAATTTTCTTTCAATTTATTACGTTTTACTATTTTTTAATATGGTTAGGGTTAGGGATCAAGGGGGATGTGTGATCACATCAGGGATCGTCTCTGAGTCCTTTCGTATTTGCAATGGTGATGGACAGGTTGACAGACGAGATTAGACAGGAGTCCCCGTGGACTGTGATGTTTGCTGATGACTTTGGGATCTGTAGCGATAGTAGGGAGAAGGTTGAGGAGACCCTGGAGAGGAGAGGAATGAAGGTCAGTAGGACCACCGAGACAGAATACATGTGTGTGAATGAGAGGGAGGTCAGTGGAATGGTGAGGATGCAGTGAGGTGGGTTGAGTTTAAATACTTGGGATCGACAGTACAGAGTAACTAGCCATGTGCGCCCAACTACGTTGCGCGTGTTAAAGTTGTCTGTGAAGGGCTCCCTGTTTAAACGCGGCTGCCAGTCGTGAACTGGGCCCTTCGTCGCACAGCAGTATGATTTTTTTATAAGGCAAACAAAATTACAAAACAAAACCCTTGGACATTGATTCGATAGGAACGGCCTACTCTGAATCACTGTCCGAATAGTAATTATGTGGTGGTGGAGGAGCATTTCTGCTTCTCTCCGTTCACAGTCCGTCTCGTTTTCACGACGCTGTCGTTTCCTCTCACGATCTCTTCACAACCTTTCTCTAATCTCGCAGGTTGCTTTGTGGCAATCCAAAAAGTAAGGCAATATACACGGAGCAATGGTTATAAAACGGGGACACATAGGTATCCAGGCTTTTTAAAGCATAAATAGGGATCACTTCACTGACATGTGAGCAAGCCACGGTACAACTGTGAGACGCGCAGCACTCGCTGGCTGCAACGTAACAATAATAATTTCCAGAACGTGCTGTTACGTTGTCATTCATTTGACCCACTGTCTTTCTTTCATTCATATGTTACGTAGGCACGTACCTTTTATCTTCTGCAATCTCATTCTCTAACCAGGCCTCAGGAGCTAACCAGCGTAACACTGTCCACCACCCCTTTCGTTATTCCGGCACATTGTTGACATCCGTGAGTAACAACAACGTACTAAACTGGAAGGTGGTCTACGCATGCGTGGAATTCACGGACAAACAAAGATCAAGATCCAAATGAAGATTATATATAGAGATTAGTTAATTTAAAGCACAACAATTTGTTTAGTTTGAATGTCTGTGTTTTGAGGTGTGACTGGAGTACTACAGTCTTCAGTAGTATAAGCCTGGAGGAGATTCTTAATGCAATGCCTATGTTTTAGCTGTCTCTCTACTGCCATCTAGTGCTTCTTCTTCTAATTCATTCGTGGACAAACAAAGATCAAGATCCAAATGAAGATTATATATAGAGATGGGGATTGTGAAAGAGAGGTGAAGAAGAGAGTGCAGGCAGGGTGGAGTGGCTGGAAAAGAGTGTCAGGAGTGATTTGTGACAGATGGGTATCAGCAAGAGTGAAAGGGAAGGTCTACAGGACGGTAGTGAGACCAGCTATGTTATGTGGGCTGGAGACGGTGGCACAGGAGACAGAGCTGGAGGTGGCAGAGTTAAAGATGCTAAGATTTGCATTGGGTGTGACGAGGATGGACAGGATTAGAAATGAAGACATTAGAGGGTCAGCTCAAGTTGGGACGATCGGGAGACAAAGTCAGAGAGGTGAGATTGCCAGACAATCCTCCTTGGTGTTAACTCAGAGTTTGGAATTCTTTGTCAATACGGTTAAGCCCAAGTCAGGTGTTGAGTGATGCGTAACGATCTGTTTGACAGTGCTAAAGTTATTTCTTCATAAGTATGGTGTACATGCAATTTCCTTTAGAAATTCTGTTGTAAAGTTATGTGCTTTCTATAAATTAAAAAAACATATACATCTTGCCTGCACTGCTGCTTTACATTGGGGGCTATGGGGCACAGAGGAAAAGCTTAAAAACTTACCAAGATCGTTCTTTTTGTTAAGCCGAGACAGATGATGAGAATCGATTCACATCTTGCGATTACACACACATTGTAAAATAGTTTGTACGTATCATTTTTGAACAAAAAAAACCAAACAATATTATGAGATTCAGCCATTTAAAAAGAAGCCCAGCCACGCACGATAGCTCACACTTCATATTCGACATTTCACCATCCCCTGAGTGTGGTTTCCTCCTGAAAGTCCAAATCACACTAAACCAGCGTTTCTCAACCTTTAAGTATCTGCGACCTGAGTTTTCATAACAGTTTTAATCGCGCCCCCCCCCCCCCCACCTAATGTTTTTTTGAAAGGAGCCCACTAATACCAATTTGTTCTTTTTTTAATTAATGATGTATCATAGATGCATATTTTATTATACCTACTTAACTTTTATCGACATTTATCTAACTCTATATTTATTTTTCTAGTATCAGAATATAGTTTAAGTTAATTTGTTTTGGTTTCAATAGATGTATTTTTCATATTTTCGATTCTTGTTTTCTTTTTTTTACATTGTCGCCCCCCCCCCCCCCCTTCTTGTTACTTCGCACCCTCCTAGGGGGAGTTTGAGAACCACGGCACTAAACCTTTTAATATTTGAAACAATATCATGCCCGTCCTGGCACATTCTCAAATCAAAGTTATTTCTTGACAAACATGGCATATCTGTGGATCCCCCTCCAGGTTCATCTGAATCAGATTGTACCACCCTGAGTCCAGAGGGGTCACTTGCACTAAACATCTCCTCTTTTCTTCCCTCCGCAGTCAGAGGTGTGACCAGAACATCATGTGTGGGTGGGCATTTGGCTTGTCTGGGGGGGGGGGGCAAAAATATCCATCCATCCATCCATCCCCATTTTTGCAGGGGGGTCAAATAATAATAACAACATACAGCGGAGTGGTGGCTCTGAGGCTAGGGATCTGCACTGCCAATCAGAAGGTTGCCAGTTCGAATCTCCTAAATGCCAAAAGAGACTCTGCTCTGTTGGGCCCTTGATCAAGGCCCTTAAACTGCATTTGCTGAGCGCTTTGAGTAGTGAGAAAAGCGCTATATAAATGCAAAGAATTATTATTATTATTACTTTTATATAACATATAAAAGCAAAAATTGTGGCATAAATCATAACCTATTGTTCAATAAAATTAACAGAAGCAATGGAACTTGTATTATTATTCTTTGTGAACAAATATAGAACTACATCTACAAGGTAAATATCAATAAAGTCAAATATATACAACATATGAGAGCAAGAACAGAAACGTGGCTTATTGTCGTCATGGGAGGCTATAGGACATCAGTTTCCAGTGTTTAACCTGGATGTTATCTACAGGACCAGTCTGCGGTTACTCTTGGCAAATTCTGAAATAAATTCATTCATGTCTAGATTTTCTGTGATGTTTTTCTCATGTGCCAGAATGACTAAATTTCTCTTCCTTGAATGCAGCATTGTTCAGTGGAGTGGAGTGAGAATGCGGTTCAAAGTAGAGAAAGAGCTTTCACATGCAGCTGAAGACACACCAGTGATAAGTGCTGTGATGCAGACATGGCTCTGACGTGCGGGACACTAGACACGCGTTTGTGGAAGCCGCCACCGTCTTTTTCTAGAACTTTTTTCCAATTAGTGTAGCCGTGTTTGGTGAATATGTCCTCGCGGTCCGAATTGGAAACACTAAATTTGCGGCAGGCAAAGCAAAAGCTGCCATCACGGACAACAGAACATTCAAGCCATGGTCAAGACTGATACCAGCTTGCACTAAAACATCTCAGCGTCTTTCCGAATGTGCGCTTGGGATAATTAATTCAAACGGGCTGGGATGGGCTATCCATATTTAAGTCAGGCAGACTGGACTGTATATTTTGTTGAAGGCGGAGGTTTGGAGTACCCGACACGGGCGCAGAGATGGAGGATTGTGTAGGCTTAGCTACATCTTTTGGAGTTTCAGTTCCCAGCGTGGGTGCGCTGTGCTCCGTGTTGGTAGCAGCGGTGCTGGGCTCAACCGTGGAGCCAGCAGCTTGCAGAAGGACAGAGGTTGAAGATGTCTGCTTTTTAATAAGCCACCTATGCATAGATTTTGGTGTTACCAACCAGAAAATAAAAGAAGAATGGAACGTATACGCTGTTTTAATTAAAGAATGCGGTCAACAGGTTCAAAACGTGCTGCAAAATGTGCGGCGAAGTGAACTGTGAGCAGCACGGTGCCAGTCTAGTGGAGGAGACAATGATGGATACAGTACGCAAATTCAAACGGGCCGATTGGAAAGCAACTCAGTTTTGAAAATCAAATGTTATTCTTCTCCAGAGTTTTCATTGGACAGACAGAGCATTTTGCAAGGGGGCACGGCTTGTCTCTGGGGGGGCAGTGCCCACCCCAGCCCCCCCCGTTGTAACGCCTCTGTCCGCAGTACCGAGAAGACACCCAGTGAGGGCAATTGTCTCCACCCTTTCTGTTTAACCTGGTCAGTTGTGAACGGACTGCGCTGTAGGACAGAGCTCGCCTTAAACGAAAAGAAGAGAAAACGGATCTCGTTATCCTAGCCAAGCGGCTTTTCGGTTTTTGTCTTTTTCTCTTGTTGTTTGTATTGGCTCGCATGGCGGCTTCTTTTTGGTTTCTTTTCTGTGACTGAATTAAACGGGGAGGACCAGATTGGCACCCCAACATTTATCTGTGAGATCTTACCTGACCACAGTATATGTGCATTTTCTATGCAAAATTGTGGTCTAAACTTAAGAGCTTTCTAGAAATTTTAAAAAATACCTTACTCACACTGACGCTTTACAATGGAGGGAATGGGACATGGAGGTGCATCCAGCAGGGGGCGCTAGCTCCCTGGTTGGAATAAGTTCCTTTGTAATTGCGGCATGTTACAAAACCCAAAACTATAGAGATATAGATAGATAGATAGATAGATAGATAGATAGATAGATAGATAGATAGATAGATAGATAGATAGATAGATAGATAGATATGAAAGGCACTATATAATAGATAGATAGATAGATAGATAGATAGATAGATAGATAGATAGATAGATAGATAGATAGATAGATAGATAGATAGATAGATAGATAGATATGAAAGGCACTATATAATAGATAGATAGATAGATAGATAGATAGATAGATAGATAGATAGATAGATAGATAGATAGATAGATAGATAGATAGATAGATAGATAGATAGATAGATAGATAGATACTTAAAAAGGCGATACCCTCCCTTAGTGATATGGTAGTAAGAAATCACATAAGAGAAACAACTTAGCTTTCTTTAATGATGGTTTACGTGGCACAACACACGTGGAAGCCATGACAAGACCTGGTTTAGAGTCAGCCGTTTTCGTCATTGCGTTGGAAGGATTTTCAGGATCAGATGACGTTATCTCCTTGGCTTCAAAGGTGTGCCGGGTGATGTTCCAAAGCTTTATCCTCTTTCTTCATGTTCAGGCCCCCACTTAGATAAATCGTGCCATTCCAAACAAGGAAAAGATGATCCAATGTCATGCTGACTCTGACATATGGAAATACTACAATGTCCATTTCACAGTTGTCCTTAACTTGTTTTGTCTTATAAAGCTTGTCTAGCAGTTCTTATATGGTGAACTCCATCCATCCATTATGCAACCCTCTATATCCTATCTACAGGGTCACGGGGGTCTGCTGGACTCAATCCCAGCCAACAAAGGGCGCAAGGCAAGAATCAATCCCGGGCAGGGTGCCAGCCCACCACAGGACACACACACACCCACACACCAAGCACACACTAGGGCCAATGTAGAATCGCCAATGCACCTAACTGGCATGTCTTTGGACTGTGGGAGGAAACTGGAGTACCCAGTCGGTCTCAGCTTTGAAATCCCAGCTAGAGACTCACTACTTCAGTTTAGCACACCCTGCTGATTAACTGTACAGACTGCATCTCTGTTGTTGGTCATTAGCACTAAAACATAAGTAACATCCATCCATTATCCAACCCGCTGAATCCGAACACAGGGTCACGGGGGTCTGCTGGAGCCAATCCCAGCCAACACAGGGCACAAGGCAGGAACCAATCCTGGGCAGGGTGCCAACCCACCGCAGGACACACACACACCCACACACCCACACACCAAGCACACACTAGGGCCAATGTAATAATAATAATAATAATTCTTTGCATTTATATAGCGCTTTTTCTCACTACTCAAAGCGCTTAGCAATTGCAGGTTAAGGGCCTTGCTCAAGGGCCCAACAAAGCAGAGCCTCTTTTGGCATTTTACGGAATTTGAACCGGCAACCTTCTGATTACCAGTGCAGATCCCTAGCCTCAGAGCCACCACTCCACCTACAATGTAGAATCGCCAATGCACCTGACTGGCATGTCTTTGGACTGTGGGAGGAAACTGGAGTACCCCTTCGGTCTCAGCTTTGAAATCCCGACTGGAGACTCACTACTTCAGTTTAGCACACCCTGACTAGAGCTGCTGATTAGCTGTACAGACTGCATCTCCGTTGTTAGTCATTAGCACTAAAACATAAGTAACATGATAGTTAGAATTGGATACTAACCCTCACCTATTCTGTTTCTCTTCTCGGTACTCACATGTGGCACTTGGTGCCACGGCCCACCTGCCAAGTTGCTTTGCCTGCCTAAGGTAAAGTCATCTGTGATGGAGGATTGCAGGAATCGTCTGGTAGAGGGGTCCTTGCATCAGATTGGCTGGCCCAGCACTGTTTCAGCCGTGGAATGGCCAAATGGAGGAGGCAGCTTGATGGTTGAGGTCTCCAGGACTCTACACAAATCCAAATCCTATTATGTGATATCATCTACTGTTAAATTCTGCTCCGTACTTCTAAAATTTTTATTGTTATACTGTATTGAGGATTTGTTCTGTTCTATGTATTGTATTGTATTGTATTGTATTGTATTGTATTGACCCCCTTCTTTTGACACCCACTGCACGCCCGACCTTCCTGGAAAGGGGTCTCTCTCTGAATTGCCTTTCCTGAGGTTTCTTCCATTTTTTTCCTACAAGGGTTTTTTTGGGAGTTTTTCCTTGTCTTCTTAGAGAGTCAAGGCTGGGGAGCTGTCAAGAGGCAGGGCCTGTTAAAGACCATTGTGGTACTTCTTGTGTGATTTTGGGCTATACAAAAATAAACTTGTATTATATTGTATTCGGAGGAAACCCACGCAGACAAGGGGAGAACATGCAAACTCCACGCAGGGAGGACTCGGGAAAAGAACCCCAGGTCTCCTTACTGCAAGGCAGCAGCGCCACCCACTGCGCCTATGGTGAACTCCTATGTGCTAAATCTGGCCTTGTGTTAGCCGTATATATGAGTGGATTTATAAAATATTTTTTGTAGCGGGCACAGTGACATATTAAACTTATTACAGGAGTAAAAGCTTAAAAACTTCCCGAATAGTTCCATTTTTCGAGACAATAAAACATGTCTTGCAATTATGCAGACATTGTCCAATAGCTTACGCATGTCATTTCTGAACAAAAAAAATCACCAATATTATGAGATTCGGCCTCTTTAAAAGAAGACCAGCTGGGCACGCCATCTCAGCATTTCTCTTCTTCCATAATGACCTTTCACCCCTCCAAACCCAGGATGTGGTTTACAATTGAAAGACCAAATCACAGTAAACTGTTCGTGCCACATGCTTGACTTACTTCCGTATTGATCCACACCTTCTGTGTTTCTGACATATGTTTGTGATAACAAAAGAAAGGAATCATTTTATGGCATAATAATCATCATCATCATTTTGTTTTACATGTATATAGTGTTTTCCTCATTACTCAAAGCGCTTTTCATAGTGATTAGGGAGCCACTTCAAGCACCACGAATCTGGATGATGGGACGGCAGCAATTTTGCCCACAGTACCACAACGTTCAACACGCCCTTGACCCTCTGCAGTTTGCATATCAGGAGAAGATGGGAGCAGAGGATGCCATCATCTACATGCTACACTGATCCCTCTCCCACTTGGACAGAGGCAGTGGTGCTATAAGAATTATGTTTCTGGACTTCTCTAGCGCCTTCAACACCATCCAACCTCTGCTCCTCAGGGACAAGCTGACAGAGATGGGATTAGATTCATATCTATTGGCATGGATCATGGACTATCTTACAAACAGACCTCAGTATGTGCGTCTTGGGAACTGCACGTCTGACATTGTGGTCAGCAACACAGGAGCGCCACAGGGGACTGTCTCCGGTCCTGTTCAGCCTATATACATCAGACTTCCAATACAACTCGGAGTCCTGCCACGTGCAAAAGTTCGCTGATGACACTGCTATCATGGGCTGCATCAGGAGTGGGCAGGAGGAGGAGTATAGGAACCTCATCAAGGACTTTGCTAAATGGTGCGACTCAAACCACCTACAACTGAACACCAGCAAAACCAAGGAGCTGGTGGTGGATTTTAGGAGGCCCAGACCCCTCATGGACCCCGTGATCATCAGAGGTGACTGTGTGCAGAGGGTGCAGACCTATAAATACCTGGGAGTGCAGCTGGATGATAAATTGGACTGGACTGCCAATACTGATGGATCTGTGCAAGAGAGGACAGAGCCGACTATACTTCCTTAGAAGGCTGGCGTCCTTCAACATCTGCAATAAGATGCTGCAGATGTTCTATCAGACAGTTGTGGCGAGCGCCCACTTCTACGTAGTGGTGTGCTGGGGAGGCAGCATTAAGAGGAAAGACGCCTCACGCCTGGACAAACTGATGAGGAAGGCAGGCTCTATTATTGGCGTGGAGCTGGACAGTTTGACATCTGTGGCAGAGCGACGGGCGCTCAGCAGACTCCTATCAATTATGGAGAATCCACTGCATCCACTTAATAGTATCATCTCCAGACAGAAGAGCAGCTTCAGCGACAGACTGCTGTCACCGTCCTGCTCCACTGACAGATTGAGGAGATCGTTCCTCCCCCAAACTATGCGACTCTTCAATTCCACCCGGGGGGGTAAACGTTAACATTTAACATTATACAAAGTTATTGTCTGTTTTTCACCTGCATTATTATTATTATCAATCTTTAATTTAATATTATTTATTGTATCAGTATGCTGCTGCTGGAGAATGTGAATTTCCCATTGGTATTAAAAAAGTATCTATCTATCTATCTATCTATCTATCTATCTATCTATCTATCTATCTATCTATCTATCTATCTATCTATCTATCTATCTATCTATCTATCTATCTATCTATCTATCTATCTATCTATCTAGCACGGTACCACACATGAGCTATTAGAAGGTGAAGTGGTGTGACAGATAGCCAATTAGAGACAGGGGATGGTTAGCGCGCCAGAATGACCAGGCTGTGGTGGGCAATTTAGCCAGGACATCAGGATACACCCAACTCTTTACAAAGGATTCCTCAGGGATATTTAATGACCACAGAGAGTCAGGACCTCGGTGTTACGTCTCATCTGAAGGACGGCACCATTTTTACAGCGAAGTGTCCCCGTCACTACAATGTGGGGGAATTAAGATCCATATTCAGACCACAGGGGTAAGTGCCCCCTGCTGGCCTCACCAGCACCTCTTCCAGCAGCAACCCAAGCTTTTTCCTAGGTGGTCTACTATCCAAGTACTACCCAGGCATGAACATGCTGACCTCTTCTGAAGTGCATGTGGGATGGCATATACCTGGTAGTATTTTTCTCATGGTGAGGGTTCATTTTCTAGTCACTTTTGTGAGTTCCCACATAAATACGGAAGTAAAGCAGGCATGTGGCACAACCAGTTTACTGTGATTTGGTCTTTCATTTGTAAACCATGTCCTGGGGGGTTGGAAGGGATGAAAGATTATTATGGAAGAAGAAAAAACGCTGAGATGGCATGCCCAGCTGGTCTTCTTTGAAAGTAGCCGAATCTCGTAATATTGGTGACACGCGTAAGCTATTGGACAATGTCTGCGTAATTGCAAGACATGTTTTTTTGTCTTGAAAAATGGACATATTTGGGAAGATTTTATGCTTTTACACCATGTAAAATGTCAGTGCGAGCAAGATTTCTATAAAGAGATTAACTTTAGCACTCAATTTTGTGTTATGTAAAACATATTTGTGAAGAAGAAACTTTGACTTGAAAAATTCATCCATCCATCCATTTTCCAACCTGCTGAATCTGAACACAAGGTCACGGGGGTCTGCTGGAGCCAATCCCAGACAACACAGGGCACAAGGCAGGGAACCAATCCTGGGCAGGGTGCCAACCCACCGCAGTGACTTGAAAAATACCAAACTTATCCTTGAAGCCCAGACAGTTCTCAGGACAGTATTCTGCTGCCATCTACTGGATTAAGTAACATTACCCTGCAAAACCTTAAACAAATTTCTATGCATTTTGCCACTCCAAGGTATTCGACACAGGGGGCAACCGTCTTAGCTGTGATGGTCCCTATCCCCAGCCACACCTACTGTAGGATCCCCAATGTGTTCACAGGTCATCTGGGAGACATCAAGCTGTAAGTGACTCCTGGGTCTTCCATGGGGTCTCCTCCCAGACGGCTGTGTCTGTATGATACCCAAACCACTTCAATTGGCTCCTCTCGGGGCAGAGGGTCAGCGGCTCTATTCTGAGCTTCTCCCAGATGTTGGAAATTCTTATCCTGTCTCTAAGGGGAGAGCCCAGCCACCCTGCAGAAATAGCTCATGTCAGCCTCTGGTACCCTCAATCTTGTCCTCTCAGTCATTACCCAAAGCTCATGACCATACAGAAGGGTAAGGGACATAGACTGACTGGTAACTCGTGGGCTTCGCCTTCAGACTCAGCCCATTCTTTGCCACTACCAATCAGTTTAGTAACAGCATAACTACGCCCACCGCCCCCTGATCTGTATGTCAAGCTCACCTCCCACCGTGTTCCCTTCTCTCGTAAATACAGTCATATGAAAAAGTTTGGGACCCCCTCTCAGCCTGCATAATAATTGACTCTCCTTTCAATAAAAGAGATAACAGTGGTCTGTCTTTCATTTCCTAGGAACATCTGAGTACTGCGGTGTTTTCCGAACAAAGATTTTTAGTGACGCAGTATTTAGTTGTGTGAAATTAAATCAAATGTGAAAAACTTGCTGTGCACAAATGTGGGTCCCCTTGTCATTGTGCTGATTTGAATGCCTGTCACTGCTCAATGCTGATTACTTGGTTGATGAGCTCATTAAGCCTTCATAGACAGGTGTGTCCCATCATGAGATATAAAGGTATTTAAGGTGGTCAATTCCAAGTTGGGCTTCCTTCCCTTTGACTCTCCTCTGAAGAGTAACAGCATGGGATCCTCAAAGCAACTCTCCAAAGATCTGAAAACAAAGATTGTTGAGTCTCCTGGTTTAGGGGAAGGCTACAAGAAGCCATCTCAGAGGTTCAGTTTCAACTGTAAGGAATGGAATCAGGAAATGGAAGGCCACAGGCACAGTTGCTGTTAAACCCAGCAGGTCTGGCAGGCCAAGAAAAATACAGGAGTGGCATATGAGCAGGATTGTGAGAATGGTGACAGACAACCCACAGATCACCTCCAAAGACCTGCAAGAACATCTTACTGCAGATGGTGTATCTGTACATCGTTCTACAATTCAGTGCAATTTGCACAAAGAACAACTGTATGGCAGGGTGATGAGAAAGAAGCCCTTTCTGCACTCACGCCACAAACAGAGTCACTTGTTGTATGCCAATGCTCATTTAGACAAGCCAGATTAATTTTGGAACAAAGTGCTTTGGGCTGATGAGACAAAAATGGAGTTATTTGGTCAGAACAAAAAGCGCTTTGCATGGCAGAAGAAGAACACCACATTCCAAGAAAAACACCTGCTTCCTACTGTCAAATTTGGTGGAGGTCCCATCATGCTGTGGGGCTGTGTGGCTAGTTCAGGGACTGGGACCCTCGTTAAAGTCGAAGGTCGGATGAATTCAACCCAATATCAACAAATTCTTCAGGGTGATGTTCAAGTGTCAGTCACAAAGTTGAAGTTACGCAGGGGTTGGATATTCCAACAAGACAATGAGCCAAAACACAGTTGGAAATCTACAAAGGCATTCAGGCAGAGGGAGAAGTACAATGTTCTGGAATGGCCGTCACAGTCCTCTGACTTGAATATCATTGAAAATCTATGGGATGATTTGAAGCAGGCTGTCCATCAAATTTACTTGAACTGGAGAGATTTTGTATGGAAGAATAGTCAACAATACCTCCATCCAGAATCCAGACACTCATCAAAGGCTACAGGAGGACAGCGTCTAGAGGCTGTTAGATTTACAAAAGGAGGCTCAACTAAGTATTGATGTCATATCTCTGTTAGGGTGCCCACATTTATGCACCTGTCTAATTTTGTTATGATGCATATTGCATATTTTCTGTTAATCCAATAAACTTAATGTCACTGCTGAAATCCTACTGTGTCCATAAGGCATGTCAGATATTAAAAGGAAGTTGCTACTTTGAAAGCTCAGCCAATGAGAAACAGAAATCCAAAGAATTAAGAGGGGGTCCCAAACTTTTTCATACGACTGTAAGCCTCCAAGTCGCTTTGTGATAGGTGGAACAGGCTTTCAATAAATAATCAAGTCCCGAGAGCGTGCAGGCTCAGAATGGGTGCAGATGTGCACAAGATGGCGCTGTTCCGGGGTTGATTGAGGTGTCTGGCTGATTGCACACGAGCGGATCAGTCACACCTCAGAGTAGGTGGAGGGTCACATCCGCGCCCAATCATGCCAATATAAGAGGAGCTTGTATGGCTGAGGGACACAGAGACATGGGGAGAGAACAATGAGAGATGGGGGATAATGAAAGCACTTGATACTTTTGTGCACTTAACCCTCGCTGCATGTGTGTGTGTCCTCATTTGCCCGGCTCATCTCAGTTTAGGATTATCAATGGTTCAAGGTTCGAGAGGCTCCCGAACACCGCAGCGAGCGTGCAGCCAACCCGGCCCATCACACATATAAACTCCCCCACTTGAAGGGCTGGTAAGGTGGGCAGTTGGCTGAAGTCTTAGGGACTCTGTCTCTGTTTTTGACTTTCTCTTTTATTATTTTAGTCTCCTCCTCCTGTTGGTTTCCACTTATGTTTAGTCAGTTTCCATCTTGTGCTCTGTGTGTGTTCACAAATCTGTATTTATATGAGGACGAGTCAAAAATGATCTGCACTCTGGCTGTAGAATTCATTTTAATCAACAAATCCGTCATTTTTTGACATCATCTCCCTGCTTTTCAATACACTTTGTCCATCTGTCAACAAGCGTTCGCGTTCCTTCATTAAAAAAATGTTTTAGGCTGAGCTGCGAGCCACAAACGCAGTTTTTTCTGCTAATTAATGTCTTTTGCTTTTGTTTTAATTCACTTGACTCAGATCCCTTAATTGTTTCTTTTTCCTTATTTAGCGGCCAAACAAGAATGAGATACAAAATGAGCCAAAACAGCTGGTGTCCCTCACACAATATCTGAAAATAAAGAAAGGTGAAGGTCTCGGTAAGGTTGATCTGCTCAGGCCACCTTAACATCTTGACGGTGTTCTTAGAAAAAGTTTTGGAAATGTCAGCTGTGGCAGAGTGAGAGCAGCAACAGGCCATGGAATTAAATAACGGGTTTAATTAACAGCAAGAATCGGCTTCTTATTAAGAGATTGGTTGGAGTTTGAAGACCCAGTTTAGCTAGTCATCTGTCGGCTCGTTTCTGTTTGGCTGTCATTTAATGAAGAAACAAATCAATTCAGAGGACTGAATTCTTAAAAACAGGGCAATGAAAAATGAAGGGAAAAGGAGTTACTTAGCAGTGAAAACTGGTCACTGATTAAGATAGATAGATAGATAGATAGATAGATAGATAGATAGATAGATAGATAGATAGATAGATAGATAGATAGATAGATAGATAGATAGATAGATAGATAGATAGATAGATAGATAGATAGATATGTGAAAGGCACTATAAAACAGATAGATAGATAGATAGATAGATAGATAGATAGATAGATAGATAGATAGATAGATAGATAGATAGATAGATAGATAGATAGATAGATAGATAGATAGATATGTGAAAGGCACTATATAACAGATAGATAGATAGATAGATAGATAGATAGATAGATAGATAGATAGATAGATAGATAGATAGATAGATAGATAGATAGATAGATAGATATATGTGAAAGGCACTATATAACAGATAGATAGATAGATAGATAGATAGATAGATAGATAGATAGATAGATAGATAGATAGATAGATAGATAGATAGATAGATAGATAGATATATGTGAAAGGCACTATATAACAGATAGATAGATAGATAGATAGATAGATAGATAGATAGATAGATAGATAGATAGATAGATAGATAGATAGATAGATAGATAGATAGATAGATAGATAGATAGATAGATGTGCAAGGCACTATACAATGATAGATAGATAGATAGATAGATAGATAGATAGATAGATAGATAGATAGATAGATAGATAGATAGATAGATAGATAGATAGATAGATAGATAGATAGATAGATAGATAGATAGATGTGCAAGGCACTATACAATGATAGATAGATAGATAGATAGATAGATAGATAGATAGATAGATAGATAGATAGATAGATAGATAGATAGATAGATAGATAGATAGATACTTTATTAATCCCAAGGGGAAATTCACATTCTCCAGCAGCAGCATATTGATAAAAACAATATTAAATTAAAGAGTGATAATAATGTAGGTAAAAACAGACAATAACTTTGTATAATGTTAACGTTTACCCCCCCGGGTGGAATTAAAGAGTCGCATAGTGTGGTGGAGGAACGATCTCCTCAGTCTGTCAGTGGAGCAGGACGGTGACAGCAGTCTGTCACTGAAGCTGCTCCTCTGTCTGGAGATGATCCTGTTCAGTGGATGCAGTGGATTCTCCATGATTGACAGGAGTCTGCTCAGCGCCCGTCGCTCTGCCACAGATGTCAGACTGTCCAGCTCCATGCCTACAATACAGCCTGCCTTCCTCACCAGTTTGTCCAGGCGTGAGGCGTTTTTCTTCTTTATGCTGCCTCCCCAGCACACCACTGCGTAGAAGAGGGCGCTCGCCACAACCATCTGATAGAACATCTGCAGCATCTAATTGCAGATGTTGAAGGACGCCAGTCTTCTAAGGAAGTATAACCGGCTCTGTCCTTTCTTACACAGAGCATCAGTATTGGCAGTCCAGTCTAAGTTATCAGAATGAAGAATGAGAATGAATGAATGAAAAAATGAATGAAAACCTGCAGCCACCAACGGTGCATTTGTGGCTCGCAGCTCAGCCTAAAACATTTTTTTAATGAAGGAATGCAAACGCTTGTTGACAGATGGACAAAGTGTATTAAAAAGCAGGGAGACGATGTCGAAAAATAACGGATTTGTTGATTAAAATGAGTTCTACAGCCGGAGTGCAGATCATTTTTGACTCGTCCTCGTATAAATACAGATTTGTGAACACACACAGAGCACAAGATGGAAACTGACTAAACATAAGTGGAAACCAACAGGAGGAGGAGACTAAAATTATAAAAGAGAAAGTCAAAAACAGAGTCAGAGTCCCAAACACTTCAGCCAGCTGGCCGACTATGTGTGATGAGCCGGGTTGGCTGCACGCTCCCTGCTGTGTTCGGGAGCCTCTCAAACCTTGAACCCTTGATAATCCTGAACCGAGATGAGCCGGGCAAATGAGGACACACACACATGCGGCGAGGGTTAGGTGCACAAAAGTATCAAGTGCCTTCATTATCCCCCATCTCTCATTGTTCTCTCCCCATCTCTCTGTGTCCCTCAGCCATACAAGCTCCTCTTACATTGGCATGATTGGGCGCGGATGTGACCCTCCACCTACTCTGAGGTGTGACTGATCCGCTCATGTGCAATCAGCCAGACACCTCAATCAACCCCGGAACAGCGCCATCTTGTGCACATCTGCACCCGTTCTGAGCCTGCACGCTCTCGGGACTTGATTATTTATTGAAAGCCTGTTCCACTTGTCAAGTGCTTTCATTATCCCCCATCTGTCCTTAATCCTTAAAAACAGGGCTATGAAAATGAAGGGTAAAGGAGATAATTAGCAGTGAAAACTGATCACTGATTAGGAAAAGGATGCGAATGAAAAACCAGCAGCCACTGCTGCCCTCCAGGCCCGGAGTTCGACACCCCTGACTTAACCTTTGGCCAAAAACCCAGTAAGAGGTGGCTTAGTCGAGATGGCATTGTGGGCAGGAGGGGGACTGACTGGCTCATTCTTTAAACTTCAGTCCATCCAGTGAACAAATTCGTCAAATAGAGGGGGGCTGGCAGGAAAGGTGAAGCGTCACATGCGTCGTGGGTCTTGGGGAGGCTAAGGACTTAATTACAAAGCGTCTTTCTTTTTAAAACGTAGCGTAACGCGGAAAAAGGTCTTATTAAAACACGACGCCTTGAAGTCAAATGTTCTTGTTAGTTCTAACTAAAGACGTTGGCTTAAATGGTGTATCCACATCTTTAAACAATATATTTTAAAGAGGCACGCTGTGAATTATTACAGCTGTTCAAAGCAGCATGTCAGCACCACAGATTTGATTTATTAGGGTGATGATAAAAACATTAGTAACAGTCATAACGCGTTAAAGGGATTGAGGGGCGGCACGATGTGAACGCTTCACAAAACGTTTTTAACGTGATACAAAAATGTGCGGTGGCTCTGAGGCTAAGGATCTGCGCTGGGATCTGGACGGTTGCCGGTTCAAATTCTGTTACCGCCTACTCTACTGGGTTCTTGAGCAAGACCCCCTAACCTGACAATTGTTCTGGGGGGCACTATATGAGGTCTGACCCTACACTGTGACCTCCCTGGCCAAAGGTTATGCAAAAAGACAGTTTCCCTTCGGAGATTAAGAAAGTATATGGTGACCACCAAGGGGAGCTGCACAACCTCAGATACCCAACACACAACAGCACGGACACAAGTTCTGGTGTATTACTGAAAAAAGCAGATGGTAAGGTTCCATCATTCGATCATAGTCAAGATAGGTTTAGACGCACGCGGACATTGAAGAAAAGTGCTGGAGGCACATGTAAGGCAAGAGATAGCAAATATTTTTAAATTATTCTTAAAAAGTAGTAACCCATTTGTTTGTTAGCTAGTCAAACTATACACTTCCATCCATCCATTTTCCAAACCGCTGAATCCGAACACAGGGTCACGGGGGTCTGCTGGAGCCAATCCCAGCCAACACATGGCACAAGGCAGGGAAACAAACCCCGGGCAGGGTGCCAGCCCACCGCAGGGCACACACCCACACACCAAGCACACACTAAGGACAATTTAGAATCACGGTAAGGTTGCGCAATGAAAAATAAACGATGATTATGTTATTTCGTAAATATAACATTAGCTTCCACTGTTATGCTGATGACCCCCAGCTCTATCTCACTAGCAAACCTACTGCTTTCTTTTCCACCCTCCTCACTTATTGATTGCATAGCAGAAATCAAGTCCTGGTTTTCTTCAAATTTTCTTAAATTTGATAAAACTGAGGTTCTCTCCTCATTGGTACAAAATCCATCCATCCATTTTCCAACCCGCTGAATCCGAACACAGGGTCACGGGGGTCTGCTGGAGCCAATCCCAGCCAACACAGGGCACAAGGCAGGAACCAATCCCGGGCAGGGTGCCAACCCACCGCAGGACACACACAAACACACCCACACACCAAGCACACACTAGGGCCAATTTAGAATCTCCAATCCACCTAACCAGCATGTCTTTGGACTGTGGGAGGAAACCCATGCAGACACGGGGAGAACATGCAAACTCAGTACAAAATCCACATTATTCAAAATTGATCATTTTTCATTTGTTATTGATAATTCCTCTGTCTCCTCTTCCCCACAGGTGTCCTCCTTGACAGTACTTTATCCTTTTAGTTCCACATCAGTAACATCTCCCGGTCTTCATATTTCCACTTGCTTAACATTAATCGTATTCGCCCCACACCACTGCTGTCCTTGTTCATAGTCTTGACACTTCTCGTCTGGATTATTGCAATTCCCTTTTCTTTGGTCTTTCTCGCAGATCTCTTTATAAGCTTCAACTGGTCCAGAATTCAGCTGTCCACCCGCATCATTACTAGAACCCCCTCCATTCACCATATCAGCTTCACTGGCTTCCAGTTCAGTTCTGAATTCAATTCAAAATTCTTCTGTTAACTTTTAAGGCTCTCCACACCCTCACCCCTCCATATCTCTCTGACTGACCTCCTCCATGTTGCCATTCCCTCCTGTACCCTTAGATCCTCTTCCTCCATCCACTTGATTGTCCCCTTTGCCCGTCTTACCACAATTCAGTTGCTCTGCTCCCCAGCTTTGGAACTCACTACCATCTGAGCTTAGAAATATTGAATCATTTTCCATCCATCCATCCATCCATCCATCCATCCATCCATCCATCCATTATCCAACCTGCTATATCCTAACTACAGGGTCACAGGGGTCTGCTGGAGCCAATCCCAGCCAACACAGGGCACAAGGCAGGAAACAAACCCGGGCAGGGTGCCAGCCCACTACAGTTGAATCATTTTCACTTTTCAAATCTAAACCTAAAAGTCATTTGTTTAAGACAGCTTTTTCTCTTTGATTACAATTGCTCTGTCTGATTTTAATCTTTGTATTTTAGTTTTGTTTATAATCTGTGTTTTATCTATAGTTGAGTGTTTAGAAAGGCGCCTACAAATACAGTACATCCAGAGAGTATTCACAGCACATCACTTTTTCCACATTTTGTTATGTTACAGCCTTATTCCAAAATGGATTAAATTCATTTTTTTCCTCAGAATTTTACACACAACACCCCATAATGACAACGTGAAAAAAGTTTACTTGAGATTTTTGCAAATTTATTAAAAATAAAAAAAACTGAGAAATCCCATGTCCATAAGTATTCACAGCCTTTGCTCAATACTTTGTCGATGCCCCTTTGGCAGCAATTCCAGCCTCAAGTCTTTTTGAATATGATGCCACAAGCTTGGCACACCTATCCTTGGCCAGTTTGGCCCATTCCTCTTTGCAGCACCTCTGAAGCTCCATCAGGTTGGATGGGAAGCGTCGGTGCACAGCCATTTTAAGATGTCTCCAGAGATGTTCAATCAGATTCAAGTCTAGGCTCTGGCTGGGCCACTCAAGGACATTCACAGAGTTGTCCTGAAGCCACTCCTTTGATATCTTGGCTGTGTGTTTAGGGTCGTTGTCCTGCTGAAAGATGACCCGTCGCCCCAGTCTGAGGTCAAGAGCGCTCTGGAGCAGGTTTTCATCCAGGATGTCTCTGTACATTGCTGCAGTCATCTTTCCCTTTATCCTGACTAGTCTCCCAGTTCATGACACTGAAAATCATCCCCACAGCATGATGCTGCCACCACCATGCTTCACTGTAGGGATGGTATTGGCCTGGTGATGAGCGGTGCCTGGTTTCCTCCAAACGTGACGCCTGGCATTCACACCAAAGAGTTCAATCTTTGTCTCATCAGACCAGAGAATTTTCTTTCTCATGGTCTGAGAGTCCTTCAGGTGCCTTTTGGCAAACTCCAGGCGGGCTGCCATGTGCCTTTTGCTAAGCAGTGGCTTCCGTCTGGCCACTCTACCATACAGGCCTGATTGGTGGATTGCTGCAGAGATGGTTGTCCTTCTGGAAGGTTCTCCTCTCTCCATAGAGGACCTCTGGAGCTCTGACAGAGTGACCATCGGGTTCTTGGTCACCTCCCTGACTAAGGCCCTTCTCCCCCGATTGCTCAGTTTAGATGGCCGGCCAGCTCTAGGAAGAGTCCTGGTGGTTTCGAACTTCTTCCGCTTACGGATGATGGAGGCCACTGTGCTCATTGGGACCTTCAAAGCAGCAGAAATGTTTCTGTAACCTTCCCCAGATTTGTGCCTCGAGACAATCCTGTCTCGGAGGTCTACAGACAATTCCTTTGACTTCATGCTTGGTTTGTGCTCTGACATGAACTGTCAACTGTGGGACCTTCTATAGACAGGTGTGTGCCTTTCCAAATCATGTCCTGTCAACTGAATTGACCACAGGTGAACTCCAATGAAGCTGCAGAAACATCTCAAGGATGATCAGGGGAAACAGGAGGCACCTGAGCTCAATTTCGAGCTTCATGGCAAAGGCTGTGAATACTTATGTACATGGGATTTCTCAATTTTTTTTATTTTTAATAAATTTGCAAAAACCTCAAGTAAACTTTTTTCACGTTGTCATTATGGGGTGTTGTGTGTAGAATTCTGAGGAAAAAAATGAATTTAATCCATTTTGGAATAAGGCTGTAACATAACAAAATGTGGAAAAAGTGATGCGCTGGGAATACTTTCCAGATGCACTGTATATAAAATGTATTATTATTATTATTATTAAACTTTGTTGGGCTGCATGACTTACTTGCTCTCATCTAAATCTTTCATCCATCCATTTTCCAACCCGCTGAATCCGAACACAGGGTCACGGGGGTATGCTGGAGCCAATCCCAGCCAACACAGGGCACAAGGCAGGGAACCAATCCTGGGCAGGGTGCCAACCCACCGCAGGACACATACAAACACACCCACACACCAAGCACACACTAGGGCCAATTTTGAATCGCCAATCCACCTAACCTGCATGTCTTTGGACTGTAGGAGGAAACCGGAGCGCCCGGAGGAAACCCACGCAGACACGGGGAGAACATGCAAACTCCACTGCTACCCACTGCGCCACCGTGCCACCCTCTAAATCAAGAGTTCCCAAACTTTTTTCAGCCACAGACCCCTTTACCAAAAGCTTTTAAAACCGTCGACCCCCTAATTACATGCAATGGTTTTTCATATCCGCACTTGCTTTGATATGTTCGATAAGACAATGGACAGACATGTTTGTGCTACATGTATTTTCATGCATTCTTACGTGTGACTCTTTTAATGACACATTTTACCTTTTCGTTCGCATATTTGGTATGTAATGTGTTTCTTTTTAAATGATTTTACTTCTTAATTAGGTACCTATTGGAATCATAGATATTTTGAAGTAACAAACAAATAGCAGTAGTAAGGGGGTCTATTTTTGCTGTCGTTGACCCCCAAATTTTTTAATTGAAACTATCAACCCCTAGAAAGTTCAAATCGACCCCAGGGGGTCAATATCGACCACTTTGGGAACTCTTGCTCTAAATCTTTCTAATGTTCTAAAGCGTAAAAGATTAAATAACCTTGAAACATTAAATACATCACTGAGTGCAGATCTCATGGAATGTTCCCCATGTTTTAAGACAGAAGTTTCTAAAACATCCTTCAATGCTTTTCAAATGACAATGACGACATTATTTGTGAATGCTGCAGGCAAGCAGTCTGCTATTCCCAATGCAATGCTGCCCTCTATTGGCTATTTTATGACTTGTGCTTTTTAAAAAGTCACCAATGTCCTTTTTTTTTTTAAACCCTGCCTTAGAGTAATATGATTGGTCGGTTTGGCCCAATTGAAAGAGGAAGTGTGAGTGTGGGACACACGAGGAGGAGGAGTTACCTTCAAAGACAGGAAGTATAAAAGCAGACAAGTGGTGAGAAATGCGTCACAAACACAATAATGGAGTCCGAGATGCTGGCAATGTCGAGAAGGGGCGCCTGGTCAAGATAGGTTTAGACGCACGTGGACATGGAAGAAAAGCGCTGGAGGCACATGTAAGGCAAGAGATAGCAAATATTTTTAAATTATTCTTAAAAAGTAGTAACCCATTTGTCTGTTAGCTAGTCAAACTATACACTTCCATCCATCCATTATCCAACCCGCTATATCCTAATTACAGGGTCACGGGGGTCCGCTGGAGCCAATCCCAGCCAACACAGGGCACAAGGCAGGAAACAAACCCCCGGGCAGGGCGCCAGCCTACCGCAGAGAACTATACACTTTTTTTTGCTAAAATATGATTAACTTTTCCTTCTGGAAATCATAAACCCTACAATGCACTTCCACAAAGCTTGTGCTTTTGAATTGAAGACAGGGCTCTTGACCAAAGAATAAGGGAGAGAGGCGGGTCTTCCATGCAGATGCTCATTCACGCGCATGTATGTGCGCACACGCTCTTTCCTTGTTAATTCTTTCGGCGGCTCCCGTGAGGTATTACCACGACAAATCATCTTTTTCTGTGTCTTCCTGTCCTCTGCACCCTGCTCTATCACACCCATCACCTGCATGTCCTCCCTCACCACATCCATAAACCTTCTCTTAGGCCTTCATCTTCTCCTTTTACCCGGCAGCTCTATCCTTAGCACCCTTCTCCCAATATGCTCAGCATCTCTCCTCTGCACATGTCCAAACCAACGCAGTCTCACCTCTCTGACTTTGTCTCCCAACCGTCCAACCTGAGCCGACCCTCTAATGTCCTAATTTCTAACGTTCTTTCCTTGTTAATAATTAATAATAATAATAATAATAATAATAACTAAGGGGCTCTGTCCCCTTCTCGCTTTGCTCGCCAACTCCCCCCCCAGGAGGGGTGTGCTCGGTACTTGCACTCATGGCTGAGCCACTCGAAGGGCGTTGGGCACCACTAAGACAAAGCGATTGTATTTAAAGAGATGGTATAAGGAAGAGTATGTAGGGCGTGGGAGGAAGACATTGTGGTTCTTAGTTATTACAGATAGAAAATCAATTACTTGAATACTTCACTACAGCTTTCTGTTTTAATTAGCATCCATCCATCCATCCATTTTCCAACCCGCTGAATTCGAACACAGGGTCACGGGGGTCTGCTGGAGCCAATCCCAGCCAACACAGGGCACAAGGCAGGAACCAATCCCGGGCAGGGTGCCAACCCACCGCAGGACACACACGAACACACCCACACACCAAGCACACACACTAGGGCCAATTTAGAATCGCCAATCCACCTAACCTGCATGTCTTTGGACAGAGGGAGAAAACCCATACAGACACGGGGAGAACATGCAAATTCCACGCAGGGAGGACCTGGGAAGCTACCACTTCACCACCATGCTGCCCTAGGGTAACCATCTATCCATCCATCCATTATCCAACCCGGTGAATCCAAACACAGGGTCACAGGGGTCTGCTGGAGCCAATCCCAGCCAACACAGGGCACAAGGCAGGAACAAATCCCGGGCAGGGTGCCAATCCACCGCAGGTTTTAATTACCAATGAATAATAAAACATAGTAAAAAGTAAAAGAAAAAAGTAGAAGTAAAAAGGTAAAACATGATAAAAAGTAAATAAAAAAATTAATGCCTCATCATAAACAGTATTATGAATTTCTTTATCCTCTAACTTCTATTCTATAAATGTTACTTTTTTGCATTTCATATTGTTTGGGATGTTTTTCTCTCTTTTGTTTCTTGTACGATTCTCTTTGTTCTTGATTTTTATTATATTTCTAACCAGTGAATACACCTGACTTGAGCGTTCATCGTTTATCATTCGTTTGCTCAGAGGTTGATGCGCTTGCTGTTTCCTGAGCAGCTCTTCTTCTCTCCACCCTAGTGGCCCACTTCTTCTCTTCTTCCGTCGGCATCTTTTCGCATTAATACTGATTAAGTCCGTGTTTGTGTTGCAATTACTTTGTACGTTTTCTTTCATTTTTCACTTAAGCTGCCACTTAAGTCTTCAATCTGCCTCAAGAATGATTTAAGATATGAAGAGGTAGGGGAAGTGACGGCGAAGGCGGTAGGGATGAGAACGGCGCTCGTATGCATGCGCCACACTGCTGCCCTGCTGGCCAGTGCCGAGAGTTGATTCTGCAATAAAATAAAATATAAATAAAAAGAGGAATAACCTTGGAGGTCAATCATCACCCCGAAAGCGGACAGTAGACGTCACGTAGTGTTTGTGTGCCAAATTTCAGGTCAATAGTTCAAACGGTTTGCGAGCTACAAGGTGATTTAAAATCCTGGACAGACAAATTGACAGCTACAGTAGCGTATTATAGAAGAATATCTTTTTTGTTTTTTTTCTGTTTTATCGACGTTGATTATCAGCTCTTGACACTCTTTTTCTATCGCAATGTAAAATTCGATGTTCTTGAAAAGATCGTTTGTTTTGCTGCCTTGCCATTATAACCAACTGCATTGAAGGGTGAGTTAGCAGCACTGGGAGTGTCACGGGGTGGGATGGAGAGAGGATGTGCGCAGCAGGAGTAACGATTGGACAGGAGGTGTGGAGGGGCGTGGTCAAGGCTGAATAACACGGACATGATGAAAAACTTTATTAATATGATAGATGATCTCTGTGATTTCTAATAAATGTAAGTACAGTACACCAAGTAGAAGGACAACCTGGGCAACGTTAAACAAAATTTGAACACTAAAGTACAAAACAAACCTTCGCTCTTAACACAACAAGGTTCACATTGTTTTCTAATTAGAAGCCTTAGAGCAACTAGATCTAATTTACATATATATAAAAATAAATATTTATACAGTATATCTCTGCATTTGACTTACAAGACCGTTTTGCGGAAGTGGTTCATTTTGGGGCGGCACAGTGGTGCAGTGGTAAAAATCCCAGACTCCTAGAAACTATTGAAAAGGTCAGAAAAAAAATTGAAATGCAGCGTCGGTGGTTTCGTTTTGCAGATGTGCTCGTCCCCCTTGTCTATCAGCGGCTAAGCGAGATTCTCTCTCCTCGGAGGTTTTGTTTTGTCGATGTGCTCGCCTCGCTTGTGTATTAGTGGCTAAGCGAGTTTCTCCTCGGAGGTTTCATTTTTTCAGATGTACTCGGCTCACTTGTGTATCAGCGGCTAAGCGAGTTTCTCTCTCCTCGAAGGTTTCGTTTTCTCGATGTGTTTGCCTCGCTTGTGTATTAGCGGCTAAACGGGTTTGTCTTTCTTTGGTGGTTTCACTTTGGCGACGGAGTCACTTTCTTTCAGCTTCATGCTGTAGCCTGTAACTTTCTTCTTCTTCCAACTTGTTAACTTAGAGCCGCACTTCCAGGCCACCTTGCACTTCCGGGCCGGACAGACACACACACTTCCACATGTAGACGTTTATATTTAAGACTAGGGGGCTTTGCCCCCCTACTCGCTTCGCTCACCAACCCCTTCCACCCCCCCACACCAGCACTACTTGCCATTGTGAAGAGGGGGGGGCTGAACGCACCCCAAGGAGACGCGGTTGCTCCTCCTTAAACGGTGATACAATGGGAAACAAATAAAAAAATTTTTACCTCCTCTTTGCTCGATCAGCTTCTGGCTTGCTGCTGCTGCTGCTGCCGTGCTGCGTGATCTGCATCTCGCTTGGCGCTTCGAATGTTTAAAAGCCTGTACAGCAGCTGTCCTTTTGTCTCACTGCCTTGTCTCTCTTTTCCCCAAGACATCCTCAATCACTATGCGATCTCTTTTCTCTGTTCCGTTATTTCACAGAGTAATGATTTCCGTTTCTTTGTGCTAATGCGATCTTTACTATTATTATTTTGAGATTTTCGAATTTTCCTACTTCCATTATCTCTAATATGCTCTACATGTGTATCGAGCCAACATTTTTGAATTCTTCACAGCGTTCTACTTTGTCTTTTTCCGGCCCTGGGCGTGAGCTGAGAGCACAGGAAGTGTGTCTGCCAAAAGCATTCCAACAACTGAGTGGTTGTAAGTAAGGTGTGACTTGCAAAAGTCATCGTCTCACAGAACTTGCTTCCAAAGTTGTAAGTATGACGTGACTTGACCGTCTCGTGGGACGTGAAAATGTCTCTCTGTCTCACATCTTGTTGCGGGAAAAAAGTCTCATCTCATCCCAATGTTTTATAATAGAGAGATACAACCAAACACATGAGTATACAAAGAAAGACAACTAAGTTACTGGTGGTTCTGGGAAAGAAACTGCTGAGGTGTTAGTTTTCATTTGAATTGACGTGAAGCGTTTACCAGAGGGGAGCTGGGTGGGCTGAGTCCGTCGTGATCCTTTTGACACGGTTAGTGTCATGGGCTGTAAACACAGATGGAAGAGCACAGCCATTTATATTCTCAGCAGACCTCACAACACGCTGTCATTTATTTTTTTGTAGTGTGCCGTTACTGAACCAAACCAGACAACAATGGAGAATCCGATTACGCTTTCAATAACACTGCACAACAAAGTTTTTGCTTCATGAACACTGTTGGTTGTATATCTTATAGATTTTTGGATGCTGATCACAAACATCACATCAACATGTACCCATCACGTACCGTCTCAGTTTTGTCCTGATTTTTTCCTCATATTTGTATCCAAACATTTTCACTCCCGTATGTGACTTATCAACAACGGTTTGTGCAGCCTGGGCGTGTCCAGCCATGGAATCAGGTCAGGTTGAGAAGCTGTTCTGTGGAAGTTGACATCCTGGGCAGGTCTGAATGAGCTTGACGCTGTCTCAGCGTGCTATAAAGGTGGCTGGCATACTCCGATCCTGCTCATTTGGTTAATCTCGATAGTCAGTGTGTATGTAGACAGAGACACTTACGCCTGAGGCAGTTCATCTGTTTTTCAAAGGAAATCTAAATTCTCCAGTTTCACAATCATAAGTGTTCTTTTGAGGTTGAATGGACTTGTTTGCTTTCCAGGAAAACGGAAGTCCCTGTTATTGTACAGTATTTTGATATTAGAATGGGCTTGAATCATCTGTCAAATGTTGATTAAGAAATGTGTCTATAACCCCAGATTGTATGCTTGTTTTTGTGTACTTAAAAATATTTTTGGTGTAGTTTTCATGGAAAAAGATTTAAGACTTGCACAAATAAAATCTCACATACTTAAATATAGATTTTTGTTAAAGACAAAATGTATAGTAGTGTTGTACTTATATAAAGTACTCCCATCAATTATTTTCCTGGATTACTTGTACAGTGTGGGTATATGTATATTATCAGTAAAAATATTTTAATGTTAAAAAAAAAAAATCAGTATAGTAAAGTATAGTATCTGTAGCTATATAAACAGTAAGTAAGCTTGATGCTATAGACGTCTTGGTGTCTCGTCAATGTCGTAATAACCACGATACAGTCTGCTATATCTGTGTGTGGTGAATATACACTTACGCCTCAGAGACGTTGGATGACTGCTCTTGTGAAGAAAGCTTATCATCTGTATTTCAGCTGGTGATCAAGACAAGGAATGGGCGCCTCACATTTGCTGTGCGACATGTGCTGTCAGTCTGAGAGCCTGGCTCAGAGGCCCTCGAAAGACGATGCCGTTTGCTGTTCCGATGATATGGCGAGAACAGACAGACCATGTGACAGACTGTTACTTCTGCTTGACTAAGGTGTCTGGTTTCTCTGGCAAAAACAAGAAGTCAATTGAAAATCCTAATCTGCCTTCAGCAATGAGACCCGTGCCACATGACGACAGTCTTCCAATTCTGAAACCACCAGAGGATTGGACCTTAGACGAACCAGGTGAAGAAACTGCAATGCAGGGTACTGACAGTGACATTGACCCGGATTTTGAACCGTGCTCATCAGGCGATCCACATCTGATAACACAGTCCGAAATTGAACGATTTGGTCATAGATTTGGGTCTGTCAAAAGCAAAAGCCGAGCTGCTGGGTTTGAGACTGCAGGAATGGTGTTTGCTGTCACCAGGTATGAAAATGTCTGTGTTTCGAGGCCGACATCGTGATATAACCAAATTTTTTGCACAAGTTGACAGTCTCTGTTTCTGTTGTGACATTGAAGGATTGTTCTCAGCCTTGGGTTGTGATCACAACCTGGGAGAGTGGCGTCTCTTCATTGATTCGTCAATGTTAAGCCTGAAAGCTGTCCTGCTACACAATGGCAGCGTTTATCCTTCAGTACCTGTTGGCTATGCAGCACACATGAAAGAAACATATGAGAATATGGAACTGTGGCTGAAGCACATCCAGCAGAGCAGGTACAACTGGAATATCTGTGAAGATCTTAAAGTCGTTGCTCTGTTACTCGGACTGCAGCTCGGCCATACAGAGTACTGTTGTCTCATCTGTGAATGGGTCAGCCGTGCCAAAGAGTCGCACTATTCTCGACAGAACTGGCCACTCCATAAAAAGTTAGTTCCAGGACAGAAAAATGTGGCACATAATCGCTTGTCGATATTTTTGCCTCCTCTTCACATAAAACTGAGACTCATGAAGAATTTCGTGAAAGCACTGAACAAGGAAGGCGAAGGTTTTCGTTATTTAAGACAGATGTTACCAAGAATAACTGACGTCAAGATCAAAGAGGGCATTTTTGTTGGCCCCCAGATCAGAAATTTTATGAGTGACAAAGATCTGTTAGTTTGGGCCGGAAAAAATTGCCTGGAAAGCCTTCAAAGACGTTGTTGACAATTTTCTGGGCAATTACAGAGCCCCAAACTCCATTCAGCTGGTAGACAAACTTCTCAAAGCATACAAGACAATGAAGTGCAACATGTCACTCGAGATTCATTTCCTCCACTCACACTTGGACTTCTTCCCTGCAAATCTCGGACGAACACAGTGTAAGGTATCACCAGGACATTACTACGATGGAGATACGATACCAGGGCAACTGGAATCTGTCAATGCTTGCTGACTACTGTTGGACACTGCAATGCGATGCACTAGACATTGAATACAAAATAAAATCAGGAGCAAAACACTTTTAATTCTGTTCAATTTAATAGCGTATTCAAAACATAAATGTGACTAAATACGTTATTGTCCGTAAGCATATAAATGTCTATTTCTCAGAGTTCCTACGTGATACAGTAAAACCAAAACTAGATTTGTGCATACCCAGTAGGTGCCTGTCACAGTCAGCAAAAATCAGCTTTTCAGGAAGCAAGACGTTTCAAAAAAATTGTTGTGCAGTGTAATGGGCGTGTAAAATCTTGCTAGGATTGGCTGGAAAAAATATTGAATTTCTTTCGATGGCGTAAAAAGTACAACCGCTGTTGAGCCTTCTTAGTGATGGGCTGGTGTTAATGTCCCAGCTATAAGAGCTGCACCTCAAAATTTTGAAGGATTCCACCCTATTGACTGCAGAATTGTTCATTTCTAGTGGGAGGGGTCGTCACTGCTGTTTACAAAAGTCGATGAGCATTTCCACTGTCTTGGTGGTACTGAGCATCAGGTTGTTGGAAGCGCACCAAGACACAAGACGGGACCCCTCATTTCTATAAGGTGTTGTGGCAGGGGGCCTCAGCTGGGACACCTCTGCATTGGAAGGACCCGGAGAGAGAACATATTCGGAGCATTACCTCCCCCCGGAGCAATAGACAGCGGCCCCCCTGGGTTGCAGCAGTGCCTCATACCCCCACAGGGCTCCATGGGAGTTGGAGTTGGGTGCAGATACTGCTGAGCCCTGCATGCAGAGCCACCGCCAGGGGGAGGCAACCATGACACCCGTCAGGGGCCCCGAGCAGTGGGAGGCTAAAACTGTGGCCAATAAAATGGAAATCCCTGCAGTGTTCAAATCAGGTTGGCGTCGCCAAAGACCAAGATGTCTTATGGAGTCGGACAGATCTAACGTGGAAGCAGATGATCAGGAATCCCAAGGCACGTTCATGTTACGATGGATCCCTTAATTTCAGAATTGTTTGGTGCATTTTGAAAGCCTAAACAACATATGTCGCCTTTTTTTGTCCAATTTTAAACTTTAGGGGCAGCAGCACCGAAGATCTCAGCCTCTTGTGCAAATTCAGAGGCAAAATATTCAAAAGATCACTTGAAAGATGAGGCGATTCACGTCAAGAACGAGTATGATGCCAATGTTAAGGTTCGAAGGTGGGCACTGTGATCAATGATATTATATCATGAGATACACATATAGAAATAAAAACGTTGCAAAAAATATGTCGACTCTGTTAGTAACTTGAATTCAGAGCTACCAGACCCTCCACGCATCATGAGACACGACATGCGATACGATATTAAATAAATGTCATTAGGGTTGCGCGAAAGTTCAATGTGATTGACGTTAAGCTTGAGTGTAGCAGAGGCACATCACTCAATCAGCTTGGGGAGGCAAAATTATCGTAGTACGGAGCCCAGGGGAGGCCGGGTGCTCAGCCATAATTGTCAGGGGCCCAAAATATTCTGGCAGTGGGGCACTGTGTGGCAGCACTTCCTGCTGCTGGAAGAAGACCACCGGACACTTGGAGCCATTCTGAGTGCCCTGTAAAAGAAGACAGCTACCAATACTATGGGAACCAGAGTCACGAGGAAGGGAGACTTTTCATTTCTATCTATCTATCTATGTATTATACAGTGCCTCATATCTATCTTTATATTATATAGCCCCTTTCATATCTATCTATCTATCTATCTATCTATCTATCTATCTATCTATCTATCTATCTATCTATCTATCTATCTATCTATCTATGTATCATACAGTGCCTTTCATATCTATCTTTATATTATATAGCACCTTTCATATCTATCTATCTATCTATCTATCTATCTATCTATCTATCTATCTATCTATCTATCTATCTATCTATCTATCTATCTATCTATGTATCATACAGTGCCTTTCATATCTATCTTTATATTATATAGCACCTTTCATATCTATCTATCTATCTATCTATCTATCTATCTATCTATCTATCTATCTATCTATCTATCTATCATACAGTGTCTTTCATATCTATCTTTATATTATATAGCGCCTTTCATATCTATCTATCAGCTTTCCTGGAGGGTGGAGGCAGAGAGAGAGGAAGAGAAAGAGATGGAAGAAAAAGAAAGAAGAAAATGGTGTAGTGGGCCTATGTTTTATGTGTGCTGTACAGGTGGGGTACGGGGGACGGCATTTCCCGCGAGGGAAAAGTAAAAAAAACGCGTGCAGAACTCGTGTCCTGCGTCTGTCTGCGTGAGGCTTGGGTGGCAGGAGCGCACTCTGCAGGCTACAGTGTTTAGTCGCCATTAGTCTTTAGACCCTTACTATTGGTGTAATGATTTTAACTGAAGGTTCAGTGGACCAGCAGTCATTGGGCTACAAGGAATAAAGAGGCGGGGGGGTGGGGGGGCACCTGTGCTAATATGGTCTGAGAGGTGGGAGCCCACACAAATTAAATACTATACAAAACAAAATATCAGAATAGAATAAAATATCAAATATGGTGCCAAAATATTAAATGGGTTCTCTTGAATAATGTCCTGGTTAAAGGCATACGTGACTTTTATTTACAGCACAAAGTCAGTTTTGAGGGTTTTCACCGCTGCGTTTTGTATTCACATTTTGACTTTTGTTAGCAAAGCGGCAATGGGAATGAGAAACACCTGTCCTCACTCTGGAATGCTATGTGAAATAAAAGGACGCAAGTAACAGGAAAAGAATGAGACACAGACGTTGGAGATGCCGATACACAGAATGTCTTTTTATTTTTTACGGTTTTGCAGTGAAAGGTTATTTCCCCTGGAGTGAGCTTTTAAAATTCCACAGTTTACAATTCAAAAGGATCAATGCTAAGACCCAAACAATGTCATTCCGCCTTCACCGACCCTACTGTCTGTCATCAATTTGAGAACTGGCTAGTCAAGGAGAACCAGAAACTGCTGAGCCTGGAAAGACGAAAAAAAACAAAAAAACTCACTGTCTGTGTTTAACTCTTTAGGTGCTGAAACAATGGGCTGGAAACTACAAAGTTATCTAATATAGGATAAGGGCAAGTGTTTTGTCATGGGGGTTTGCCTGAGGGACCCCACTTCTATTATTATATCCCTATTATATTTTATACTAGCTGTACTACCTGTGTCCTGCGGTGGGTTGGCACCCTGCCCAGGATTGGTTCCTGCCTTGTGCCCTGTGTTGGCTGGGATTGGCTCCAGCAGACCCCCGTGACCCTGTGTTCGGATTCAGCGGATTGGAAAATGGATGGACGGATGGATGTACTACCTGTCTAAGATGAGTTGAAATCTAAATAATCAATGTAGAACTCAGCATATTCAGCGTCAATGCTTGCAGTGCACCATTTGTTGAAATGTATTTTGTAATTCATGTAGTAGTAAAATGTATTGCATTTTTCATTCCAACAGATGACACACCACAAACATTAGCACTGCTTTTACAAAACGTCATATAACAGAGACATAGCAAATGGACAGACAAACTGAAACATAGACACTTGTCCTTTTATTAAGGTTGATTAGTTATTTATTAATTGAGTGTCTGTAAAAGTGCAAAAAAGACACAAAGCTCTATCTATCTATCATGAGGAACCACCAGGGCCCTAACCCAGCCAGGATGCCTTCTCAATGGAAGAACTGGATGGGGGGGGGAGTGTGCACAGGGCATCATCTACCCCTGGATCACTAGGTGGAAGCCTCCTGGGTTCCTACAGCACCACGGACTCCCAAAGGGCAGAATGAGAATTGAAGTTTGCTGACTTAGTCCTTTTGGGTTCCATGGGTGCCACCAGTGGGTGCTGCAGGGATTGGTGAGCCCTACTTTATTGGGTTCCTGTCTCACCTGGAAGTGCTAACGAGCTACTGGAAGTGTTCCCAGGTGCAGCATAAAAGGAACTGCCTCACTTCATTCCGGGAGCCAGAGTTGAGAAGGAGAAAATGAAGCTTGCTGGAGTAAAGGAGGAGGCTGAGAGAGAAAGAAATATAAATAAAAGGGCAGTGTGCTGTACATTATTTTTGTGCTTTTATTTTACTGTGCCGTGGGAAACGCTTAAGGGAAGAGTTTCCCAGGACAAATAAAAGCCATATGTTGTGCTGGACTTGTGCCTGTGTTAGGTGTTAGGGAGCTGGAGCGCCCCCTTTAGGCCACACTATCTATCTATCTATCTATCTATCTATCTATCTATCTATCTATCTATCTATCTATCTATCTATCTATCTATCTATCTATCTATCTATCTATCTGTCTATCTATCTATCTATCTATCTATCTATTATATAGTGCCTTTCACATCTATCTATCTATCTATCTATCTATCTATCTATCTATCTATCTATCTATCTATCTATCTATCTATCTATCTATCTATCTATCTATTATATAGTGCCTTTCACATCTATCTATCTATCTATCTATCTATCTATCTATCTATCTATCTATCTATCTATCTATCTATCTATCTATCTATCTATCTATCTATCTATCTATCTATCTATCTATCTATCTATTATATAGTGCCTTTCATATCTATCTATCTATCTATCTATCTATCTATCTATCTATCTATCTATCTATCTATCTATCTATCTATTATATAGTGCCTTTCATGTCTATCTATCTATCTATCTATCTATCTATCTATCTATCTATCTATCTATCTATCTATCTATCTATCTATCTATCTATCTATCTATTATATAGTGCCTTTCACATCTATCTATCTATCTATATATCTATCTATCTATCTATCTATCTATCTATCTATCTATCTATTATATAGTGCCTTTCACATCTATCTATCTATCTATCTATCTATCTATCTATCTATCTATCTATCTATCTATCTATCTATCTATCTATCTATCTATCTATCTATCTATCTATCTATCTATCTATCTATCTATCTATCTATCTATCTCTTTCATTGACGTCGATTCCAGACAGAGCAGACCCAAGCTGATTGTCATTAACTTACTCAGAGATGGCTGGCAGAGCGTACAGCTGTCAAGCAGTTGAGTGTGATACCCCGTCCACTGGCATCCATGCACAGAATCACACACCGGGCATGTGAAGTTGTACCCGAATGACCAGTTGGTGAGAGGCTGACACACAGACAATTTTGATGTTGTAAAACCGGAGATTGTGGTTTTATCCCAGAAGTGCCAAATAAATTTACAAAACAATGTTTGGCAATAATTTACACAGTTCACTGCAAGAAAAAGAAAAATTCAAATAAGCAACAATTAGTGCAGGTGCGACATACATTAATTACTGTGGCTGAAATTCACTTAAAGAAAATATGAATAGAAAAGAATCTCCTTTCTCTTTCCACTAACACAATTCACAAAAAATGAACTAAAAAACGGAAAAATCAGGCATAAAAATAATACAGAACAAAACAAAAAAGAAAAAAAAGCAACCCCCCCACTCACACCCCCAGATTACCTCTAATTCTCTACACACAGATAAGCTCTGTTTTCTCAACTCCTCCATAAATTCAGCAGCTTAGAATGCACCCACTAGTCCAAAGACTGGTCAAAATTCGCCCTCTAGTGGCTCAGACTATGATTATAAATGGCCAGTCTCTTCTTCTGAGCCAATCTTCGCTTGTGTCTTTCAGGAACTACGAATCACAGAAGATGCCGAGATGCCCATTGCGCGTCACTTTCTGATCAGGTGTGCAGGACGTTCTCTCTTTCTGCCCTACATGGCTCTCTCTCTCTCATCAGTTACTCATTTACTTTGATGGCGTGTAACTCTGTGAACTACTTTCACTTTATTATGACCTTTATCTGTATTGCGTATGGCTGCTTCTCAAATAAACATTCTTCATCTTCCATACATCGTAGCATCTGATGACTGCGTCGGTGTTGGGCTGCTTTAAACCCAGAGGTGGACATGGCTCATTGGTAGGCCTCCTAAAGACCTGTGTGGGAGTGGGGAACCAAACACCAGTGCAGCTTCAGCCCACCACGGCATTGTCCCTAAGTGCATTTTCCCTTGATAACTATTAATATGTTTATTACTCTCTCTCTCTCACTATATATATATATATATATATATATACTGTATATAAAAGTCAATGTAAGTGTGTGTGTGTGTATGTGTGTATGTTCCAGCATCACGTCCGAACGGCTGGAGCGATTTTCAGGAAACTTGGTACGCATGTTTCTCATTGGTCGACTAAAAATACCGTAGGGTCAAATCAACCCTAATCCACCCCCTTCTGGGTAGGATGGTGGGTGATCTTGCGGTCTTGAATGTATGTTATCATCCAGTTGATACCCGGAATGACCACCAGAGGGCGAACTGGAGGTGACTGCCAGCATTCTGTATGTTTGAGCGCCCCCGCGCCGGCCTGTTACTATCCATCCATCCATCCATCCTCTTCCGCTTATCTGAGATCGGGTCGCAAGGGCAGCAGCTTGAGCAGAGATGCCCAGAATTCTCTCTCCCTGGCCACTTCTTCTAGATCTTCCGGGGGAATCCCAAGGTGTTCCCAGGCCAGCCAAGAGACATAGTCCCTCCAGCGTGTCCTGGGTCTTCCCCGAAGGCCTCCTCCCAGTTAGATGTGCCCGGAACACCTCACCAGGGAGGCATCTTGGAGGCATCCTGATCAGATGCCCGAGCCACCTCATCTGACTCCTCTCTCTGATCTCCTCCCGGATGACTGAGCTTCTCATCCTATCTTTAAGGGAGAGCCCAGACACCCTGCGGAGGAAACTCATTTCAGCCGCTTGTATTCGCGATCTCGTTCTTTCGGTCACTACCCATAACTCATGACCATAGGTGAGGGTAGGAACGTAGATCGACTGGTAAATTGAGAGCTGTGCCTTACGGCTCAGCTCCTTTTTCACCACGACAGACCAAAGCAGAGCCCTCATCACTGCGGACGCCACACCGGTCTGCCTGTCGATCTCATGTCTGTAGATTTGGTCAAAAAAGTGAAAAACATTGGACAACATGGCAGAGCAAACGGGGCTATTTAAGATAATGGCATCAGGAAGGACATTGAGGGCAGAAAGGAGGCAATGTCATCATGGCTAGCTGGTAGTGAAATCATCAAAGCTGGACCGGAAGTGACATCATCCGGAGTAGTCCAGAAGTGACGTCATCATAGCTGGCTGGAAAGTGACGTCCTCATAGGTGGACTGGAAATGTGACGTTATCAAAGGTGGGCTGGAAATTATGTCTTCATGAAGAGCCGGAAGAGATGGTATTAGATGGGACTGGAGTGGAAAAGAATTATTAATCTTCTGTTGGTCTGTTAAAAGAGGGAGAAAGGCATTAGTGTCCCGTTCCAATCCCCAATCTTTTATTATTTCATGCACAATTGGTCCCTTTGGCTTCCCCCTAAGCGCACGTGCGTGACGATATCTACATTTGACTTCAGCATTTGTACATGGCAACACATTAAGTAGAGACAGCTTGATGTTATTAAATTTAATGAAAGGTTATGAAAACAAATCAAACAGTTCATTGTACTTTTGGTAGATTTAGGATGTAGTTCTTGAATCCAGAATGTGATTAGTTAACCAGCTGACATGGAAGAGAGGAAAACAAAAAACTCCTAAGACCGGTTCAGTAGGAGAAAAACAAACTTCTGGAGTACCACAGTCAGAGGACAGCAGCGAGCTAATCACAAAAAGTCGCAAAATCAACCGGAATGTTCAAGCAAATTATAGAAACAAACCCAATCTAATCTGTTAAGTAGTTCTCTGTGAAAAGCGGACAGACATACAGTTGGATTTTATATATAGAGAGAGAGATGCTATGCTCTGTTTATGTGTGTGTCCAGTCCCTCTGAGAAACTGAATTGGTCAGTCTGGATTGGTTGATGTAATCAAAAGCAGAAGTACGAGTGTGAAACACACAAGGAGGAGCAACGACTTAGGAGGTACACTGAGAGTTGTCTTCAAAGATGGGAAGTATTAAAGTGGACATGAGGTGAAAAATAAACCTCTGGAGGGCCACGGTCAGAGGACAGGCGCTAATGAAATAGTGAAGTCCGACGGTAATCACTTTCTGCATCGTAGAAGTCAGAATGACCTAGGCCAGCTGGTCGCCCACTCTCCACTGGGTTGATACAGTAAGCATAGTCGTCAATAAAGGTTTCCAAGTCCCCCTCACGTACCCCAGGTCACTGCAGAATAGAGCACTTTGAGCAGGCGTGGTGGCACATAGGATGGGAGACGGAAGAAACAAAGAAAGCAATTTAGTTCTTTTCCTTTTTAGGCATTCGAGTGTATATTTTTAGTTTTCTTCATTCTTAGACATTCTGGTGTACATTTAAGAGGGACTTTTTGTTTGTCATAATATAATATACAGTGGTACCTCGGTATACGTCTGCTTTGGAATAAGTCCAACTTGGTATACCTCCTGTTTGGACGTGAAAAATTTTGCTTGGTATACGACCTTTGTTTGGAATACGACTCGCGTGCTAGAACACGTGGCATGTGGTATAGCGGGTGCGCGGCTTCAAAAAAAGGGCCAGGTTTTAACCCGTATAGCAGTGTTGTTCTCCGTGGATGCGATTGCACAACCGTGGGGAAGTTAATGAGGTAGCTGCAGCGAGTCGCACCTGCACAGGTGGGCTTGTGATCGGGAAGAGTGAGACTGCATTTTTAACCTCGGATTTCCATCTAGCCATCCATCCATTTTCCAACCCGCTGAATCCGAACACAGGGTCACGGGGGTCTGCTGGAGCCAATCCCAGCCAGCACAGGGCACAAGGCAGGAACCAATCCCGGGCAGGGTGCCAACCCACCGCAGGACACACACAAACACACCCACACACCAAGCAGACACTAGGGCCAATTTAGAATCGCCAATCCACCTAACCAGCATGTCTTTGGACTGTGGGAGGAAACCGGAGCGCCCGGAGGAAACCCACGCAGACACGGGGAGAACATGCAAACTCCACGCAGGGAGGGCCCAGGAAGCGAACCCGGGTCCCCAGGTCTCCCAACTGCGAGGCAGCAGCACTACTCACTGCGCCACCGTGTCGCCAACCTCGGATTTTATCAGATTTATTTATTGTTGTTTTTATCCCCACAGAGCACTTGTTTTTAAGGATATCTATATATATAAAATCCCTATGTACGTCCAGGTGTCCGTGTGTGGGTGTCTTCTGGTGAAGTGCGCATGCGCAGGGCACGGTGCGATTTGCGATATTACTGTCAGAGAAAGTTAGAGGCGTTTTACGGAAATACAAACCAGTATTACTGCGAGAGGAAATTAAAGGTACACAATACAGTGACGTATATTACAGCCACATACAAGCCAGTATTACTGTCAGAGGAGATTAAAGGCATATTACCGACGCGCACGCCTGTATTACCGCCAGAGAAAATTAAAGGTATATTACGGACGTACGAGCCAGCGGACGTACAAGACGGTATCCTACTTTTCTATCTATCTATCTATCTATCTATCCTTCAATAAGGGCGCGCACAAAAAGGCGAGCCTCAAAAGGGCGCAGCGAATAAAGGCGCGCGTAAATAAAGATCTGCACCTTTGTTGCTCTTCACATATTCCAGAGCCATTTGAACTAAATTATCTACGAACGCCTTTATTCGCCGTGCTCAATTGAGGGTCGCCCTTTTGAAGCTCGCCTTTTTGTGCAAGCCCTTATTGAATAGAGCCGTACAAGACAGTATTACTGTCACAGAAAATTAAAGACACACAATACACGGCGGCAGCCCACGAAGAACGGTCAGCTCAGCAAGTAAACATCTACAAAAGAAAGGCTGAAATAAAGAAAAATACAACCAACAAACAGAATGAGGTCAAGGTCCCTTGCCATTTAATATAGACTGTTCCTACTAATGTTTATGCACTACTGTTCTAGCGCCCGTTATTGTAACGGGCTAAATGACTAGTTTATTAAATAATTATTTATTGAAACCAGATGCACTGCACTTTTTGTTTGGACACTGATTTTTGTTTTGAATAAAAGCACTTGGTGTTCTTGCACTATCCCCTGGCTTCATTTGAGAATTGTCCTCATTTGTCAGCTCATCTCGGTGACATTACCAACACTGTCGGGTTCAGGACGTATGGGAGCGTGGAGCGGACCTGCATCGTCACACCGCGCGCTACCCTACTCTGCCCATGAGCATCAGTACGCCAGTTGCTAGCATTCAGTGAACAACCCGCGCTATAACTCTATGTGAATTTTCATGTGATTTTGTGTTTTTTCACGTAAATTTGAATTGATTGTTGAAAAGTATGAAGGTGGCATGCATATCCGGGACATGGCTGCTGCATACCATATGCCGAGAACGATGGTATCTATGATTGTGAAAAACAAAGACGTTATTAAAAAGTAAAGTGAATTTTAATTTATTTCATCTAATTGCTTTTGTATTTATGTATTTTAGTATTAAGCAGTGTTTAAATTACTTTATACAACCCCATCAATGTATAATATGCCAATAACAATAGGATTTTTTTTCATGGGAACAGATGAATCATTTTCCCTTTATTTCTTATGGGAAAAATTCATTTGGTATACGTCCTGTGTGATATAAGTCCAAGGATCTGGAATGGATTAAGGACGTTATACCAAGGTACTACTGTAGTTAATTAATTATTGAGCTTCTGTAAAAAGCTAAATTTCTCTCTGGGAATACATAAAGTTCTATCTTTTTATCTATGGAGAAGAAATTAGAAGCAACCAGAACAAACCCACCAAGGTGGCAGCTGAAGGTTCTTACATCTGGAAATTGCAGTCCCAAATGCTGTATCATCTACTCTATATACAGTATATAAAATCCTCAGCCTAAAAGTGCAACGATTTTGAGCAACAATTTTATGTGACGTTTTTATGTCATGCTTTAAATCAGGCTTATTTTAAACCCTACATATACGTTTGGTATCATTCTTTTCAGAATTATCGCACTTTCACGTGATGTTAGATTTTCAGATTCTTATTCCGTTTTTAAATTCTAAACTAAAATATCAAAGACTCACGTCCGGCAAAATGAGACTTTGTGCCAACAGATTTAACCATGCCAGGGGCCGGAAATAAAAAATCAAAGAGTAGATGACAAAGACAGCTGCTGTACAGGCTTTTAAATGTGCGAGATGCAGATCACGCGGCACGGCAGCAGCAGCAGCAAGCCAGCAGCTGATCAAGCAAAGAGGAGGTAAAAAAATAAAACTATTTGTTTCCCATTGTATCACCGTTTAAGAAGGGGTTTCGGAGGAGCGGCCACATCTCCTTGGGGTGCGTTCAGCCCCCCTCTTCACAACACGAGCGGCAGAGACACGAAGTGACTGGCATGTAGCGCAGGCAAGGGGGGTTGACGAGCGAAGCGATGCAGGGGATAAGCCCCCTAGTAGTAAAATATTAATTTCATTAATGTCACTTCATGTAAAAAATTAACTGCATTATGCATTTCAAGTCAAGCATCGTTAAATAGAGGTTAAGTTTAAAGTTTTGAAGATCTAATATTATGCCTCGCGCATCCTCTTCTTCTTCTTTTGTTTTATGGTAGTTGGCAATCCAGTTTAAGATACATTACCGCCACAACCTGGACTGGAGTGTGATGCAGAACAGGAAAAGTAAACTATGACTATAACTATCATTTAAATGCTCTCGAATAACCGTATCATTTTTAAATGACTGAATATAGATCTACGTATAATTTTAAACTCATTTCCATACCCTAATAATTGTTGCAATGTCAAATTGCTCATTCCCAGGGATTACAAATATTGAAATTGTTGTAATTTATATACCACACACTCTAATAAAATATGCTGAACGGCCTCTAATTGATTACAAGATTTACATACTCCAGACTGATGCTGTCCCCTCTTGACTAATATAAAATTTAACCATAGTGTGCCCAATTCTGAGACATGTTAATACAATTTCTTCCCTTCTCTTTTTGCCCCCTTTTCCCAAAGATCCAACTCTGCCTTGTATTCCATATATACAGTGGGTACGGAAAGTATTCAGACCCCCTTCAATTTTTCACTCTTTGTTATATTGCAGCCATTTGCTAAAATCATTTAAATTAATTTTTTCCCTCATTAATGTACACACAGCACCCCATATTGACAGACAAAAAAAAAAGAATTTTTTAAATTGTTGCAGATTTATTAAAAAAGAAAAACTGAAATATCACATGGTCCTAAGTATTCAGACCCTTTGCTCAGTATTTAGTAGAAGCGCCCTTTTGAGCTAATACAGCCAGGAGTCTTCTTGGGAAAGATGCAACAAGTTTTTCACACCTGGATTTGGGGATCCTCTGCCATTCCTCCTTGCAGATCCTCTCCAGTTCTGTCAGGTTGGATGGTAAACGTTGGTGGACAGCCATTTTTAGGTCTCTCCAGAGATGCTCAATTGGGTTTAAGTCAGGGCTCTGGCTGGGCCCTTCAAGAACAGTCACAGAGTTGTTGTGAAGCCACTCCTTCGTTATTTTAGCTGTGTGCTTAGGGTCATTGTCTTGTTGGAAGGTAAACCTTCGGCCCAGTCTGAGGTCCTTAGCACTCTGGAGAAGGTTTTCGTCCAGGATATCCCTGTACTTGGCCGCATTCATCTTTCCCTCGATTGCAACCAGTCGTCCTGTCCCTGCAGCTGAAAAACACCCCCACAGCATGATGCTGCCACCGCCATGCTTCACTGTGGGGACTGTATTGGACAAGTGATGAGCAGTGCCTGGTTGTCTCCACACATAGCGCTTAGAATTAAGGCCAAAAAGTTCTACCTTGGTCTCATCAGACCAGAGAATCTTATTTCTCACCATCTCAGAGTCCTTCAGGTGTGTTTTAGCAAACTCCATGCGGGCTGTCATGTGTCTTGCACTGAGGAGAGGCTTCCGACAGGCCACTCTGCCATAAAGCCCTGACTGCTGGAGGGCTGCAGTGATGGTTGACTTTCTACAACTTTCTCCCATCTCCTGACTGCATCTCTAGAGCTCAGCCAAAGTGATCTTTGGGTTTTTCTTTACCTCTCTCACCAAGGCTCTTCTCCCCCGGTAGCTCAGCTTGGCCGGATGGCCAGCTCTAGGAAGGGTTCTGGTCGTCCCAAACGTCTTCCATTTAAGGATTATGGAGGCCACTGTGCTCTTGGGAACCTTAAGTGCAGCAGAAATTTTTTTGTAACCTCGGCCAGATCTGTGCCTTGCCACAATTCTGTCTCTGAGCTCTTCAGGCAGTTCCTTTGACCTCATGATTCTCATTTGCTCTGACATGCATTGTGAGCTGTAAGGTCTTATATAGACAGGTGTGTGGCTTTCCTAATCGAGTCCAATCAGTATAATCAAACACAGCTGGACTCAAATGAAGGTGATCTCAAGGATGATCAGAAGAAATGGAAATCACCGGAGTTAAATATATGAGTGTCACAGCAAAGGGTCTGAATACTTAGGACCACGTGATATTTCAGTTTTTCTTTTTTAATAAATCTGCAACAATTTCAAAATATTCTTTTTTTTTGTCTGTCAATATGGGGTGCTGTGTGTACATTAAAGAGGAAAAAAATTAATTTAAATGATTTTAGCAAATGGCTGCAATATAACAAAGAGTGAAAAATTGAAGGTGGTCTGAATACTTTCCGTACCCACTGTATGTCTTCACTTACCATCAGTGTCCCAGATTTTTGCCACATCTCATACATTTTTCAATCTCAACAGACTTTTAATTTCTGATTTATTAAATGTCACTTGTAAATCAATAAAAGGATGTTTAGTGGCTTTTTAAGCCAAATCGTTAACTATTTAATTTCCTTTATGGCCCCTTTATGTGCTGGAACCTATAAAAAAGTAAAGAATAAACCCATATTCTGCAATTCTTGATCCACTTTCAATAGCAAGTCTGTCCATGACGAAGAATTACTCGGTTTTAATACTCTGTGAGACAGCGAAGGGATCAGAACAGTTAAGTACCCTGTTTGGACAAAGTTCTTCAATCCACAGTAGACCCAAAATAACGGCTATCAGCTCACTTGTAAACACTGACATATAATCGGTCTTTTCTTCATATACATTTGTAATTCCGGGAGCCTCACGCATCCCGCTTCGTTGCTATTTTCGCGGCGACTGTAATGCTAAAGCGCATGCGTCAGCCCAATTCCGTCATCTACGCATGCGCAGGCGTCTTGGCCTGTTTTGTTTATACGGCGAGAAGAGGTTTAGTAATGGCGGCAAGTAGGCCGTGATGAACGAGCGAAAATAGTCCGAATAGTACGCTGTCGGAGAAGGAAGGATTTGCAGGAAAAGAAAACCCGAAGCTTTGCAGACTTTAACTTGTTCGTAACAGCCAGATTGCTGAAACCATGCAGATCACGTTGAAAACGCTTCAGCAGCAGACCTTTAAGATCGAGATAGACGGGGAGGAGACGGTAAGTGAGCGAGTGCGTAAAGAAAAAAAAATAAAAGGCATAACCCGGAAAGGGGTTTGGTGGGGGGGGGAGTAAAAGGCAATGAGCGAAAGTTGTAGGGAATATAAATAATAAAGCAAAATGTCACTTATGGTTTATGTGAGGTTAAGGGGATGCAAACGTGCTTGTGGAACGCCCACATTTTTAAATTTGTCACGCAGAAACTCGTGCGGTTGAGGGACTAAAGTGGAAATAAACGTGTTGGATTGTTTTAGACAGCAAAAGTTCGTATGTGCAAGTTAAAGAAAACTGTCTTACTTGCCTACGCAATTTTCTTGGGCAGTTTTGTCTTGTTTGGTTTTCCTGCATGTATTTTATTATGGCCGGCCAGATGTCCGTTTTTGAGTCGATTTGAAAGTGTAAAGTGGATTTTGTTCCAGGACGCGGACAAACTAGTAAAGATTAGCGTTCGTAAAAGTCCCTGTTAAGTGACAGTTTTTGCGCATTATAGTAGAAAAGTGTGACTGTTTAACGTCAGCTTAACCACGGCTAAAAGTGACTTGGCAGTAGAGAGCGCCTTCTTTTAAATTTGTTCAAATATTTCAGGGCCTCAGATTTTAGCCTCACACGCTCGGCTCCTTCTGCACAACGATGCTTACGCGAGGCCTTTACAACTTTCAACGATAGCCGCTATTACACGAGGCAGAAAAATAGCGATCAAGTAATCGGAAAATGGATTTCCGCCCTCCGTAAGTTTCTAAAAAAGATCCCGTCAACATAGTGATCACCATCAATGTGGCCAGTTATAAAATAAGTAAAGTCGTTTGTCTCAAACAGGGCCCTGTTGAATGTGAAATTAATGAGTCGTTTGGCCGTTGCCGTTTTCTGTTAGCGCTTGGACTGATAATCGACATTTAGATAATCATTAGTACATTGTCTGCCATAAAAGTTAAACACTGTGCCATTCTTACGCTCCCATTTCCAGATATTAAAAGGGGAAACGGTTCGTTTTCACGTATCCGATCCTGCCCGTGTGGACGGTGTATTTTCTTTTAATGTTTACGCAGAATTTCCTCAGACGTTACAAAAATGTGAACGTCAGGCTTAGTGAAAAGGTTATCCCTCATGTGGCTGATGCTGACTGTGTGGACTTAGTTTGTTGTCTTTGTGTGTACGTGGAATTTCTCACGCATTCCTTAAATGCGAATACCGACTTTAACTGGAAAGTACAAGACTGTGTTCACAAAACCAGGCCGAAGTCATTTGAATCAGATTTTTTTTTAATAATCTAATTTATATAACGCTTTCCTCACTACTCCTTAATGCAGTCAGTGGTCTCAAACTCCAGTCCTTGAGGGCCGCAATGGCTGCAGGTTTTCAATTCTAGCCCTTTTCTCAATTGGTGACCAGTTTTTGCTGCTTATTAACTCCATTTCCTTTCATTTTAATGGACTTGTTTTTTAAGATGTTTTCGTCCCAGAATTTCTTCATCATTCCTCAGAATTGCTTCATTTCTTTCCTTAAATGGCACCCAAATAGAAATGAAATGTTAAGTGAGGCAACTAACAGAAGGCCAACTACGTCAGGGCCTCAGACTCCAACCCAGGGGTCCTCAATCACCGTCTTGGAGGGTCCCAGTGGCTACAGGTTTTTCCAACCTTTTTCCCCAATTAGAACTCGGCCCTTGCTGATAATGAAACTTGGTATTTAACTTTAGGCCTTGTTAGCACTTTCATTCGTGAAAGACAAATTTTAGTTGCATTGTTGATCAGAGGTCCTCGGTTACATTTCTGGAGATCTGCAGTGGCTGCAGGTTTTCACTTCCACCAATTTCTTAATTAGAACCCATTTATTTACTACTAAATCAATACAGTTTTTGGAATTTTAGTTATCTGGCCTGTTACAATTCAGAAGCCTTAAGCGCCTATTTTAGTTTTTAGCAGCTGCATTTTTTTGTTACCTGTTTAATTAACAAGACATTTCTTAATAATGAAATGCAGATAACCAATAAACCAGCAGCACTCCAGATAAAGGGCTCCCTTTTAAACCTGTCCATATGCACCATAAGGTATCTGTGTTAAATAAATAAGTAAAAGAGAGGAATTGTTTAAATAAGTTTAAATCTGTTATGGTGCACAAACCACATGGATAATGTTCTCAAAGAAAGAAACTCTACGGTGCAATTCAGATTTCCCTTGGATGAATGAACGTGCTAACAAGCCAAATAGTTACATGCCAAGTTTCATTATCAGCAAGGACCGTCTTCTAATTAGGAAACTGGTTGGAAGGAAAAGCTGCAGCTTCTGCGGCCCTCCAGGACCGTGATTGAGGACCCCTGCTCCAACCGGTTGGATAATTAGGCACTAATTCTTGTTGTTAATTAAACCCATTCTTTAATTCCATGGCTTGTTGCTGTCCTCAATTTGCAATGGCATGCATTTCCAAAATTGTTGATTTTTCTTTTCTAAGAGCACAGTTCAGATGTTTAGGGGACCTGAGCAGATCAGCATTCCTGAGACCTTCATCTTTCTTTATTTTCAGATATTCTATGAAGGACAAAGTTTGCTGGTCATGGTTTTGGCTCATTTTGTATGTCAGTATCGACTGCTAATTAAGGAAAAAAGAAACAATTAAGGGGTCTTAGTCTTCAAGAGCCAGTCAAATAAAATTCAAAAGGAGTTAATTAGCAAGAAAAACAGGTCACTAATTAAGAAAAGGGTTAGAATGAAAACCTGTAGCCACTGTGCCCCTCCAGGACTGGAGTTTCAGACCACTGCCTTAATGTAACACATATCTTGTGCTTTTGGGGCTGTGTGGACACAGTACTCCCATCTTTTCAAATCCGGTTTGAGTCCTCTTCATATGTGGTCTTAGATTGGATATATATCCAATTCTTAGCCATACAACCTGATTGAGAATGGTCTGATTGGAATTCATGTGTTTTCTTGCCTATATGAATAGGCTGAGCACTGCCATCATCAGCCAGCATTGGCAATGTGACATAACAGCCATGGAAGAGAGATACAGCTGTGACAACAGTCAGGCCTACCATTGCTAGCTCCTTTCTCTTGGTGCAGCACTGCCAGCAAGAGCTGTGAAAAAGGAAAAAGCTAGCAGTCTGGCATTTTTTTTCATCTTCTCGACCTAATCATGTATACCTGACCACAAAGTGCCGTCTTCTAGAGCAGGGGTAGGCAACGTCGGTCCTGGAGTGCCCCAGTATGTGCAGGTTTTTGTTCCAACCCAGTTCCTTAACGAGAACTCAATTATTGCTGATGAAGCACATATTGCTTAAGTGACATTTTAATGGTTCATTTTAGTGGTCTCGCTTGTTAAGGTTCTCCAACCTTAATTGCTTATTTCAATCTTAAACTGCTGCATTCAGTGTTTTAATTGCTCCTTATTAGCAATAAGATGTAAAACGGGTAGGCAATGTCGGTCCTGGTGAGCCGCAGTGGCTACAGGTTTTCATTCAACCCAATTGCTTAATTAGAAACCAATCATTGCTAATCTCAGACCTTATTTAATTTTATGGCTTGTTAGTCTGTGCAATGTAAGGCTTTTATATCGTAGATTTTTTTCCTTTCCAAGGATATCATCCAAATGATTTGAAGCCTAAAACAGATCATTTTCAGTCTGTCACATTTTTCTATTAAGTGTTTTATTAAATCAAACCGTGCATGATGAACACACAGAGATGTAATTGGAAAAAATCTAGCTGGAGAACTGCTGGCTGCTTTGTCTTTTACATCTTATTGCTAATAAGGAGCAATTAAAACACTGAATGCAGCAGTTTAAGATTGAAATAAGCAATTAAGGTTGGAGAACCTTAACAAGCGAGACCACTAAAATGAAGCATCAAAATGTCACTTAAGTAATATGTGCTTCATCAGCAATAATTGAGTTCTCGTTAAGGAACTGGGTTGGAACAAAAACCTGCACATACTGTGGCACTCCAGGACCGACGTTGCCTACCCCTGTTCTAGAGCAGTGTTTCCCAACCTTGGTTCTGGGGGCACACTGTGGCTGCAGGTTTTTGTTCCAGCCAGCTTCTGGTTTTAATTGGACTCATGGGCTAATTAAGTTATGTTATTTCCCAAGTTCTGTGTTTTGGGAACAATGTAGAAATTAGAAAACTAAGTTTGGTAAAAAAAAAATATATATATTTAAATGTACCAAGCATTTATATGGGAATAATGTATTTTTTTCTTTTTAACAATATTTTCATCCTACTTTTCTAGGTGTTCTAATTGTTTATTTAATTCATTATTTACTAATTATAGGGTCTGATGCTAAAGTACTTGCAGCCTTTGATTATTCTGTGTTTGCCAGCCTGTCTGCTCTGCTCATTTTTAATTGTCATTAATAAGGTACAACGAAGGGGAAAACTGCACAGAGAAAGAGCAAAATAGAATGAAATCAACAAAATAGAGTTAAGCATTTAAATCAATAGCAAAAGCAGAAATATTTCTAAATGTCTTAATGTAAAAATCATGCTGCTGTGCTTTTCTGAATGTAGAATAAAAGAAAAAGAATCCCAGCTAATTAAATGAGATCAGTGCGATCAGGTGTTGTCAACGATTAAGAATCTGGTTGGAACAAAAACCTGCAGCCACCATGTGCCCCCAGGACCGAAGTTGGGAAACACTGTTGTAGAGCAAAATGCAATGTTTATAGTAGGTACTGGTGCGTCCATTTATTTTTTTTATGCCACATTCCATTTGAAGTGGGAAGTTGAAATTTCCAAATTCCTAGACGGAGTTTCTGATTCGAAAACGTGGGTCTGGTCTGTCAAATCTGAGTTTGTCCGACTTCATATCATGAAGTCAATCGAAAATGGTGGTGAACACCTCAAAACTTTATTGAGTATACTGCTTTTTAGCACTTCTGTCTGTTTGTGTTTCTTTAAATCAGTAGTATGCACAGTATTGTCCAACTTCCTTCTGTTGACGTGCTGCTACAGTGTTTGAATACGCAAAATACCACGAAATGTGTTATTAACGACTGCTGTTTAATCCCATGGAGCAAGCACAACACACTTTCTTCAACTCGTCCATATTGGTTTTCTGAATGTTCTACTGGAATTCAATCAACTCGTATGGGATGTCATTCCCAGCTCCATCGTCCGAGGTAAATGGAATGCAGCAAATACCTTGAATCGTCTCACAAATGTGACTTTTTTTTGGTGTTGGTGATGGCCTGTGCACAAATGTATCAATGTGCTCATAAGTGTCATGTCGGAGGACGGATGAATTCGCATTATAGTTGGGTATACAGGTCAGTTGTGCTTGTGAATGTGTGAACTATCAAGGTAGGCAAATCTGATTGGAGCAAAAAAATAAAATTGGAATTGAGCGATGAGGCTCATAATGTGAACATAGTGTGAATTGACCCAGAATGAATGAGTACACCCTGAATTGAGCTGGTCCCTCACACATGGCGAGTTCCTTCCTTGCAGCCAGAGCTTTTGGGTCATGCCAGGCATACACTGTTTTTGTAATCATGGTTAAGTGATTACTCACACTGCATGATGGAGTCACTTGTTATATATGTGTTCAAACCATATGAGCATGTTCTGTCTAATGTGCCAAGACATGGGTGCTCAGACTATACTGGTACATGGCCCCTGATGGACAGTTTTACCCATTGCAGTAAAGCTTTGCCCATTTGACAAAGTATGGCCACAAGCTTCTCAAAATGTCAATGAAGAAAGGAGCTACGCCATTGACTGATGATCTACCGTAAAAGCACAAAGAAAATGAGCATCAGGACACATGGGTGGTTGTGGTGCAAACAATATGATCTGTCTGTTTTAGAGAGAGAACTTGAGGTCTGCATGATCTGTCATTTTCCATTGCTTGTGTTTATTTCGGATTCTTCCAGTAAATGTTTTCTAAGGTACTTTTATCATTGGCCGTTTAGTTGTATGTGTGTTGCTGTGTGATAACTTTTTAAAATAAAAAAGGGGAAAACGATAATGACATATCAGCGATACCCAATGAATGAACTATAGTGACTGCACAATGAGTTTTTGGAAATTTGTAACATCAGAAAATTGGCTCACACTACAAGCCAGCTGACCAAAATTCTTCCAATAGTACGACAGCTCAGTCGTAGAATGAAATAGGGCATTGCGACCTCTCTCGTACTGTCCATGAAACAATGGTTGATAGAGAAAATTCGGCCTGATGTCAAGTTAGTTCGCAGCTGCAAATTGGGCCTGAAATCGTGCCAGTCACACAATGTATGCCTGACATTACATACCAGTCCTGTGTGACACTGAGTGAGTTTACATGCACTCACAAAACGGGGATAAGGGGTGTGACCCAGTTAAGGCAGATATTGTAATGTGTTATAAAGAGTGTGTTTCGTTTGCATTATTTTTTTCTGCTTTTGTATGGAAAAACTGTACATTTATTGTGGCAGTATTTATTAAATTCTAAGCCCATATATGAACTTTCATGAAACTGACCCGAAACGCAGCCAAATGTGATGATTTTCTTGTGTTTTCTAAATCCATTTAGCCCTTCATGTGTCATAAAGTAAAAAAAAAAAAAAAAAAATCCATTCACTTATCAGTTATCACTGATTAAAGTCCCATAAAATAAGGCCAAGAAATATGGCTTTATAACATGTATTGGTACACCCTGTGTTGCAGAAACATTATTCCCCTATTTCATGATATAATGCCTCCTTACACACTAGTGAACTAATTAAAGTTGTTTCATTAACACCAGGATGTATTCAAACACTTTTTTATGGCCTACCAAAACACCAGATCTAAACATTAAACCTTTATGCTAACGTCAATTTAAACCTATTGTTGAAGACTGATGCAGGATCTCACTAGACGCTCTTCAGGAATTGTACGACTACAAGAAGGATCGATGTGGCTCTGAAAATAAATGGTGGCAACATGACCTGTTTGGACATAGCTTTTAATTTGTAATGCTTTTTACTTTGTCTACCTAATGAAATGACATTTTGCATGTGAATGAGTAATATATATTACTAGCCAACCCGCGCATAATTATTTATTGATGGGTGAACACTTCTTGAACGATACAGTTGTCCAAATGGGGTGGGTTTGAGGATACGACTTTGAGTGAATGGAAAGATGGAACTCTGGAAAGAGCAACATACAATTGTCCGTGACTTAAAACTGGTTTTGGCAGATACAGGCATATCTTTTTGAATGTTTGATTCCCTGTGCCTTATTAATTGTCATTGCAAAGGCCAATCTAACAGGAAATTGTCTGCGTGTAAAAGTAAAAGGCAAATTTGAATCTGATGGGGTCAAGGATATCCGGGGAATAAGGACAGTTTGTGAGGTAGGAGCCGCGATAGTTTTACACTCCAGTACATTGCGGTGAATGCTGGTAACAGAAAGTCTAGTGCCATCACAGAGACTTCTTGCTGGCATGAGGTTTATGAGAAGCATGATGACTGAACCTGTTTTAATTCTGAGTTTATGCAGAGGCATACCAGTGGGAGTAAGACTGTTAAGAAATTCTTCGGGGAATGAAACTTGATCTGCGGGATTGTCTGTGACGATGGAGTCAACGCTGGTGAAAGTTACTTTGTCGTTAGGGGTAAGTTTCAGTACTTGTTCATTAAGGTGTAGCGAGTCTTCGTTGGTGACGCTTAATATAGCTCATGTACTGAGTTGTTCCGCAGTCACAGTTGAGAAGTCGATGTCACCATATAGTTGTTGAACGGGATCAGAAATAAAAGGAAAACAATGTGAAGGTAATGGACATGGGAGGAGTGTTAGAGTTGGCGGGTGGGGCTCTGTCTTGCGTGTGTACGTATTCCATGGTTGGGCGACTTCGTGGATTATATATAGAAAAGCAGCCGGAACCGAAAAGAACAATGAAAAGTCAACGTGGCTCAGAGGTGCATGTGGACTGTAGCAGAGATGAAAGTGACTGAGGCGGTGTTTGGTGAGGTGTTGCGTGCGGGCACATGAGCAGGCAGTGTGCATGCCTTGAGAGCGAGGGTGGACTCGGGAGGAGGGTTAGAGTTGGCGGGCGGGGCTCTGTCGTGCGTATCCCATGGTCTTTGTCTTGTGTGCCATGGTTGGCTGCTTAGTGACTTGTTGGCGGGCGTGGCTCTGTCTTGCGTGCATCTTGCTTGTCATGGTCTTAGTGAATTATATATGTAGATATAGATAGATATAGATATAGATATAGAGATATATATCTATATATATATCTATATATATATCTATATAGATATATATATATATATATATATATAGATGATGACTTATTCAAACCATTTCAAGCTTTGTACTGAACTTTAAAGCAAAAACAAGGGTTCAGATTAGACATAGAAATTGCAATTAAAATGTAAACAGACCTTTGTTTTAACTTTAATGTTTTTGACAGGTGGCTTTACCTTTATACTTCAGATCAGGCAGTTAAACATGTCATTTCCTGTTCACCCAATGTGCAGTATAGTTGATTTGAAAGTCTTAAGATATTCCAGTTGTAAAATAAGGTAGAAAATTCACTAGCAAAACATGCTGTTAAAAGAATGTGTTTTTATTATAGACTATACAAGCTAACCATTCCAAAGAAAAGAAATAGGCTGATCCAGGAAGGAATGAGAATAAAAGAGATCCAAAAATATCACAATACCTGCATAGAGTTTCTGGAGTAATACAGTATTGAGATTAGTGCACACTAAAGCAAATAGCCATTCATTTACCTGCTAATATCAAATTTTTACTTTTATTAAGATTTTTGTTGTAATGTTCGTGGCGTTCAGGCTGAGATGATTGAAATGTTTAATTTTATTACTTTAATACAGGGGTCTCCAAACTTTTTTCCCCTGAGAGCTACTTTTACAAAATGAAAATGGCAGAGAGCTAGTCATGTTTTCTAACGTTTATTCTCATAGCTTATTTCAACCCAAACAAACGGAATATGCTTGTTTTGCCTGCACATTTACAAAATGTTGGTGTCCACAACTCACATTTTGCATTAAAACATCACAATAAATATTTAGTTTACCTTCAAGTGCATTTTGTATGTCTATGCATTGTCTAGTGTTTCTCACACTACTGAATTAAAACATGAATGCTGTCAAAACAAAAAAGTGCATTTCCAAATACACCGATATTCCTTATTAATTTGTCATTTTGTTCCATGTCACTGTTTCACTTGTCCAGTTGCATGTGTGATGTGTTTTTTAGTTAGTCAGATGACTGGCAACTGCATGGAGTCAACAAGAGGCAGGTGTATGGTGGAGTGGAGCCATTTAGGTTCACTTGCATGGAGTCATTTCAATGTTCATTTGTCAGTCTTGTGCTGAACTTTGATTTCATGGCCTTCATGTCAGACTCGCAGAGATATATAGACCCAAACAAAGCAGACATTTTCAGTGCTGCTTGGTGAAAATTCTTATACAGGGGGTCCTCGGGTTACGACACAGTTCTGTTCCTACGACAGTGATGTAACCCGAATTTTGGTGTAAGTTGAAACACACCCTAGCCTAAGTCACTTACCTATCCTAACACATTTGCAAAATCATAATGTAGGACATAAAAACACAACTAAGCCACAGAAAAATTAAAAGGACATAAATATACTGTGCTGTACACTGTACTGTAGTAACAGAAAAAATTAGTGTAAAAAAAATTTCCTTACTTTTATTCCTTCTGATCTCTTTACAGTATCTAATTTCACTTCCATCGTAATGGCTTTCCTCTTCTTTGATGCAAACCATCTGAAGACTCTGACTTTCGTTTAGGAGCCAAGAAGTCGGCAAACAAAGCGACACAAACGGAACACTTCCTCCACGTGCAGCCAAACTAGTTTTCCAACTCCCTCACTCATATGCCGTGTTACTGTATATTCTTCTGTCGCGCACAACCAAACTAGTTCGCCCACATAGTCTGTAAGTACGACGCTAACTGCACATTATCTTGAAGGTTTACTAATATATAGTAGACACTGGATTTTATATACAGTAATCCCTGGCTATATCGCGCTTCGCCTTTCGCGGCTTCACTCTATCGCGGATTTTATATGTAAGCATATTTAAATATATATCGCAGATTTTTGCGGACAATGGGTCTTTTTATTTTTGGTACATGCTTCCTCAGTTGGTTTTCCCAGTTGATTTCATACAAGGGACGCTATTGGCAGATGGCTGAGAAGCTACCCAACTTACTTTTCTCTCTCTCTTGCGCTGACATTCTCTGATCCTGACGTAGGGGGATTGAGCAGGGGGGCTGTTCGCACACCTAGACGATATGGACGCTCGTCTAAAAATGCTGAAAGATTATCTTCACGTTGCTCCCTTCTGTGCAGCTGCTTCGTGAAGCGACATGCTGCACGGTGCTTCACATACTTAAAAGCACGAAGGGCACGTATTGATTTTTCATTGTTTGTTTTTCTCTCTCTCTCTCTCTCTCTCTCAAACTTTCTCTGCTTCTGACGGAGGGGGTGTGAGCTGCAGCCTTCAACAGCTTTGTGCCGCGGTGCTTCGCATACTTAAAAGCCAAACAGCCCTATTGATTTGTTTGCTTTTCTCAATCTCTCTCTGACATTATCTGCTCCTGACTCGCACTCCTTTGAAGAGGAAGATATGTTTGCATTCTTTTAATTGTGAGACGGAACTGTCATCTCTGTCTTGTCATGGAGCACAGTTTAAACTTTTGAAAAAGAGACAAATGTTTGTTTGCAGTGTTTGAATAACGTTCCTGTCTCACTACAACCTCCTGTGTTTCTGCGCAAATCTGTGACCTAAGCATGACAATATAAAAAAAACCCTTCGCAGATTTTCACCTTTCGCGGGGGGTTCTGGAACGCAACCCCCGCGATGGAGGAGGGATTACTGTATATCTGTCCACTTTTCACAAGAGAACTACTTAATGCATTTAGATCTGTTTTTTTTTTTTTTCTATAATTTAATTGAACATTCTGGTTGATTTTTACGACTTCTCTCATTTCGCCATGTATCATAGTTCGCTTGCGGTACCGATTTATTTGCGCGAATTTGAGAAACACACAGTGGGCAGAGGGGAGGGGCCTCCCTCACTCACTCGCCAGCTTTGGGGCAGATTCCTTAACTCCGCTTAGCTAGAGAACGAGAGAACAATTGAATTCAACTTTGTTTGATATTTAAAATAAAGTGTTACTTAGGTCTTGATGAGTTTGAGTCCGGATATTCTCGTTAAGTGTATGCCACAATGAAAAGATAGATTGCAATTCAGATTTTGTGTTAAAAGGATCGTGATATGATTTTTTGGAAAGATCGCCCACCCCTAAGTTTGATTAATCAAGTTTTCAAATTTGTGTAGGATTCATTAACCCTCTTGTGAGCTACTTGGGAAGTGGTTGCGAGCAATGTGTTGGAAACCCCTGTTTTAATATTTGCCACTTAATATTTTCTTTTTCATCCATGCATGTTAAAATATGTCATCTGACTACTTCTGTAGTTAGTCTGGAATAGTATCTAGGTTATCATGTTTATTATCACAACACTTTTTGGGCTGCTACCAAGAAGTAATTAAAAGTTAGGTGGGGCCACTGTGTGGTAGATTTTTTTTTTTTTTTAATCTCAAATAGGGATGGCCTTGTCAGTAAATCAGTGTCTTCTTTGAATTCAGGGTACTAAATGGTAGTAGGAATACGTTTTAACTTTCTCCTAATTCTGCACTCAAATTCTCACAGAAGGTTTTGAAAAAAGCTGGGTACTGACAATTTAACAATTAATCTAGTGATTATTTTTTTTGATTTGTTGACTAATAAATAACTTTTAGTATCCACAGAGACGTGTGTTGTTTTAAATGTAAGGCTGATGGGATTAACTGCATATTATGGGATGGAATGTGCAATATGTTAAGGGATATAGATGAAGGAAGTAAATGGCACACATGTAACAAGCCATCCTGTGGTTCTGAGTCCTGTTAATAGAATAATGTAATGGAACATATGGTGTCAGAGACAAAAAAACTTAATGCTTAAACAGATACGGATGTTGCCAGAAGCCAAGGATAAGGATCTGCACTGGTATCCAAAAGGTTGCCGGTTCGAATCCCCGTTACTGCCAAAAGGGATCCTACTCTGCTTGGCCCTTGAGCAAGGCCCTTAACCTGCAGTTGCTGCAGAGGTGCTGTGCAATGGCTGACCCTGCGCTCTGACCCCAAGAGGTATGCGAAAACGAACACATTTTTAATATAAGAAATTGTACAAGGAGAAATAAAGAACAAAAGTACAAAGGGTTCCTTCACCTTGGATGTACTGCTATTCAGTCAATTTGCCAGACTTGTGGTGAAAGTTCCAGCACCACGTACATCTAATGTTCATGAGCCCACTTCAAGACAAAGGGGAAACAGAAAAGTTTATTTACTTTTTATATTTTTATTTATTTTAATTAGAAACAGATAACATTCCATACAGTCAAGTCAAATTTAACAAATCAGAGCAAAATGTGACACCCACCCAAGAGAGAGAGAGAGAAGCCACTAACCAAAGATCCCCTATTAAAGGAGCAAGAAAAGAAAGGTATCCTTATCTCCAAAATGGAAGCTTATTCTAAAATGTTATTGATTAGATCCTGCAATATTTTAAAAACCGTTTTGAGTAGATCCTGTAAGTGAGAATTATTTTTTTTTTTCCAATTTCAAGTAGTATAGAACATCGGTTACCCACTGACTGAAGAGTGGTGGGGTGGGATTCTTCCAGTTGAGCAAGATGAGTCTTTGTGCTAATAGTGAAGTAAATGAAATTACAGTTTGTCCTCCTCCACTTTAAAGCCGTCTGGGAATCAAAGGAAACAAAGCTGTTAATCAGTTAGGAGTGACTGTGACACCAAGGCTGTCCGATGGGCATGCAGAGATTTCTGTCCAAAATGTTGTTGATTTGGTGCACACCCAGAACATGTGGCCCAGTGAGGCTGGAGCTCATTTGCAAAGCTCACAGATTGAATCTTGCCTTGGAAACATTTTGGACAATTTCAAAGAAGATAAATGTGCTTGATAAAAGATTTTAAGTTGAATGACTGAATGCTTTGCACATATGGTGCTTGAATGTATTCTGTGCATGGCTGCCTTCCACTCTTTTTCTCTGAAATATTAAGTGACAGATCCCTTCCCCAATGTACTCTGGGTTCTTTGAAAGGACTTTGAAAATCTTATATATAAATGTCTACGCATGGAAGTGTGTGTCTGTCTGGCTTACTCAAGTGCGAGGCTACAGCATGAGACTCAAAGAAATCGACTCTGTCACCAAAGAGAAATTCGCTTAGCAGCTAATACACAACCAATTTGATTGATTGATTGAAGTGCCAGAATTCTTGGTTTCTAGGAGCCTGGGCTTTTTACAGCACAGGCTTACACAGCAAGTATTTTTTTAAATTGCAGAGATGAAATCTGAATCTTCAAGACTGATAAATAATTCTTCTGGAATAGACCGAGGTGGAGGTTAAGGAAATCCAGGCAGTTTCTAGCTTGAAAGTAATGGAGGAGTTGTGTTGATGAGAAGTTGTATTTGAAGCGTACTTGTCCTTGTATCCTATGAACATTATCCATGTGCAAGTCTCTAAGTGTATTAATACCGGACATTTTCCAGACATTGAATAATGTATATGCTTGAGAGGGTGGAAAAAGATGTTTATGTAGAGGTGCATCATATAAAAGCTTTTCTATCTTAATGTGTTTCCTACATCGGTTCCATGATCGGAAAAGTCAAGTGACTTGCTGCTGTTGATTTGTAACAAAGGACGGAACATCTAACACAGACAACAGTAAGAAATTACAAACATGTGACCGTTTTGTGGCTTATGTAATACCAAAAGCAAACCCAATATTCGTGTGCTACAAATTTAATGAAAAAGTGCACACACCTGGTGAATCATTTGAACAGTTCTCTGACTGAGCCACAGCAGCTAGTCAAAGACAGCATATAGGGATTTGGATAGCTGGAGACATATGTTACTTTAATTGTAAATCTGATGGGATAAACTGCATATTATGGGATGATACTGTATGTATATAATGGGATACACATGTAACAAGGCATCCTATGGTGGTGGTTCTTTCGGCTGCTCCCATAAAGAGTTGCTACAGCGGATCATCTTCTTCCATATCGTCCTGTCTTCTGCATCTTGCTCTGTTACACCCACCACCTGGATGTTCACATCCATAAACCTTCTCTTAGGCCTTCCTCTTTCCTGGCAGCTCTATCGTTAACATCCTTTTCCCAATATACCCAGCATCTCTCCTCTGCACATGTCTAAACCAACGCAATCTCACCTCTCTGACTTTGTCTCCCAACCTTCCAACCTGAGCGGACCCTCTAATGTACTCATTTCTAATCCTGTCCATCCTCATCACACCCAATGCAAATCTTAACATCTTTAACTCTGCCACCTCCAGCTCTGCCTCCTGCTTTCTGGTCAGTGCCATCGTCTCCAGCCCATATAACACAGCTGGTCTCACTACCGTCCTGTAGACCTTCCCTGTCACTCTTGCTGATACCCGACTGTCACAAATCACTCCTGACACTCTTCTCCACCCATTCCACCCTGCCAGCACTCTCTTTTTCACTTCTCTTCCACAATCCCCGTTACTCTGTACTGTTGATCCCAAGTATTTAAACTTTTCCACCTTTGCCAACTCTACACCCTGCATCTTCACCATTCCACTGACCTCCCTCTCATTCACACACGTGTATTCTGTCTTGGTGGTCCTACTGACCTTCATTCCTCTCCTTGCCAGTGTCTCCTCGACCTGCTTCCTACTATTGCTACAGATCTGAGTCGTTTTAATAGATTAAATCAACATAACATACAGTATAACAATCGTTGGTCAACAATAAAAATTTTGGATTACTCCATGAAATCGTAACAAATAACAAAAAGCAAACATAAAAAACTTGTCATTAGAATATCAACACTGTATTGTTTATAATAAAGTGCAAAAGTGAATGCAAACTCAAAATCTTTCCAAATCAAAATAATTTCAATTCACAAATGTTTGGTAACAAAAGAGTGCAGTTTGAGTCAGATTTTACAGATCAGATCTGCTTAGCAGTACAACATAAGTGCAAACGTGCAAGATCAAGTAACAGTGGAGTGCGTTTGAGTCTGATTTCAATAATACATAAACATAATCTGTTTAGCAGTCAAAAACGACACTTGAACACAACTTGTCAATTTAAGTAATACTTCAAATTATATAAGTAAAACTTGGGCTAATAAAAAATGATACAAAGGGAGAGTACAGGAACGTATCATAAACTTCACGATTATCTCTAGTTAACAATGCTATTCCGATTATTGTACACTATTTGTGTCACGCTGCTGTACATTACTTTTAGATCATATCCTTTTTAAACTTTGTGTCAAATGAGTGGTTGCTCATGGAGTCCTGAGTGTGGCACATTACCTGCATTGTGAGGAAATGTCAGTTACGGCAGTACAACTATGTGGCGCAATTCTCCAAGGGTGATCTGACTCGCAGGATCTCATTGTTGAGGACCCAAGTAGCTGGCCCCAGCCAAGGTGATGCACGTGTCACACCTGTCTGCAGCAAGTAGTGGTCATTTCTGGAGGGTGGGACTGAACCGCATGTCTGCCTAGGGCAGGGGTGGGCAAAGTCATTCCTGGAGGGCCGCAGTGGCTGCAGGTTTTTGTTCCAACCCAATTGCTTAATAAGAAGCACTAATTGCTCTAGAAACATGTCCTGCTTCATTTTAGTTATCTCCCTCATTAAGATTTTGAACCCTTATTGCTTATTTAAGTCTTAAACAGCTGCATTCTCGGTTTTTAATTGCTCCTTATTAGCAATAAGATGCAAATGACAAAAAGAAACCAGCAATTATCCATTTTGCTTGTTACCCTTTACACCTGTGTGTATTTATTGTGCACAATTTGGTTTAATTAAATACTTGGAAGGAAAGAGAAGAGAAAAAAGTGAAGGATTGAGAATTACCCATCCGTTTTAGACTTCAAAGTATTTGGATGATATCCTTAGAATGACTTGACATAGCAGAGTTAAAGCACTAACAAGCCATGAAATGTAATTATTGGCAAGGATTGTTTTCTAATTAAGCAACTGGGTTGGAACAAAAACCCGCAGCCACTGCGGCCCTCCAGGAATGACTTTGCCCACCCCTGGCCTAGGGTGTTGACAACTGTGATCCCGAGCTGTTTTTGTCGTGTGATGGATGCGGCAATGAGCTGTACCAGTGCATGCTGCCCAACCTGACCTGACCTAATGTGTTGCTTGGGTCTGGTTTACTGGAAAGGCTATATCAGTATTGGAAATACTGTTAAATGTCCTTGGCTTGCAGTAAATACTTAATGTACTTTGACCTATAGTGTTTCCAGTAATTCTGTGCATAAGTTCTCAATGCATAAATGACAACTAGTGTTATCCAATGTAATTAAGTGTCACGGTTTTAAATATTCGGCCTATTGAAATATTTTGTTAAATTACTTATTTAGTTGATCTGGTCTTCAATTTTCTCCTGAAGGCCCATGTTTTACATCAAGGAAGTGATACTCCTAAATTGGAGTGTCCATAGCAATATGGAAAGCACACAACTTGCTTTCTCAGGGCAACATTTCTAATTAGGATAGAACTGCTCTGTGCCTTATTCTTTTTTTTTTCCTCTCTCCTGTACATGGCAGCATTATATCAGATGTATTCCTGTTAAAACCTTGATATAATAATAAAAATAAGAATAATAATAAAAATCATCAATTTTAAACTTGATTATTCAGGTCAGTAGTACAAACCTAGCATTGTGTATTTCTGTTAAGAGTAGTAAATTTGTTTATGTCAATATTTTTTTTAAAACGTTTAAATGTGCAAGTGTTATTCCTTATCTAGCACAATATTTTCTGTCAAACAGCAAAACTTTGTGTGTGTTTATATACTTTATATGTAGTTGTAATAGTGTTATCACGTGTACTAAGTGCAGTCATGTACTGACTTACAAGCCAACTAAGTTGATGCCATTCATAGTCTGGACCTTGTTCCCCCTGGTCCTTTCATTTTATGTATGAATTCTTAAAGCCCACAGCTCTTAAAGCCCACAGCACTACATGAGCTTTCTCATGTGAAGTATCGATCAATCTGTGAAAGCACCAACGAGTGAAACCCGTATTTCCCCTGTGATGCAGTGAATGCTGCAAAGCACCAATATGTTCACGACAAGCTTGGTCCCCTGTGGAGTTTTCAGGAGCACAACTTCATGACACTTCTTAACTGCTGCACAGAAATCAGAGTGAGCGGCATGACAGCAGCTGAGTAACAGTTCAAAAGTGCTGTGTGGTACCCTGGGGGGAAACAAAGCTGCCAAGACCCTAATATCAGTTTGTGCTCCTCTGTATCAGCAGTTAAAGGATGTGTACCAGTAATCCCCACACCAGACCCACAGAGCATCAATTGAAATCAGCTTGCAATATAGCGAGATTTATTTGGTAGTAACTTTTTTTTTTTTTTTAATTTCTTAAAAGAGAAGTTGGATTTTTTTTTTTGTTGTTTTTAATCCTTGCTTATAATGCTCATTCACGTCTGACTGTGTCTGACTCTTGTTTTAGTTCACAAGCGTGTTTTCTGGAAGTGACGTATTTTGCATTATTTTAGTAAAAATACATGTGTTTAGGATGTGCTGAACATACGAGTTGATGACTTCCCATGATATTTATTCATGGGTATTTTGATATTGTATGAGTGACCATTGAATTACATTAGAAACTTTTTAACTGCATTCACATTTCAGGCCTTTTCAGTTTGAATTTGCTCGTCTTGACGCTTCACATTCATAAGTACAAGTGACCTGTATCTAACTGTAATGTGAACACATCTGTCCTCAAACGGCACACATGTACACATTGGTACATTTGTGCACAAGTTAACTGCATCAACGATAACAAAAATCTTCATATTTGCGCAACAACTCATGGTAATAAAACTGTCAAAATGAACGCACTAGTAGCTAGTGTATGCATCACATTTTGCTCCTTCCTCTTTATTACACATACCTTTATTTACAGCCTTTAATGTTGTGAATTCTTTATATTTGTGGAATTCTTGAGTTAATACCAACGTCTGGTGAGAATTACATTTCAATAGCTTCTTTGGAAATGTATTTACTTATAAAAATATCAACGTGTTCAGTACTTATTTCCCCCCCACTATGCACAGGTAACATATAAAAAAATAATTTTTATTTGTGGAATTCTTGAGTTAATACCAACGTCTGGTGAGAATTACATTTCAATAGCTTCTTTGGAAATGTATTTACTTATAAAAATATCAACGTGTTCAGTACTTATTTCCCCCCCACTATGCACAGGTAACATATAAAAAAATAATTTTTGGATAGAGTATTTCTTTTAAGTTAAACTGTGCAGGAATTTTAAATAGGCACAGTTCTTACAATCCCCCTCTTACCATCTAGACTGCCCAAAGGTTTTGTGCACTGTTGCCTTTTCCCTGCATCATTTGATTAATGACGATGGAGAATGTTTAAACTCTGAAATTAAAGTACAAGTCCAGCTGAAGAAAAACTGTGTCCTGTGTTGTGTTTGGCTCTTAGTATTTTTTTTTTTAAAATTGATAGTGCTATTCTTGGCTCAGAAACTGACACTACCACTTGTGACAATTATGCTATTTTTTACTCTCCTTAACTTCAATGTAAGCTGCAAGTTTCTAGGATGTGGGTGGCAAGTGGGAGGAGAGCCTTAGAAAGTCCCGTGGCAGGGCTGGAAAATACAAACATTTCACAGTCATTTGTAGTACTAGGGTGTTGTACCGTGTTAGCCATTATGAATGTAGAGAAAAGCCAAGCAAAATGACACCTTTTATTAGCTAACTAAAAAGATTACAGTATACAAGCTTTCGAGGCAACTCAGGCCCCTTCTTCAGGTGAGATGTAATCATACGAGTACGAACATTTCACAGAGTCATTTGGAATGGTGAGGCATTAGCACTAAGCAGTGTGTTGCTATAACTAAAAAGATCTGTAAACAAACCTATTCAATAATCAAACTGTCCATTTGATCTAGCCGTTATCACTGTTATGTGTGATAAAGTAGGCTTATTTACCAGATACATTTAGATAGATAGATAGATAGATACAGTATCTATCTATCTATCTATCTATCTATCTATCTATCTATCTATCTATCTATCTATCTATCTATCTATCTATCTATCTATCTATCTATCTATCTATCTATCTATCTATCTATCTATCTATCTATCTATCTATCTATCTATCTATCTATCTATCTATCTATCTATCTATCTATCTATCTATCTATCTATCTATCTATCTATCTATCTATCTATCTATCTATCTATCTATCTATCTATCTATCTATCTATCTATCTATCTATCTATCTATCTATCTATCTATCTATCTATCTATCTATCTATCTATCTATCTATCTATCTATCTATCTATCTATCTATCTATCTATCTATCTATCTATCTATCTATCTATCTATCTATCTATCTATCTATCTATCTATCTATCTATCTATCTATCTATCTATCTATCTATCTATCTATCTATCTATCTATCTATCTATCTATCTATCTATCTATCTATCTATCTAATCTATCTATCTATCTATCTATCTATCTATCTATCTATCTATCTATCTATTCTATCTATCTATCTATCTATCTATCTATCTATCTATCTATCTATCTATCTATCTATCTATCTATCTATCTATCTATCTATCTATCTATCTATCTATCTATCTATCTATCTATCTATCTATCTATCTATCTATCTATCTATCTATCTATCTATCTATCTATCTATCTATCTATCTATCTATCTATCTATCTATCTATCTATCTATCTATCTATCTATCTATCTATCTGAGGTACCAGTGAGTTCCAGCAACAAAGTCATTTGTAGTCTGTAGGAATTATTTTGCTTTTAACTTTCTGTGTCTATACTTCTTATACAAGAATTGTAATCATCCAAAGATTCGATTTTGAGATTTCGATGAAACTTAACATTTTAGACCTTCCTGACTTTTCTTATATACAAAGTCTAGAGAAAGTATTGGAATCCTCCAAAAATTCCATTTCGAGATTTTGATGAATCTCTGCGTTTTAGACCTCCCTGAGTCGGAAAAGACCATTTTTGGAATTCTGTCTGTGTGTGTGTATGTATGTAAACACGATAACCGGAGTACGCTTTCACTTACGTCAACCAAATTTTGCATACAAGTTTTAGGTACAAAATGTAGATTTCTTATCAACTTTTGGGCTATTTTCACTAACCGGAAGTGGTACTTTACCTTTTAATTCAAGCAGCTGCAGAGTCCGATTTATTCAACTTTACTTTTATAATGCTTGTTCAATATATTGATTTGATTTGTTGTTGATGGTTCTTTAATGTACATAAAAATATAATCGTCTTGTGGTTTACTCCTCAAATATCCATCCCCACATCTGAGTATGCGAGAAAGTCTAGGGGAGAGCAACTCCCGATTTTTCTACATGTATTCCATCATTTGCTACTTGTTCTGAACCTTCAGTCCTTTTTATCTCCTTTCTTTCATCTATCATTGTTCTTCATTGCAATATTTTGGTCCATTCATTTAATATTCTCTAATGAAGCCTGTGGTTGAGTGAGGAATGACAAGTCCAAGCAGTATATGTTGGAGCTCCAGCCTGGTCATCTCTGTCTAATCAAAAGCACACTTAAAGCAAATCAGGCCGAAATAGAAATCAAACGAGGCAAAATAAAGAGCCATTAGGGTTTGTTGTAATGTTCCTTCTGGTAGTCACAATACAGGAGCTCTGTCCTGCAGTGTTCTCTGCTCCCAGATGGACCTCTCCTTCCAGCGGACCCCATGATGTGTAGGTGAGACACTGGAAGGGACAGAATCAGTTGCCCTCATTGGGTGTCTTAGCACTGTGGAGGGAATGGAAGAGGCTGTGATTAGCCCCAGTGCTCCCCTCTCGTCCTGGAATGGTATTCTGTACCTCAGATAAGCCCGGAGGGTGATTTACTGATGTGAAGTATGACAAGCAAAATGTTTTATCATATTGATACTATAACATCTGATTTAAAAAAAAAAAAAACTTTAAGTTCTTATAAAAGTGCTTGAATACTGTAGCTTTTAAAGACTGTGTGCATGTACACCAGTGATTCTTAATCACTATCCTGGGGACCCACTGTGGCTGCAAGTTACTGTTCAAACTAACTTCTGTTTTTAATTGGACTCCTAGCCTAATTATGTGAGCTGTTGCTTGCCAGTTTCTGTTTTGTGGTCAATGATGAAATTATAAAATTCAGCTTGTTATATTTTTATCAATGTACTAGCTGATTACCCAGTGGCTTCGCTCACTGAGTGCTAGGGAAAAAATAAAATGTAATCTAAGTTATTAAACAGTAAAACATTAACATTTTAAGAAGTAAAGATACATTGAGCACTACTGGAGTGATTTCGGGTAAAGTGCATTTTAAAGGCGGTATAACACAACAGGTATATAGTACTAACAGCAGCTAAAATGTATTTGGATCATCTCTTGGTAGTAGATCCCTTTTCAAAGGCGCTACACGACCGCTGTGGTATAGAAATTAATTTTCTATGTGATCATTCAAATTTCTGCCTGACAACCTTGCTCTATGTGCCTGTGATTTAAGAGAAAAATAATTCTGATAAATGTGGACGCTGCCCTTCCCTGCTTAATGGGCAGAAGGTCCAAACAATTCCCAAGTCCAACACTTTACATGAAGAGGTCTGTATATCTTCTTCTTAGATGTAAACTCTCCATCTTCTTAAAATAATTGATCACAAAAGCAACCTTGAATGTTGCAGGGTTTTAGTGACCCGAACTCACCTTAAGGGGACAGTAAGTAGTCATGCATGGCAATTTACAAACAGAGTCCTGCTTCGATGGTGTAGATTACACTCATTCGCAAAGATTTCCACTCTCCCAGGAGCTGACGGGGCACTTGAAGTGTCACAAACAGTGTGAGAAGAGAGGACGCTGCCCGAAACTGCGAAGCTCTCGACCCGGCGGAGCAGCCCGACATTCCGTGCCTCCCAGCGCCCACTTTGTTCTCTGAACCTCTCGCCGCTGAAGGCGGTCTTGTCTTCACATTGTTTACAGCTCGGCGCAGTTAAAAAGTAGAAAGAAATAAAGCTGTTGTCCTCATCACTTCTATCTAGTACTGGCAACTAAAAAAAGTTACAATGTGGCAGTTTCCGCCTGGCAGCGGACGGCCCAGTGCTGTAGTCCAGAGAGGAGGGCTGGGAGAGGGCGATGCGGGGCGCACTTCTATGGGATAGATCGGCGTGTTTGTGTTTACTTCTCTTTAATATCAGTAAAATAACTCTCACACAAATAACTCGTAAAGACGATATAAAAATGGCGTCCACAAACGAAGTGATTAGTTCCTATATTATAATAGGCTCTGGTCATATGTAATTTCCATATCGTGTGGTCAAAGTCAAAGTGAACTTTATTGTCATCTCAACCATATACAAGTATACAGATAGACGAAATTGCAAAGCTCAGGGTCCACAGTGTAACAACATGACGTGCAAATAATAAATTAAAAATAGAATTAAAATTTTAAATTTAAAATTAAAACACAAACAAGACATTGTGCAAAGACAAGACAAAGAAGTAGCGGCAATATTGATTTATAAGATATGTAATATAATAAATTTCTGTATTATCTATATTATCAGTGTATGATAATAGTTTTTTAAGACGTGTAAACAATGACAGGTCAGAATGTTTCACAGCAGGATAACAACTTAATATCCATTTCAAGCGCAAAAAGAATTTTATATATATGAATTAGGCAGTTCTCTGGGAGGAAATGTTTTTCCTCATAACATTTTAAACAATATTTTCATCAGTTTTTTTTTTTTTTTTCATTCTGCATTTCCAGGCGTTCTGGTTATTTAATCCATTGTCTACTAATTAGTGGGTGTGACACTGTTTTTAATTGTCATTATTAAGATACAATGAAGAGAGAAAACTACGCAGAAAAAGGACATAATAAGACAACAGCAAAAAGAGAGCTAAGCATTTAAATCTATAGCAAAACAAATGTTATTAAATGTCTTATACATGAAAAATCACAATGCTGTGCTATTAATGCAAAAAAAGCATTTACCTAATTAAATGAGAGCAATTATCAGTTATTACTGATCGTGAATATGTTTGGAGCACAAACCTGCAGTCACAGTGGGTCCCCAGGACTGAGTTTGTGAACCACTGATCAACTCCATTCAGGTAACCATGCTAAAGGTGCAGAGGTCACCATCTACTTAAAAGCAGGTGATGTGATAGCTGGACATCTGTAAGCAGTGGAGTCTATCTTTTTTTGTTTTTTTCTTCTATAATAACACTAGATAAACTTTTCCCATAGGTGCTCAATTTTAACCCTCCATATATTTTCAAGTGCTGTACCGTCCAGAGCTTTTTTCATCCAATTCTCTGACATTCCCCCAACACCCCAAACCCGAAAGAAGAGACAGCAGATTTTTCACCCCAGACCTGTTTTCTATTGATTGGCTGTTTTAGAGTTTTAGAACAGATGACATTTAGGGTGTTTTTATGCAATACAAACAAAAGGTTACTAAATTAATTTAATTATATAATCTACTGTGTAGGTAGGTAGATAGTACTTTATTTGTCCCAAGAGGAAATTTAGCTTTCACAGATGTTCTAGAAATATGGTGCGTCAAAGTTGACCCGTAGGACAGGGTGGTGTGTAAAATGTGCAGCAGCTGTACAAAAATGTGACTTTTGAAAATTTCTTCATTTTTTATACTAGTCAGGTAGTTTGTCAAAAGTCTTAACACCTCTGAGCTAAAACTATAGCATTTGGATCTTTTTTTATGGGTTGTGAGCAATCAGCCCTAAATGCTGTAGAAGGTCCGTTAGAGTCGCTGCTGACCTGAACGACACTGCGGTGTTCAAATTGTGTAGCAGCTCTACGGAAATGTGGCATTTGGAAACTTTCTTTTTTTACATTTTGTAAAGTCAGGGTGCTTTACTACAAAACTGTACAATTGTGAGCTGAGGAGATGAAATTTACAGCATTTTGTACGGGCTGTTTAGAAACTACCCTAAATGCAATGGAGGCTCTTTTAAAGTCAATGATGGGGTCAAGTTGTGTGCCATAAATTGTGAAAAATTCAATTCAACTTCAAAAATACCAAATTTACATTACATTTTCTCTAATCACAATAACATGTAGCAATTGCACAATCCTTTTTGTTGAATTCAGATGTAAGCAATGTGGACGAAAGGATGATCTGACTTGTTACATTATATACTTTTTGGTTAGGTTGGTGTAATGTTTTCTTTCTTCTTGAGAATTTGTCCAGTGCTTTAAAAATCACAATAATTGGTAAAAGTGATACATTCCCAAAACTGATCATATTTAACAAAATATTCTGTTAAAAAAAAATCCTACTAGTCCTAACCAAAATAAATACTGTCAAGAAAGTGGCTTGCTCAGATTACACATTAAAGAGCAATAAATGATCAAATGATATCAGTAATGCTTCAAAAGCTAAGGTAAAACAAGGCAGTATTCACCACATAGTAAACGGTTTGTTTACAATCAGACCAGAAGTACAAATATTACCATAGCTGCCAATAAAAATTGATAACTCATAAGAAGTACCAAAGAAATTGCCAAAAATATGCAGCTTTTCACACATAAACATGGAAATAGTGAAGTACATAAACATTAAATTGAATATGCAATCCTAATATCAATGGTATGTTGCAGAGTACTTACATAATCCATTGTCAGCTAGTGTATATGCCCTCAGGGGGCACAGGACTGGACATATATCTGAATGTATGAGAAAGCAGAGGAACGTGGCTGTTGAAGAGCAGTTGAGTTTCTTTCTGAGCCCTAACAGTAAGGTGTATGTGAAGATATCGCCACACACCACCGCTTATTCCAGTCTTCTGCACTTGAGCTTGAGCTTAAGCATGGACACTGGTGAAGTTTAAATATATTTTGAATCTGTCCATTGAGGCTAACTGTGCTGAGTGATATTGTTCATTGGCAAAATAAAATGGGAGTTGACTTCACTTTGCTGTGGAAATAATTAAATTCCTTGAATGCCATATCTGCAGAAAATAGTTTGTTTATGTTACTGTCTCTTAGGTGACGAATGTGACACTCGAGTTTTAAAGTAGCCCAAAGAAAAAGATAATGTATGAAAATGATAATTTATGGGTAAGCATTCAGATATTTAAAGCAGCATAAATGTACAGTAGTGCCAAAACTTGTGGCAGTGACACAAATGTTGTGTTTGCAAAAATGTGCTGCTTCAGCATCTTCAGATTGAAGTTTCAAAGGCTTTAATTAGCAAATACATCAAATATATGTAAAGAGTCAATATTTATAGTGTTGACCGTTCTTCATAACGTCTGCAATTTGCTGTGGCATGCTGGATGTCAGCTTCTGGGTCAAATCCTGATTGATGGTGATCCACTCTTGCCTTTTTAATGCTTGGAGTTGATCACTATTTGTGGGCTTCTGCTTGTCCACCCGCTTTTTGAGAATTGACCACAGGTTTCAATGTTCTGATCCCTGAGCCACTTCGTGATCACTTTTACTTTATGACATGGTGGTCCATCTTGCAGGAAAATGCACAGACCATCATTAACAAATTGCACCTGGATTGTTGGGAGAAGTTGCTCTTGGAGGACATTTTGATACCATTCTTTTTTATGGCAGAGTATTTGTTAGTGGACCCACTCCCTTGGATGAGAAGCAACCCCACACATGGATTGTCTGAGGATGCTTCACTGTTGGCAGGGCACAGGTCTCATGGTAGCGTTCACTTTTTCCTTCTCCAGACAGTCGATTTTCCAGCTGTCCCAAACAGTCGGAAGGATGATTCATCTGAAAAAATAAATTTACACCAGTCTTCTGCTGTCCAATACTTGTACTTCCTGCTGAATTTTAATCTGTCCTTAATGTTTTTCTTGGAAAGAAGTGGCTTCTTTTCTGCGCTTCTTGACACAAGGCCGTTGTCCAAACGTCTTTGCCTCGCTGTGCGTGCAGATGCTGTCATCATCCTCCTGCTGTCAATAGTGAGCAACACCATTCTGTAGCTGACTTCTCAGGAGGAGACGGTCCTGGTGCTTGCTGGACACTTCTAGCTGATCATTTTGTGCCAGGGCCAAAAATAATTGAAAATGGGTTTTTGAGATAAAGTTAACCTTTTATATTTTTAAAGCTCTTTGCAGTGAATTAATATCCATCTGATCACTCTGCACAATAATATAAAAACAATGTAAATTGCTGCCACAAATTTTGCAAAACACATTTGTGTCACTCCCAAAACTTTTAGCCATTACTGTACTTTGTTGGCATGGCGGTGCAATTTGTAACACTGCCGCCTCATGGCAAAGAGACCCAGGGTTCATGTCCTGGGCTTTCCTTGCTTAGAATTTGCATGTTCACCTCATCTCTTTGTGAGCCTCATCTTTGAGCTTGTTTCCTCCCACAATCCAAAGTCATTCAGGTTGAGTGAATCAGTGATGCTAAATTCCCTTTATGGATATACGTGTTCACCCTGCAGTGGGCTGGTGTACTGTTCAGGGATTGTTCCCGCCTTGCAGCCATTGCTTGCTGGCATAGATTGCAGCTTTCCCGTGACCTTGTTCTGGTTAAGCAGGTATGAAATGTGATGGATAACTGTATTATTATCTTTCTCAAGAAATAATGTTCAAATTATTGGCTGTTTTTTACCTCGATTTGTTGAGTTGATGCCCAAAATAAACAAGGTAAATGGAACTGAATAAAAATTAAACTTCCTGCAAAAGTCTGGTAAGATGTTCACATGTGTTAATGTATGTTACGTTGAATCCTACCTAAAACTTTTGGCTGAAGTTAAACAATTTAAAGGGAATTCTGCCAAATAATAACGGTGTATGCAAACTTGTGACCCACTGGAATTATGATCTAGTCCAGGGGCTCTCAAAGTCGGTCCTGGGGGCCCACTGTGGCTTCAGGTTTTTGCTTCAATCAGATTCATAATCAGTGACAACTGCAAACAATGATCTCAGTTAATTAACTGGTATTTTTTTCTCTTCTCTTATTCTACATTAAGAAAGCACAGAGGCATAATTTTTACATTAATAAGACATTTAGAATTATTTCCATTTTAGCTAAAGATTTAAATGCTTAACTCTGTTTTATTTATTTCATTATATTTCGCTCTCTCTGTGCAGTTTGTTCCCTTCATTGTATCTTAATAATAATTACAAACCAGCAGAGCACATAACCAGCAAACACCGAATCACGAGAGGCTGCAACTACTTTAGCATTAGATTCTAATTAGAAAATTGAGAACACCCAGAAAAATAGAATGAAAATCAAGATGAAAATACTGTTAAAGTGAACATTAGTACATGCTTAGTACATTTATTTATTTTTTATATACAGTGGGCCCTTGACTTACAAACTCAATTAATTCACGAGGGCTGGTTGTAACTCAAGTTGGTTGTAAGTCAAGACTATTTTTCCCATAAGAAATAATGGAAATACCCATAATGCGTTCCGAACCTCCCACAGCAACACTTACTTAACCTTTTCATAATATAAAAAGGGTTGTATAATGTGCATAATTTACCAAAAACACCAATAATTTTTCTAATGTACTAACCAAAAAGTTATAAAAAGTACCTAGCTTACCAGAAACAACAGTTTCATACTGTACTCACCATTTAAGTTGACATCTTTGGCTTGTGGGAAGGGAGGAGAATGAAATGGAAAGTGGTTAAATCTTTTCTTTGTAAAATTGTCGAGATGGTGGATTTTGACATGCTGTACATATTATTGAGATCGGTCACACGAACGCCACTCTCATATTTCCGCATAATTTCCTTCTTCGTTTCGATTGTGATCACTTTCTTTACCTTCGTTACCTTCTCTTCCTTCCTTTGCTTCTTTTCTAGATTTTTTGGGGCCAGTTTGATAGCAATTATCGAAATAAATTTATATAAATCACTGCAGTGACCGAAATTACATCCACAAACACATGTATCTGGGCTCCGACTGATGCTTATGAACACTCTCGGCCGTTTGTTTACAGTCGCACAAGCGGATACACGTGACCGCATTCGGGTCGTAATGCAAGGCGTTGGTCGTAATTCAAAACAAAAATTTTGGTCATAACCCAAGTTGTTTGCATGTCAGGCCGGTCGTATATCGAGGGTCGACTGCATATATAACCAAACTTAGTTTTCTAATTTCTACATTGTTCCCACAACACAGAATCTGGGAAATAACAATTCACTTAATTAGCCCAGGAGTCCAATTAAAAACAGACGATGGTTGGAACAAAAACCTGCTGCCACAGGGGGTCCCTAAGACCGACTTTGAGAACCCATGTTCCAGTCAATTAAAAGTGAAACATTCTGGGGTCCGTGAAGATTGTTGAAATCATTACTTCTACCCTGCACAAAGCAGATGTCTTAAACGATATGCCAAATTTTTAGTTTGTTAGTATAACATCAGTGGAGGGGTTTTTGAGTGAGTTTTGAAAACAAAACCACCCCAAGTGTATGTACACTTCTGAACGCAACTGTATGTGGCTGTAGTAAATATTCTAAGCCTTGTATTTGTAGTTAACATTGTCCTGTTTGGAGTTCATTCTGTGCCGTGAGTGGACAGGCAGTACAAATTTCACATCACGGAGAGGCTGAATGTCCTGAGAGCTTATTCTGTTTTCATTGCATGTGTTTTCGTAGTAAGTAGATGAACTGGTAAAAAGCATTGAAATGTGCCCAGGGTTTCACCTGCCAGTCATTTACACTATATTGTATCACAAATGCTTTGATAATATTAATATACTTTATTTAAAAGTGTCTTTCATTACACTTGGGTGAAGATGGATGAAAAGCAGGAGATTCTGACAGACCACCACCTTTTATACTTTTTTGCAGAGATAACTGGAATAGTAGACAAAAGCAAAGCATACAGAATAATTGGCATATATTTTTAAAGTGTATTTGTTTCAGTTCTGTACAGAACATTAATGCTATAAACGGTGGCATCAGATGTAGTGTATAACTTCTTTTCTGTTGGTTAATAGGTCAGCAGTAGAACATAAAGATAAGATGGCAATACTTCAAAGGAAATGTCCTAACTAGTTAAATTCCTCATACAGTCTGTGCTCATACTATTAACCCAGGGGTTCCCAATGTGGGGGTTTGAGATGGCTGTGTGTCGATTCGCCAAAATTGAGTGAAGTACGTTATAGATAGATACTTTATTAATCGACTTTCTCATGGTGCAGTTGGTGTCTTGTACTGTGCCATCATCTGTAGGTTGTTTGTTAGTTTGTGTTCTATGATATGAAAAGGATCAAAACATTGCATGTGCAATTGTCCTCTGTGAAGGAGCCCCAGAAACGTGGTTTCCTTGCTATGGATGAAGTGTTCGCAAAGTTGCATAACTTTTTATTTAAGAGAATTGAATTTGAACATTACAATGATCTGTGGAAAAGGGCGAGGCCTGGTATGGATTTCTGTGCAAACCCTGGTTGTTTTTTTCATTTTTGCTTGTGGGGACAAGGGGGACTGAATTGGATGAAACACCTGTTGCTTATGCTCTGCTCATCTCTCCTTCTGGTGGTCCTGGCAGTAGTGCATCTTAACTGAATCTATGAACTATTTCTGAGCTACAGTCCAGGTGTTATGGGGGGATTCAGGGGTGTAGGGGAAGCTTGTCAGCGGTGTTTTATTGCTTAGCGGTGCATTGGCACCTGTTGCTTCACATAGGGGTCTCCAATCCTCCAAACCCCTAAATTGTTGATCATGTGTCCTATTTACGTGGTGCTTAATGTTTGGTATACCCCAACCCGTGGATCGTCACTCGAATGGGTAAGCCTCACAGTGGGGTACATTTACAAGATTATTGAGATTTATAAAAGTAAATTGCTCGATTTACATTTAAATTTTATACACTCAGTTAATTTTTTCTTTTCTTTTTTTTTTGTTTACCCGCTGTACTCTATGTGGTTCAATTTGTGGCTCAAAATGTAAAAATCTGACTGCATCTTCAAATGAGATTACTTTTATAGGGGGTGTGAACATAAATATTTTCTATAGGTATCTGGCATCAGAAAGATTGAGAACCACTGCGTTAATAGCGTAGATTCTGTAAATTTTTTAATCTTTCAGGTGATACCAAAATTGAAGGGTAAATAAATACTGAGGAGGTAGCAAAAGAGTTTAGAAAAGATGCAGCTCTCACCTGGGAAGTACATTTTAAAATTAAGACAAGTGAAAAGTGCCTGAAACAGTCTCTCTAAAATGTTTATATTATTGTCATTGTCCAGTAAATAAAGTTTATTAAAACATTAGATTGTTAAAAAAAAAAAAATGCTATTGTATATAAATGAATATTACACCTTGACTATAAAATGAGACCAAATCTTAAGTATTGTGTGCAGTGCTTGTCCCCATCCTATAATTAAGATATCGCAGTACTAGAAGCTGTGCACACAGGAAGAACTAAATGTATCCTTAGACTAAAGTGAATGTCCTACTTTGACAGGCAAAGAGAAATAATAGTCTTTAGTTTGGAGAAGGCTACACAGGGACCTAATCCAGGTCAGTAAAATACTCACTCTTTAAGAAAGATCCTGCAGTATTATTTCATTTGAATAGTCAATTCTGTACTCAAACACGCCACGGAAATTGAAAGGGACAGGCGCTGTCAATAGGAAATCTAAGAGGTCCTTCTTCAAGCAAACAGATGAGGCACGTAGTAAAAGCAGAAGCTTTTGAATGAAATGTGAAAATCTCTTTTAAAACTTACGATTTTAAAAGTCCGTAGGGGATTAATGAAATTTATCTAATTCAATTCTTCTAAGCTTTGTTTTTTTGTATTACATATGTGCTGCAAACAAAACAAAAAAGTGAAGTTTTTTTTTTTTGGGGGGGGAAGTAATTTTCTTTTAAAGTTTCTTTCTACCTTCTCATTTTTGGGCATTTTTAAATGTTTCTCTGTTTTTCCAGGAGAGGTAAAAGTAAAAGCACGTTTTTTTTGCTTTTATGTTCCGTTTTTGCTTTGATTCTTGAACGTTAATTTTTCAGTTGTGATCCATATTTTTCTGGTTTTTGATTTTAGGTAAAAGCACTGAAAGAAAAAATCGAAACAGAAAAAGGAAAAGATTCCTTTCCTGTTGCAGGACTAAAATTGATATATGCAGGTATGTCCATGTTTTTTCTTTTCTCTCATTTACTACTTGATAAAGTAAATAAGAAAAAATACAAGTATACTTGGACAGACTGAGTTGGGAAGTCCAGACTTGCCAGCTCTCAGAAGGTTTCTCTTTGTTCTGCAAATTCTTGGGCCTACACAGAAATAACATGAAAGCCTTTAAGAATAGTTTAACACGATTGGTGAGTCAGTGCAAAAAGAAGATAGGACAAGATACCATTTGTTTGTCAGTGGCTTGAATGAGGAAAAAAATGTAATTTTTTTAAAGAGAATCAAGTACCTGTTAATATTATCCATTTGTCTATTAGAGAGATAACAATCTTGTCAATAGATAAGAGGTGTGCAAGCGTGCATGATTAATTAGTAGTACGTTTGTGATTTGTTAGACAAGGTTTGCCACAAAAGCATATACAAATGTGTTATACTGGTCTCCTATTTAATTCTGCCTTGTGCCTAGAGTCCTTCCTTTACTGAGAGTCAATGGCCTTTAATTGGGTTTAACTCTTTCAGGGCAAATTTTTTTATTTGTTGTTGTTTTTCTCTCAGGGCTGAATATTTTTCCAAAAACTAACTCTTTTTAAAAAAGAACACAAAGCAATTGTTTATCATAACAAATCAGCAAAAAATATTTACTTTTGACAAACTAGGGGGCTTCGCTCGCCAACCCCCATGTTTGTTTTTCCGGATGCACAATTTTAAGATTTTTTTTTTTCTTTGAATTGTTGCTATTTCATTAGTTTCACTTTTATTTCAGAACTTCTGTAAAAATAATATTTGGAATCTTTCGTGTCCCAATATGCTGAATCTTTTAAATGAGGTCAGTGAGACGTGTGTTTAATGACTTTGTACCATAATTCAGGATAGGTTTCTCTGTTTGGAATTTCAGCACAGACAAAGCGATCAACATCATTAGCAGTTAATCATTTTTTTTTTGCAAAGTAACCAATAAATGCATTTGAGCTAAACCACGTTTTTGAAATTCTCTGACTTAAACTTCAAAGCCTTACAATATGTACATACTTCTGACATATCACATCTGTCCATATATTCGATCTCTATTCACCTTTACGTTATTTCTCCGAGTAATAATTTCTCTTTCTTTGCGCTAATGCGATGTTTTTTCTTTTTTTGACAGTCGTTTTTTTCTGCTTTCATATTCTGTATCTTGCTGTGCATGTGTTTCGCGCCTACGTTTTTTTTCTTTTGAATTCCAGTTTTCATTATCCCTAACCTGCTCTGCATGTGTTTGGCCTCCTTGTTATTTTAACCTCTTTATGACGTTTTACTTTGTTTTCTACTGTGTTTTATTTCTGACCTCGCTTTGTCCTGCTTTTTGTTCAATGACACCTGGTCCGTTGTGATTATTTTCCCTTTTTCGAGTAGTAATTTCCGTGTTTGCGCTACTGTGATCTTTACTTTCTTTTTTTATACTTTCTAATTTTCCTACTTTCATAATTTTTACCTCTCTCCATGTGTATTTTTTTTTTTTTTTTTTTGAGCCTTTCAAATTGCACTGCTTTTATAATCTCTAACCTGCTGTGTATGTGTGTAGTGCCAACGTTTGTGAACGTGTTTATGAAGTTCTACTTTGTCTTTTACTGCCTTTTAATTCTGAGCCTGATTGGGCGTGCTTTGTTTCAATTCCACTTGTTACGGGTTGATAATTACTTGTTTTCTGAATTTGCACCTAGATTATTTTTTCTTTTTTTCTCTCCAACACTTTTGATTTTCTTTTCTACTTGTACAGATCTTTAGTAATGTAGAAGCAATCATCAACATTTCGATATCCAGCACAGTTGAGGAGGGGATCAAAAATCTTCTTTGCTTTGTCGTCGACGTTTCATTTATAACAATACAATACAGTTTATTTTTGTATAGCCCAAAATCACACAGGAAGTGCCGCAATGGGCTTTAACAGGCCCTACCTCTTGACAGCCCCCTAGCCTTGACTCTCTAAGAAGACAAGGAAAAACTCCCAAAAAAAAAACCTAGTAGGGAAAAAATGGAAGAAACCTTGGGAAAGGCAGTTCAAAGAGAGACCCCTTTCCAAGTAGGTTGGGCGTGCAGTGGGTGTCAAAAGAAGGGGGTCAATGCAATACAATGCAGTACACAGAACAGAACAATTTCTCAGTATAGTAAGAAATAAAAAATATAAATTTTAGAAGTACAGAGCAGAATTTAACAGTAGATGATATATCCCATAATAAGATTTGGATTTGTGTAGAGTCCTGGAGACCTCATCCTTCAAGCTGCCTCCCCCATTTGGCCATTCCACGGCTGAAACAGTGCTGGGCCAGCCAATCCGATGAAAGGACCCCTCTTTCCCACGATTCCTGCGATCCTCCATCTGGGATGACTTTTCCTTAGGCAGGCAAAACAACTTGGCAGGTGGGCCGTGGCACCAAGTACCACATTTGAGTACCGAGAAGAAAAACAGAATAAGTGAGGGTTAGTATACAATTATAACTGTCATGTTACTTATGTTTAAGTGCTAATGACTAACAACAGAGATGCAGTCTGTACAGTTAATCAGCAGCTCTAGTCAGGATATGCTAAACTGAAGTAGTGAGTCTTCAGCCGGGATTTAAAAGCTGAGACCGAAGGGTCATCCCTTATAGTAGCAGGCAGACCACTCCACAGTTTAGGGGCCCTGTAACTAAAAGCTCGACCTCCCACTGTTATTTTATTAATCCTTGGAATCATAAGCAGACCGGCATCTTGAGATCTTAATGTGCGCTCTGGTTTGTAAGTCATGATAAGTTCAGACAAGTAAGCCGGACCTCGACCATTTAATGCTTTATATGTTAAAAGAAGGATTTTGAAATCTGCCCTAAACTTAACCGGGAGCCAGTGTAAGGATTTAAGAACTGGAGTTATGTGTTCGTATTTTCTTGTTCTTGTAATAATTCTTGCAGCCGCATTTTGGATTAACTGGAAGCTGTATAAAGAACAGTTTGAACATCCAGTGAACACCACATTGCAGTAGTCAATCCTACTAGAGATAAATGCATGAATTAGTTTCTCAGAATCCTGTTTATATAAAAAGCGCCTTAATTTCCTAACATTAAGATGGAAGAAACATGTTTATAACGTATTGTCCTTATACACTTTATATGCGAGGAGACCCTGGATCTGTGTGTGCTTAAATCCTTCACAAGACTGAATGTTTTGCTGCCCGTTGTCTTATTTGATATTGATTGTAAGTAGATACAGTAGAACCTCTGGTCATGAACGTTTCCGAACACATACAAATCGGGTTACGATCAAAAAGTTTGCCAAATTTTTGCATCTGTTCACGACCACACGCTCTGGTGGCGAACAAAACACTGGCGGCCAGTTTCCCCACGGCGCGTTCGTATGCGCCAATGATTTCCCATTCTCCGTTTCCCATTTTCTTTTGTTTGCGTATACAGGGCCTAACAAAGCAGCTGATGTTACAAAAGGAGTTATAATGTTAACCAAACAGAGGCCTCAAGTGCTGGAAGAGGTGGAAAAACTGTTGCTAGTGTGGTTGAACGAAAAGCAACTTGCAGGGGATAGCGTAAGCGAGCCGATCATTTGTGCGAAAGGAAGATTCATGACGATTTGCTGAAAAAAAATTCTTCTTCAAGTGACGAAGGTGAGGAATTTAAAGCGAGTAGAGAATGGTTTGAAAAATTTCGCAAGAGAAGTGGCATTTAATTTTTTTTTACCTGTGCTTAAAAGCGGTTCGTAAGGGTCTAGTTCGAACTTGTACAATGTTAGTTTTCTCAGTGTTATTGAGAAGGTAGTTCTACTGTTAGTTTTGTTGCATGTATCTTGGACTTCCTGGAAATGTGGATGGTAATATGATCATTTTACCTACACGTACATTGTTATTTTCAGTGTTTGCTTGCAGTGCATCTGATAGTCCTTTGTATTGTTCCACACACAGATTTTGTTGATCTAATCTGAGATAGTTGAGATGCGCGCCCTCTGTTTTAACATATGCATCTACGACGTATTGTTGGAATAGTTTGTCGCTGGAGTGCAAAATACTAAATGTATTCCTCATTGTTAATCTGTACACATAAAATTGGCATTGAGTAAGCCTTATTCGCTTGGCGGTTCTTTTATCGGGAACATGTAAATCTTTGTGCCAGCCAATGTCTCTATGGGAATAAAAGTGGGTAAACCATAAGATGACGTTGTACAAAAACCCGTGGACAGAGAAGATGCTGTTTTTCATTTTATAACATAGGCTTAGGAAACAACCATCGCAGTATAACGAAAATAGGAAATAGCGAAACCAATAGCAAGGAGCGAAACCAAGGCCAATGGTCGACGGAGTACGTTCCTGTAGCAGGCTACGGAAAAGAATTCCAGGCGCACATATGGCTGAAGTGAAAGGTCAATGCGGTCAGGCTAGATATAGGGCGGTGAAGTGACACCAATGGGGTCATGAGAGAGGAGCGGGGAACGTGGTAGTCCGAAGGAGCAACAGGAATCGAGAAAAGCGGCGTGGGGGTGTATGGGATGCCTCAGGCAGCGTGGGGAAGGGTTTAGAAGAGGACGAATAGCAATCGAGAAATGCTGTGTCGGCTGAGTGTGGGCGGGACCGCTTTTGAAGAGGAAGCAGGATGGACCAGAAGAGAAATACCTATATAAGAGATGATGGCCTAGGAAAATGTGTAATCTCAAATTTTAACGGAGTACAAAGATCACAAAAATCCCGATACATTCGGCACTGCTTTAACAGCAGCAGACAACATCCAAACATCCCCATAAAATCTCTGATTACTCTCTGTATGCTGACAATGTCCTAAACGCTTGTATTTTGGCTAAAATATTGTAAAAAATAGATTCTTAAATACACATGTTTGAGAGATAAGCACATTCAGGCGGGATCTAGCTTTTGGAATGAAGGCCTGGTACACCGGCACAGTGGCATAACATTACAAAGGTAAGCCTGTCCCAGCAACTTAAGGCAGAATGTGCAAAGTAAGTTTTCCTCATAAAATGACTCGGGCGCCGCCGCGAGTGGCAGCTATTCCAGCAGCTTCGTGCATGACTTTATTTTTCTACCTTTTTCTGTATTTCACTGTTGACTCCTATCACTTTCTTTTATGTGAACTCGTTCCCAGGACACTTTTTACTACTTGTAAATTTCCCCTTGGGATTAATAAAGTCTGTCTATATCTATCTCTATCTATCTATCTATAAGCCATGCATGATTCCCTGCTTTGACCAGCGAATTCTGCTGTTGCCATCGGTCTGTCCGTCGCTACAGGATCAATTTAGTATATGCATGCCTACACAGAAAAGTTGATACTGTGCGTTTACTTAAAGGTATTGCAGTGTGTGTGTGCTGTGATTTACTCTCCGTTGCTTTGGTACTTGGAGTTGCTGATTTACAATTCCTGTGTCTTGGATTCAGCGTGCTGTGTGTTTTTTTTTTTTTTTTTTTTTGATATTCCAGTTGTCTGCCACATCCCAGAGAACATTGTGCATTATTTAAAATTCTGTCTTCAGATAGTTTGTTTTCTGATAGAATGTCATCCTGCCGTGGTCTAGCTCGTACCAAAAAGCTTGTTCAGTTTGCATTTTACTTTCACAAAAAATAGGTAACGGTGATCTTGCTTTTCTCCTTAAACACTGTCTAAACATTTGCATGTACTGAATGTGGAAATGCCTCCATCTACTGGCAAAAAAGACGTTTTGAAATTAGTAAACTGGAAGCAGGATGCATTTTTGGTTAGCTGAGGGTGCCAAGTCTCATTTGCATGAGCCCAACTGCATAGTAGTTGTTCTCCATTGTTTTTAGATTTCATAGTTATATCTGCATCAAGTATTTCCGTATGTGTAGTAGGGCTTACACATTTATATCCAGACTTCAATTTAATTGTGCAATACAGTTTGATTACACGAGTGGAAAATTTTATAACTCAATTTCTCAGGACGGTATTTGGCATTATGGGATTTTTTGAGATGGCTATGAGAGAGGAAAGCAGTTGCTTTTTGTTTGAAGGTTTTAGTTTACATTAAGCCATACATTTGGCACTTCAGCTGTTTTAGCTCATGCACCTCTTGCATAAGGACAAACTATGATGACTTTCACAGCAAATACAAAGGCAGAAAATGGTTCAGAAGTATATACAAGTGGACCTAGGCTTACAAATGAGTCCTCTCCCTGCTGTTGTTTGTAATCCAAGGAACCTGCACTGAATTTTTATTAATGCAAAAATAAGAAAGATGCGTAATGCTCTATTACTGATTTTACAGAAAAACCTTTTAATCTTGTTATTAAAATGATAGTCATGCAATCTTGTCTGTACTTTAGTTTAAATTGTTTTGATATTTTAAATTTAAACAGAACCGCTGATACAGTATGTGCAGTAGTGATGCTGTACCTTATGGAACTGCAAAAATGCCTCATGACAACACAAAAGAACATCACTTTTACTATTGATCCTACCAGAGATTTCCTGCATTTATTCGGTTAAAAAGAAACGTGGCGATTTTATCTACTCCTTATCTGTGGAGTTGCTTTATTCCTACATCCAACTGCGTATGTTTAAAATCGTTGATTTTAATTTATTATTTTTGAGAATATTTAACAATGTGGTAATTATTGTTGGCAAAGATTTTATTGATTTTTATGGTGTACTTACTTGACTCTTAGAGGGTACTATTTTTCTCTGGACCTGTCTCATTACCTTTCAGCATTAACTTAATTTTGGTCCTTTGTGCTGGGCTGAAGTTGGTTCTTAGTTGGAGTTTAACACAGAAAATGAACAGAGATTTAAAAAAAGAATCAGTCTTGCACTGTCCTCTAGGTCGAAGATCACCTAAAGGTTTTATTGAAACTACCACAACAGTGATTGCTACAGTGGAGTTTAATAGTTACCAATATTCCATTACCATTCAGCCATGGCTTCTACTTAAAGGCCTCTTAATTTTAAAATATTCTCGACAATTTCATCCATGTAAGTATCTCAACCTGGGATTGGTCCATGGTGTGAAGAACATTTCCATGGTGTTCAGGTTGCCATTAATGCATTGTAGATATGGAATTCTGCAGGAGTTTTGTGGTTGGAGAGTGCAATGCAAAAATAAATTGAAGTTCAGCTGAATATTGAAACATTTTATGATGTGTGGTCTGTAAACTAGAGATGTATTTAAAAAATTATTGGCTTTGCACCCACCCACCTAAAATGGGACAGCAGTCTGTTGCTGAAATCATTTGCTTTTATCCTGTCAATTTATAGTTTTTCTATCAAAGTACATGTAACATACATAATTGTATATACAAAATGACATGATTATGTGGTAGATTGGATTATATTATGAGTAAGTTTATTATGTTTTATATGAATTGTACCATTTCAATGGTTCATTTTGTAGTGATACCTTTCTCCACCTTTTTGTTTTACAGGTAAAATTCTTAATGATGATACTGCTCTCAAGGAATATAAAATTGATGAAAAAAACTTTGTGGTGGTTATGGTAACAAAGGTAAGGCACAGTACAGAAATAACCCCAAACATTTTTCTTATGTGTTCAATTTAAAATTGAGTGTAACCATGATGCAATGAATGAAACGCTTGCCCTTTGTGTGAGCAGATCATTTGTATTCCTAAAGATGGTAGTGTATGTAATCAAATGTATTGTTATTTCTGTCTCCCATTGTTTTATGTTGAGCCATGTAATTAGTAGTAGCTAGTATTTTTTATTTTAGATTTCATAGTTATATCTGCATCAAGTATTTCCGTATGTGTAGTAGGGCTTACACATTTATATCTAGACTTCAATTTAATTGTGCATTACAGTTTGATTACACATGAGTGGAAAATTTTATAACTCAATTTCTCAGGACAGTATTTGGCATTATGGGATTTTTTGAGATGGCTATCTTATTTTCACACATAATTTCTAACAGCTGTTCTTAAGTTAGATAACTTTTTATGGTCACTGAAAACAATCGGCTTTTTGTAAATTGAGAGAGACCCATTCCAATTCAGATGCATATTTTTAAGTGGTGCCTTTCTTTTTGGTTGGTGAAGCTGGTCAGTGTTGTGTGTGTCTCCAGTACATAAACATCTTCTGGTAAGTGCACATGAAGGCTTGTTTATACCTTAGGTGACAGCAGGTTTCATTCTCCCTGTGCTCGAGCTGATGTGATTCTAGAGAAAGTGGTAGTGTACTAAAGTATAGCACTATGGGAATATTGAGCGGGGCAACATAAACAAAACCCTGGCAGCATTACTTGTCGAGCATGTTTCACACAGATGCTTCACCCTTGGTGCCAACAAAGGCAATAGTATCAAGTCCAATTTGTTTGTTTGTTCATTATTGATCCTGCTTGAAGTAGTCTGTGTCTTTTGGGTCATTAATCTTACAACATTAAGCACAAGACGATAAATAAAACCTTGTGAGAGGGAGCGAAAATAATTGCTAAACTGGGGTACATATAAGTTTTTGTTGTACACAGTGTCAGTAATGGATTGTTTAGTTGTATTGTAGCGATCAGAGAATGGTTCATTTTTATTAAGTAGCAGGTGCTTTCATCTAAAGTCACCTACAAAAAAATAACATGCATAAAAGATACTTGAGTGATTAACCGAAAGTTAGCATACAGTGGAGCTCAAAATTTCATATTGGAGCCAAAAGCTTGGTGCTGTAGTTTCTTTTCAGTCGTTTAAAAAAAAAACTAGCAGTCTATCAAAACCATATGTTGGCTGACTAGGGCCAGTGCATCTGTATTAAATAAACCCATGTAGTACTGGGTAGGACCACTTCTTGCCTTTAGAACAGCTTGCATTGTTTGAGGCATGAACTCCTCAAGAAGCTAGAAACACTCCTTTGGGATTTTCACCCATGCTGGCTTATAAGCCACATGTAGTTCCTGCAGTGTTGCCTGCTACTCTTTATTCCTTTGACCCTCTTTCCTCACTTCATCTGTGAGGACCATGTAAGCTGTTAAAGTAAACTGAGACTACTGGTGTGTTTTGTGTCATGGCACATTAATTCTGCGTGAAGTTTCTTATTTACACTTTGTTATATTGTCCCAACTCAGAATAGAACCATAGCTCCATCCTTCTTGCTGTAAATTCTCACTCTACACTCTGCAAGTCATGGCAGAAAATGAAATTCTTTAGGCTAAATAGCATTTTTCCAATCTTTAATTGTCCAATTTTGGTGATCACCTGCCCATTATACCTTTGATTAGTGTACAGTAGTGAAACCAGGCTTTCTTGCTCTTTAGCCTCCCTGCTTCATGATCCAATGTGATGTGCTTATCTGCTTACCACTGCTCTAAATTGCTAATATTTGAGTATTTCCAGACATTCTGCAACTTGGATAAGGTTGGCTAATCTGTCCTCTCTCATCGATAATGTTTTTACTTAAAAAATTGCTATTCAGTGGATGTTTTTGTTTTTTGCCCTGTTTTTTGAAAATCTCAAGATGATATTGCATGAAAATCTGAAAAGAGCAGCAGTTTTTGATATGTTGGCACCACCACATCTAGCAGTCAAACCACAGTTAAAACTCTCAGGTTATACTTTTTCCCATTGCAATTTTTATTCAAGCAACAACTATTCTATAAGTATGTCTGCTTACTGTACGTATGGGGCGGAGTGGTGGCTCTGAGGCTAAGGATCTGCGCTGGTATCCCGAAGGTTGCCGGTTCGAATCCCTGTCAGTGCCAAGAGAGATCCTACTCTGCTGGGCCCTTGAGCAAGGCCCTTAACCTGTAATTGCTCCAGGGGGCGCTGTACAATGGCTGACCCTGCGCTCTGACCCCAAGGGGTATGCGAAAAAAACTAACAAACACTGTTGTAAGTCGCTCTGGATAAGAGCGTCTGCTAAATGATGTAAATGTAAATGTTCTGAGCTGCAGCCACATGATTGACTGTTTGTAGGAGAAAGCTTTGTGTTAATGGGCAGATATACCCAGTAGACATTGTGCTTGTGTGCCCAGAGTTAAGAGGCTTCTTTTTAAGGACCTCTTACTGTATTCACATGAGATTTTAAAGCAAGATTGTGCAAAATATAAAAGCTTGCTACTTTTCTTGTACTGTGTTCGACACTGCAAGAAGTATAAATGACAAACGTTTTCAATTTTGGAAAGCAGTTTTCAGTCTGTTTTGAGAGTTTAGTAAATAATTTATTCTGAAAATAGCAAAGTAAAGGTGGTGTTGCTAACAGTATGTGCCTCATGTAGCAATGCACCTGAAGTCCCCAGATTTTTTAACCTATGTTAGAGATTCAAGTGGCACCCCAATTTTATGCCATTGTTTGCACATATACAAGAACCATGTTGACAAGCATAAGCATCTATGGCTTTCTGAGTAAAGACATTTGTAACATTTGTGCTTAATAGAGCTGTGCCATGTTTTATAAGTTGACATTGTCATTTCTAATCATTGCCAATTTTGTGGGGTTCTGCTTGATGGTGTGGCATCGAGCAATGGTGATATTTTTTTTTACTTTTAATCAGCTTCTGTTTATGTTGTAATTGAAGAACTCATTTTAAAGGCCATGAGTATCTGCTGTACTGTCCCCAAACAATCTTGAACACTTTAGTCTTTTTTCTTATTGATCTCTTTTTCCTTTAACTGAAAAGATTTAACATTACTCCATAGCTGTGCCACTCCATAGCGTTACTCCATATGGTTCTGGAGTAATTGTAGTCACCCCACATTTTCTCTTCTTCCCGTTCTTCTGTTGTCTATTCCCATTTTAACATGGGGGGGTCCCTATTTGTGTGTTTTTTTTTTTTCTTTTTGACTAGACTTTTGCAATAGAAGTTTTGGTATGATTTTTATAGCCAGATATCTATCCTGACACCAACCCTCCCATTTATCTGGGCTTGGGACCGGCTCCTAATGTCATAAAACCAAACCACCACACAGCATTGCAGATTAAAGCTTAACTTTTTTTTTGTATACTTCAAGTGTAACCTCTCTGATTGGTATTTCACACACTGTGCTCTGTAACCCAGCATCCAATTAGCCTGTACACTCTCCTGTACTCAGTTGGCTAGTCCCTGTCCCTACCTGAGGCTAGGGATCTGCACTGGCAATCGGAAGGTTGCCGGTTCGAATCCCGTAAATGCCAATAGGGACTCTGCTCTGTTGGGCCCATAAGCAAGGCCCTTAACCTGCAATTGCTGAGCGCTTTGAGTAGTGAGTAAAGCACTATATAAATGCAAAGAATTATTATTCAGACAGAAACAACTAAGCCTAAATTTTGCACTTGTGTTATGTAATCTGTATTATCCACATTAATTTATTTTTTTTTTTTTTAGCCAAAACCTGCACAACCAGCTCAGAGTGCACCTGCCACCAGCAGTACCAGTGTTTCAACGCCTGCCCCAGCTGCATCTGCTGACCCAGCACCTTCTGAGACAAAATCTAGTAGCACTGCAAAAGAGGAAAAAAGTACTGAGAAAGCGGAGGAAACACCAGCTACCTCTACACCACCTTCATCAGTCAGGTATTGGCATGGGAAGATGCAATTAACCCACATATGATACAGTACATATTGAAGTGCAGGCTTCAGCTGACACTGCACAAACAGCTTGTAACAGTTGACAAACTAATAAAGAACTAAACATAGGTTAATATATATTTTTGAAAAAAAAAATTCTTACAAACACACAAAATAAGTTATTAAAAATGCTGAAAATGTATTTATTCCCCACTTCTCTTTGACCCCAAAAAAGCTATTTTCAGTGAGTTTTGCAGTCGTGAAATGCAAAATTAAATTTAACTTTTTCACTTCCTGCACATATCTGTAAATACTTCGGTGTTTTTTTTTTTTAATCTGTTACCTCAATTTACTCAAGTTGAATAATAGACATATCAATTAATCAGTCATATGCTGCAACATTTAAAACACATGTATTGTTTAACATATTGTTAAATAAATACAATGAAGACCCACCTCCCCCTCTTTCATTGGTCAAGAGCCTCGTCTTCAGTTCTAAAATCTCTCGTTTGAAAACGCTTCACTTTTTTGTAATTCTGTTTTTAGGAAATGTCTTAAGTGTATCATTTCTGCTTTAAAATGTGCAGTGTATTATGTGTACTATTTAATTCTTTCTATGTTCTACAGGTTCCAACCTCACTTACAATATACACTAGTTGACATGTCTGCATGTGGAGTGATAAGTAATCACTATGATCATGCTTTATGAATAGATTAATTCATGTAGCTAACAAACATGACTAATAACTAAAATATTAAGATAAGAAATCAGAACGGGAAATTAAATATCAGTGGTCCTCCAAGTATGCCCTGGGAAAAATCTGGGATTCACAAGCATGAATGAGGTGGCAATCTAGGTAACAGCTGTACCTGAACAGAGTGTTTAGTTATGTCAGTCTGTTTTATATGCGTTTATTTTGTAGAACAGATGCTGGGCAGCACTCTGGGTGATATAAATAAAGTTGTGCCCATAATGATCTATCACAAAAGGGGATCACACAATCAGTTTCTTCCTAACTATATCTAATTAAGCAATTAGGCCTGAATAAAATCCTGCCATCCCTGTGGCTCTCCTGGATTGAAGCTCGGGACCCCTGTATTGTAATAACATTTACTTCAGTGCTGTTCCTTCATGCTTCACTCCTGTTTTCTTATTGTAATTGCCCCCTTTCTTAAAACATTTTCAAACTTGAACCCTCTCAATTCCAACCTTTAATCGGTTACAGTGCAGGTCAAGTCAAGTTGGGGATCATGCACTGGTACAGTGTGTTGCCGCACCCACCACATGACGAAGCAGCCCAGGATCCTGGTTGGCAACCTCCCAGGCAGACACGTGGTCCAGTCCCACCCTCTGGAAATGACCCTCTATCTGCCACAGCCAGGTGTTATGTGGGTGACCCCTTGGCCTGGTCCAGCCACTCTGGGAATCGCACCACATGCGGGTAATGTGCCTCGTTCAGGACTCCATGAATAACCGTTCAATCAACACAAAGTCAAACCAACGGTACCCAAAGATTTCCCGGATGGACACAGTACCAGAGGAGTCCAGTCTTCATCTCAGGTCACTGGTTAGCGTCCATGTCTCGCAACCATATAGCAAGACAGGAAGCGGCAGAACTCTAAAGACTTGGACCTTCATGCTTTGTCATAGATATCTGGAGCACCAAACACCTCTTTCCAGCAACCTCATGACCTAACCCCCCGCCCTCCAAATGCACTCCCAGTCCATCCACTGACTTCATAGGGAGAGTCACCAGAGACATGAATGTCACTGCTGAGGTAAGTGAACCTCTCTACAGGGTCGACACTGCTGATGTCTGTGTTCAAGAGGTCATTAAAGGCATGACTCTTGGTTTTTATTCAGGACACTCGCAAGCCCAGACACTCAGACCCCCAACTCAGTCTCTCGAGAGCCCCGATCAGAGCCACCATTGACTCCGCAAAGATCACAGCATCATCAGCAAAGTCAGGATCAGTGAATCTCTCTTCACCAGATGCTCCCCACAGCCGCTGGACCCCACGACCCTGCCCAACACCCAGTCCATGCAAGCATTGAACAGATTAGGAGCAGAACGCACCCTTGACGAACCCCTTAATCAACTGGGGAAAAAACACAGAGGGTCTGCCTCCACTTACAGTGCAGGTCACTCTGATAAATTCACTTTGATATCAGAATACAGAGTTCACCTGTGGATATTAAAATCATTTAATTACATGGAGCTGGTAAGATTCACTGTTGTCTACCTGTTGGTATAGTATGTTAATGGCCGGGGGGTTTATATTGGAAATCTGGGACTTAAAAACACAGCTTAAGTGACAATAAATTAAGTTTTTGTATTTTTGACATAAATGTCTTTGGTAAAATGAATTTGGTAAATGTAACATGAAATTACTCTCTCTCTCTGACTTCAACAAATTAGCAAACTGGTCTTTGATCTGAAACACCAAGTACATCTGTCATGCATGTAATAGGTTTTCTTTTGATTGGTTCAATGTATTGCATTTTGCTTTAATTTGGTCAATTTTTAATACATAACAAATTAAGTTGATCCTGTAGGCTGCATAATATTTAATTTATCTTCTGCTGTTGATTGAGAGTAAATGAGTGCTTTTCACTATTCTGATAAAGTAAAATGTTCCTTTTTTATATAAAATGTCACTGGAGGTAAAAAATTGCCAATATTAAAATTTTTATAACATTGTACATGTGTCAGGGTGTGAAAGTTAGTCTTGGCCACCTTCAAACTGTACTCCTCTCATGTCTCTGTAATTCCCACAGTTTCCATTCTGGCAATTAATAAACAGTGAATATTATGAAGCAAGTGATGAATAAGAACTCACACAATATAGACAGCTTTTAGTAATGTCATATTTTATGCAATTTCTATTACAGTACATCAAGTCCTACAAATGTAAACATATTTGAAGAGGCTACATCTGCACTCGGTAAGTAAATTGACAGCCATGGATACCTGTCATATATCAATTGAATGTTTCATTTTAGTATAAGCTAATTTACTTAAGTTAGCAAATGCTCTGTAATAGTATTCTCTTAACAGGACTTATCTTAAGACATAGTTTGTTTAGCTATGGGTTATGACTCAAAATAGGTTGCAGGGTTGCCACCTTTGGTTCACGCAGGTCCGTGACTCACCATTGTATTAAACAGGAAAGAGTCACATACGGTTTGCGAAGTGTCTCACGGTGGGTCGTTATGGACAGTTTATACAATCCGCAATGATCTGCTGTAATCATCAGCAGTGATTCTCTAAGGGAAACCCCCATCCCACCCCAAACCCTGATCTGATGATTACCAGGGGTCTCGAAGGCACTAAGAAAGGCAAGTTTTGCCTGCAAGAAAAAAAGGTTAAGAAATACTGCCCTATAGTTATAGTATTGTTCCTATGGTATGGTAAAATAGCTTTTTTACAGTTGGTCTCTGTTTTACTTTATAAATAATATTTTACTTGTTTTTTTGAAACTTGCAAGGTCTTTGAATATATCACACTTGGTTCATTTAGATAACTTTACTGCCATCTAGTGAATAAAAGTCAAACAATACTCTCAAAATGTTTCTCAATGCATTCAGCCTTCTACCCATTGATGTTGGCAACAGCCTTGAAAGTGTTAAGCTAGGTCTTAAAGCTAGTACCTAAATAATATTGCTGTTTACTTTTTGGTAAATGCAGTTTTAGACCGTACTTCTACTATTGATATGAAAGAGAGCCTTATACAAGAGGAAAATCGGTTTCATTTTCTAATAAAATGCTTATACTTCTACACAAACATTGTATTTTTAAAATCCGTGTTTAATTTAAATAATAACCAACTAACTGATTAGCCAAATAGTGCTGTTAGTTGCAGCCCAGAATCATTTTAAATAATAATAATTTCCCTAAGTCTTATGATATAGCAGTGCAGAATCTTAAATTGTCCCATATCGCTGCACTGTCATTTTCTAACAGAAGCCATGATGTCTGTTTTTAAATTGAACATTTGACCTTTTTTTTTTTTTTTTTTTTTTAAAAAAAAAAAAAAGTATTGTTCATTAAATTTTCAGTGCTCAGGTTTTAAAAGTATCATTGCAATTGACAAGTATGGTGACAATATTCAGCTCAGTACTATCTTTGAGGAACTTGTCACTGACAAAAGTGACTTGGTTACAGTCTGAAAATTAGAGTATCAGCTCATGCTCCCAACCTCTCCTCTGTCTTCTGCCCTGTGTTTACTTTCTTTTCGTTTAACATGACCCTCTTCACCGGCGTACCTTCTCTCAATTGTGTTCCCATATAGCCTGCTTCTCAGACTCTGTCATTACTTTTAAGGCCCCTTTCTTGTATCCTCTCCGCTTTCATACTAATGGTCTTTGCAGGTGACGCTTTGCCTGCCTCCCATGCTGTTTCTCCTTCTTGTGTTTCTTACAATCACATTTCCTCTTTTGTTGTGTTACCAAAATCAAATCTGACCAGTCAGATTGCTTAGGGTGCCTGGACACTCAGACTTGAGTGTTCTGTTATATAGTAGAAGTTCTAAATATTCACTGCTTCAAAATGTAGGTGTATTGTTTTCTTGAACATTATTCAAGAGAGTTAGATTTAATTTCCTGTGCTGAGAGCTTTTGAAAATGTCATTGCACTTGACCAGTATGGTGAAAATATTCAGTTCTTTACTATCTTTGAGAAAGTTGACACTGACGAGTGACTTGGTTATAGTCAGTGGCATGAAACCAGTACTATGAATTAAACAATTTATTAAAATGTCCAGCATTAATTATACGGTACAAAAATGATCTGGGACAGAAATCGCTATTTAATTATACGGTACAAAAATGATCTGGGACAGAAATCGCTATTTAATTATACGGTACAAAAATGATCTGGGACAGAAATCGCTATTTAATTATACGGTACAAAAATGATCTGGGACAGAAATCGCTATATATCTAGATATTTGAGTCACAATAAGAAAATACATATTTAATTCAGTTTGCCAAATAAAAAAACTTTTAGCATTTGCAGCTATTGCAACTCTTCAGCTGAGCCAAGAATGAGTGAATTTGAACAGCAACAATGTTCAAGCAAGCATTCAACTTCTTATATGTAGAACTTGAAAAGTACACTCCAAAATGTTACAACGCCACCAGACTACACTGCAGTATTTGGCAGAACTGATTCATGTGCTTTTTATCTTTAACTCCGCCATCCCTTTGGCGGCCTGTAATACACCACAACCTACAATGAGCTGCCAGTTTATTAGTTCTGCAAATCTAGTATTGTGTACTGCCCCTGCTTTGACCTTTAGGACAGTATGTATTGTACAACATGTTGTGTGAAGTGTTCAGAAATGTTGTGCAATGCAGATATAATAGCATTGCACTGTTTCTGCTGATTGGGTATTGGGAGCACTTATTAATGCTAGGACAACATTCCCCACACCATCACAGTGCCAGTACTAGCCTGTATTCTGGACACCAAATAGGATGGCTTCATAGACTCATGTTGTTTGTGCCAAATTCTGATAATTTCTTGGCACAATAAAAAAAGGAGCCTGGATTCATCTGATCAAGTGTTTTTTTTTCCCTTTTCCATTTCTCAGTAATCCAGCTTTAATGTCTCTGTACCCATGAGAGATGCTGCTTCTTATGGCTTGTAACATCCGCACCCAAATCTGTAGCCATAGTAGTTTACAGGCAGTCCTCGGGTTATGTACGAGATAGGGACTATAGGTTTGTACTTAAGTTGAATTTGTATGTAAGTCGGAACAGGTACATTATTTTAATAAATGCTATTGTTGACCGACTGTAACCAAGTACTCTGCCAGTGACTGATGGAGTTTCACCTCTCTCTGACCTTTTTATTATTTCTACTTTATTTTCAATGGTGATGGTTTTTCTTACTGTATCGCCAGCGCTTGCATCAGATTTGTGTTTCAAAAGGTTTAGATGAGCTCTTCTGCACAGCACTGTACATGCGATCACAGCAGGAAGGTACCCGTCGTCAACACGTCTGATGTACTGACAAGAGAAAACTTCCTGCTGTGTGTGTAACAGTACAAGCAGGCTTGCTATTGAGAATGAATGGGGGCGGCGAGGGGTGGTTCACCACACACTCACCTTCACTACAGTATGCTGCCTGCAGCGTCCGCCCACCGAGAACGAATACGGTGTGGCCAAAGGCGGGTAGTGAATCGCCCACCATCGCCGCCATTCAACAGGCAGCCACCCGAGGCACACTACAGTGCTACTCCCCGCCGCCCTTTTCACCCTCAGTGGCCTCTGTTCAACCACAACTGGGTCACCACTTGCAGAAACACTGAGAACGAACAGGGCAGGCTGTGTGTGGTGGGCGGGCAGTGAAACGCCCCTCTCTGCTCCATCCAGCCTGCGTCCAGTCAGGAGCAGTAGCTGTGGCAGTGTGGTGGGTGGGCAGTGAACCGCCCCATCAAGCCTCCGCCTTGCACACGGTGGCCCTGGTGACTATGGACCATGAGTCACTGCTTCCTGCCGGGAGCCACCAGAGGGACACTACACTATGCAAGCAGCGAAATCGCCTCCGTCCAGCCACCGCTTACAGCGTCCCCAGGCCAAAGATGACGGAGCGGCAGTTACTGAGGCACATGCGTTGCAGCTGTGGCCCCGTTCGTAAGTCGTAGGTTGGATGTCCATAAATTGGGGACTACCTGTATTTGAAACAAGGTCCTAAAAGTGTGGCATTGTGAGAACATTCTGCATACCAGTAGTAAATTCAGATGTAGACCAACTGTTAGTTTTATGTCTGCTTGATTGTACAATTTCACCATTCCCCTTTGATCCCACTGATCTATGAGATGTGGGGCGGTTATCACTGAGAGGTTTTTGTTTTTCCCAACAGTCTTGATCAGGTTATGATTGAAAAGCCCCTGACAGCTGTATGGGAGAAGTGTGAAACACATTTCTCCATGTCCTCAAGTTAACAGCGTACCTAAGAGATTTTATATATATATATATATATATATATATATATATATATATATAAAAAGAAAATCTTCAAAAAGTCTCTTGGCAATAGTCTTGTCTCAAGTTGGTAGAGGGGGTGCCGCCCTCCTCTCAACCATTTCCTGTTCACAGCCACGGTCCTCTCACGTCTCATTTTGTCAGATGCAGTTCCTGCTCTCTTAGCTCTTATAAATTTATACGTTTTCCTCACTTTAAGTTCCCAATAAAAGAAAAATTATTATGTCTTATCCCAAAGAGTTATCAACAGAAAAAATGAGTACTCAGGCAATCCTAGAACCGAGAAGTGATGAAGTCAAACGAATTACCGTGAAAATTGTCAGTTACAGGGCAAATTGGTTAAATGCATATCAATAGACTCTGCTGAAAAAGTTGGTGGTGATGGTGCGGAAGATGAAAACATCAACTTACAATATCCCGTAAAGGAGATCTACAACTGTTAACACCGCCCGGTCTTCAACCGGCCGAATTACTGTTGAAATGTAATGTTATTGCGTAATTTATGTCTGAGTGATGAGCTATGCAAAAGGACAAGATTAGTTGTATTCAAAATTGGTCAAAGAATTCTAACTTAAAATTTTAACAGGTGACAAGAAAGGTAATGTAGTACATCTTCCACAGATAACATTAGACACCAAAGGAGATCTTGATATGCCATTCATATTGAAACATTTACAGTTTCCCGTTTGAATAGCTTTTGCTATGACAATTAACAAATCACAGGGACAAACATTCGAAAAAGTCAGTTTATTTATTAGACAGAAAGAAATTAAATTCACTCCGTTGTCACGAGGTAAGTCCAAACACAGAATCAAAATTCAATGTGATATTGACGAACAGTTAATTCCAAATATTGTTTTTGCTGAAGTTTTACAGTAAAAGTGTACATTTAATAAGTATTTGTGTGTTAATTTCAAATCCAAACAGAACGAAAACTTATAATGCAACGAATACCTCTAAAGCAACATGAAACATAATTTTCTTACAATTTATTACGTTTTACTGTTTTTGACAATGGTTAATTACTCACTGTAATGTAAAATAGTTCTATTATGCATATATAACAATTCCCATGAAAATAACAATCTGTTTAAATTGTATATCCTCTGCCCCATATATATATGTGTGTATGTATGTATGTATATGTGTGTGTATATATATATATATATATATATATATATATATATATATATATATATATATATATATATAAAATATACAAAATATACAGTCACTTCCAAAATTATCGGCACCCCTGGAATTTTCTCAGAAAGTGTACCATTTCTCCAAGAAAATTGTTGCAATCACAAATGTTTTGGTATAAACATGTTTACACAAGGGCGTGCAACCAAATATTAAGTTGAGGGCACCGATAATTTTGTCCGGCCCATTTTTGGAGTTCTGTGTGACATGATGTCAGATTTGGCTTTTTTTCTGTTTTTTTGTGTTGTTCCAATGCACATAAAGGAAACAAACATGTATATACAAAAACATTTGTAATTGCAACAATTTTCTGGGAGAAATGTTACATTTTCTGGGAAAATTCCAGGGGTGCCGATAATTTTGGCCATGATTGTATGTATGTATGTGTATGTATGTGTATATATGTATGTGTTAACAGCTGATTAGAAGTGAACACGCATGGTGGTTTGCTGCTGTTTTCTTTTGCAGCAGGGGAGCCAGAATCATCTTATTCTCCCTTTAATCTTGAAGGGGATGTGGACTAAATTAATGAATATCTGGAGTGTTTTCAGATATGGAGCCCACACCCCTTGTAATCAGTGTGCTACTGTAAATTAATCAGATTGGACTATGTTAACTAATACTACCTACTTAATATAGCCTTAATGCAATTTTTTTTGTCCCCCTCAGCTTGTTTTTTACTTTATATTATTTAATTATTATTAAGTATTTCTTTCTTATAGCGCATTTGATTTACTTAGTCTACCTTGTAACTTTGTACTTGTTAATTAAATGTCTAGTAGAAATAATTCAATAAAATGCAAGTATATTCAAGTTCAGAATTTCCTGAGCACCAGTTTGTTTCCTATGTGTCTGTTTAATGAACTAGTATTTTAATGTTGTTTAAATACATTATATTGTGTCTTCATTATTTCTTACAGTGACAGGGCAGTCCTATGAAAACATGGTGACAGAGATCATGTCAATGGGGTATGAAAGAGAGCAAGTTGTTGCAGCACTAAGAGCGAGCTTTAACAATCCTGACAGGGCAGTTGAATATCTGCTAACGGTAGGTTGTTAAACTATTCTTCTTAAATTACTTTTTTGCCCCATAGCTATTTAAGGGTTGCTCATTAGGAAAATGTCTTTGAACTTTGTTACTGGTTTAAAACTATTATCTAAACAAATGACCAAGTAAATAGTTATTTTTAGTGTTTTTCTAGTCATTGTGCATTAGAAATGCAAATATTTATGAAAATTTTCAAATTGGTTTAAAATGTGGCTGTTACAAGACTCAAAATTTATTTCAGAAATTAATTTTTAAAGTAAAAACAAAAAGAAAACATTCCTACACCAAGAAAAAGAAAGAAAAAGGTTTTTACACACCCCAAATAACATTCAGAGCATCAGATAGGTTTACTGTGGGTAAGAGGGGCACTCCTTTCAGAATACTTAAAGCTTGATTGATCTGAAGATCTAAATGTAAGGCCTGGTTTGAAGATATCCTCTCATCATATCACTCATCTTTTTAATTATGCAGGGAAGCAGCTTTGTTACTCATTTAATATATGCTAAACAGCATGTGTAGGAGGCTTTAATATACCATATAAATTAAGCTTACCTACCACACTCACATTTTAACAGAAAACCATTAAATTTTTTTTTCTTTTTTTTCAAAAAGTAAGTAGTGCTCTATCATCTATTGTTAGAAACCAGTAACGGCGCACTGCACAGTAACGTGCAGTGAGTACACTTGACTTGAGTTTTCATAGTTTTCCTCCTCTTTCTCTGTACATTTAGCATTCATTTGCTCAGAGGTTGATACGCTTGCTGCTTCCTGAGCAGTCCTTCTTTTCTCCACCCTAGCAGCCCTCTTCTTCTCTTCTTTCGTCTGCATCTTTTCGCGTTAAAATTGATTTAAGTCATTGTTTTTGTTGCAATTACTTGGTACATTTTCTTTAATTTTTCACTTAAGCTGGCACTTAAGTCTTCAATCTGCCTCCAGAATGATTTAAGATATGAAGAAGTAGAGGAAGTGATGGGGAAGGTGGTAGGGATGAGAACGGCGGCCAAATGCATGTGCCATATGGCCACCCTGCTGGCCACTGCTGAGAGTTGATTCTACAATAAAGCAAAAAGAGAAATAACCTTGGAGGTCAATCATCACCTTGAAAGCGGACAGTAGACGTCACGTAGTATATGTGTACCAAATTTCAGGTCGATAGGTCAAACAGTTTGCGAGCTACAGGTGATGTAAAATCCTGGACAGACAAATGAACAGTCACGGTAGCGTATTATATATAAAGATTAGCGGTGCAATGCCACAGTTCTGAGGAGGTTTGAAAAAAAAGAGTATGTATATTTACTATATCAGTAAGCCTCATTAAAGCCCTACATCAGCGTTTCTCAACCTTTAAGTATTTGCGACCCGAGTTTTCATAAGTTTTAATCGCGCCCCCTAACGTTTTTTTGACACCCTAATAAAATTTATTCCTATATTTTTTGCTGCCGATACACCACTACAAGTTTAAAATTTCCCTACGAATAGCAAAATTACGCCACATATGGCAACATTCGCGCCCCCTTTTTTGTTACTTCGCCCCACAGTTTGAGAACCGCTGCCCCACATAATGAAAGTTGGTATCGATCATTGAGAAAAGGTTCTTCAGTCATTGCAATAATTTGGTAAAGGAAGTGAGACATTTTCCGATTAATTATTCAATACACCCCAGCAAATATGACATTGTGAATTTGGAAATGTGTGTTGATTTTGGCTTTGATGGTTTTGTTTTGGTTTTCTTTTGACAGTACAAATTAATACAGTTCATAAATAATGAATCCTGAATTTTATTTCTCCTCCACCCCCAAAACCTCCATGACAGTTTTTCTGGCTTTGCTTTGTGAAAAACATCAAAAAATGTGTTTTCTCCCAGGGTATCCCAGTCGAAAGAGAGAGTCATTCTGTAGCAGATCCTATTGCACAATCAGGTAGCACTCCAAGTGGTGCAAGTACAGGGTCCTTGTCATCCTCATCCACGGGATCATCGCAGCCAGCTGCACCAGTATCCTCTACAGGTGGTGAGTATATAGACTAATAGCAAATATTTTAAAACTAGTCATTTAGCCTGTTACAATAACGGGCGCTAGGACAGTAGTGCATAAACATTAGTAGGAACAGTCTATATTAAATGGCAAGGGACTTTGACCTCATTCTTTTTGTTGGTCGTATTTTTCTCTTTCTTTTGTTGATGTTTACTTGCTGAGCTGACCGTTCTTCGTGGGCTTGCCGCCGTGTATTGTGTGTCTTTAATTTTCTGTGACAGTAATACTGTCTTCTACATCCGCTGGCTTCTATGTCCATAATATACCTTTAATTTTCTCTGGCGGTAATGCAGGTGTGCGCGTCGGTAATATGCCTTTTATCTATAATCTAGTAATACTGGCTTGTATGTGGCTGTAATATGCGTCACTGTATTGTGTACCTTTAATTTCCTCTCGGAGTAATACTGGTTTGTATTTCCGTAAAACGCCTCTAACTTTCTCTGACAGTAATATCGCGCATCGCACCGTGCCCCGCGCACTTCACCAGAAGACACACACACACGGACACCTGGATGCACACAGGGATTTTATTAAAGAGGATTACTCTTTCTCTTGGGGCAGAGTAGTGGCTCTGAGGCTAGGGATCTGCACCAGCAATCAGAAGGTTGCCAGCTTGAATCCCGTAAATGCCACAAGTGCCTCTACTCCGTTGAGCAAGGCCCTTAACCCACAGTTGTTTCATCCTGGGTATGACGTTAATCTGCATCCAGCCCTGCAAGCAGGTCCTTCAACTTGCAGGGAAAATTTAGGGATTAGTGGCAGGATTGGCACTCCAGCCACCATAATAAAAAAAGAAAAAAGCACTGTTCCACTGTGTTGCTGAGGAGTCATCTGTTGCGCAGCTGGTCTGTGGTCCAATATGTAGGTGGTTCATCGTGTGGCACCGTGCTGTATAAACGCATGCTCCCAACCTCTCCTCTCTGTCTCTTACCCTATGTTTACTTTCTTTTGGATTAACACGAATATGACCCTCATTTTACCAGCACTCCTTCTCTCGGTTACGTTCCTGTATAGCCTGCTTCTCAGACTGTCATTACTTTTAAAGTGGCTTTCTCATATCCTGTCCACTTTTATACTTAAATGGTCTTTGAAGGTGACTCTCCGCCTGCCCCCCATGCTTTTTCTTCTCCTCGTTTCCTCTTTTGTTGTGTCACCAAAGCCAAACTGACCAGTCAGATTGCTCAGAGGGACTGGGCGCATAGACTTGAGTGTTCTGTTATATAGTAGATGTTCTAAATATTAACCATTCTAAAATTTAGCTGTATTTTTCTTGAACATTACTCAAGTGAGTTAGACTGTTCTGTAGAATTATCAGGTAATTTTTTGCATGAGTGCTTTGAAAAGTCATCTGATATCTGCTGCTGTAAAATTTGTTTTAATTTTTTTACTAAACAGTGTTAAACTTCTAGAATCCTCTCTTTCCTTTGTCCAGGGCTGTTACTGTCATTTTTTTTTTTCATCTTAAAATTAAATTTGAATGATGGTGATACACTAATAATACGTGCAACTTAGTGGAGGTATTGAGGTCAACAGATGCAAAATTATATTAAGCAATTTCTTACATGATTTTAGATCTTTTACTATCTTAAGAACAAACAAAAAAACTGCTGGATGTGATTTTGACATACAAATTCAAAGCATGTAAATTTTGAAAAGAAATATTTTTACAGCTTTCTTATGAATTTAGTTTTACTGAGGCTTGAATTTGCATGTTTAATTTTTGCTTGCATTTCAGTGTTTGTTTTGAATCCCAGATTTTGCCATTTGATTAAAAGCAAGTTTCCATATCTTATTGTTGTGCTTGATTATATAGTGTTAGTGTTTTGTTCAAAAATCTCTGTTGGCAGTATGTATTGAATTAAACTCTTGGTGATACTGGAATCATTGCAGTATTGATTATTTATATTTTATTATTATTCTAAGATGCAGCATAGCAGGTGGTGAAACTGTTTAGCCACACAGAACATATTGGAAGTGCCAACTACCTTTCCCCTTTGAGGAGTTTGTATTATGCCCTTTTTGCTTCATCTTTTCTCCATAAAAAAGCACCAGCACTAATAAAAATGCTTAGTGAAAAACAGAAAGTATTCCAGTTTCTAGAACAGAAGCTCACAGTTGATGTTCCAATATCATTGTGATTTCCTATTAATTGTTGGTTTTTATTATTTTATTTAAAGCTTTGTAAACCATTAGTAGTATTTTAAAGTGAATTTTAAATGACACAGGTAACCAATGTAAGATGCTAGAACTGGTCAGATTTTCTTTTTCAAGTTAAGGTTCTTGCTGCTGTATTCTTCACTAACTGTAAAAGATTGATGTCTGTCTTAGGTAGTCCTGTTAGTGCATTACCGTAATCTAGTTGACTGAAAAAATAAAGCGTGAACTAATTTTTTAGCATCTAACTTTGTACTCAATAAGTGAAAAAATAACAATCCTGGTAATCTGATTAATATGTGGTTTAAAATTTAGGTCCGGGTCGATAGTTACCCCTAAATTCTTTACCTCCGACTTGAATTTTAAGCCTGAGGGAGCAGGTTATTCTAATACCCTTACTATGTCCTTTTTTTTTTTTTTGACAATAATTAAGGTTTTTGTTTTCTCCTTATTTAGTTTGAGAAGGTTACTGCTCATCCTTTTAGAAATAAAAGTGAGACACAGGATCAGAGAGCCAAGAGTGTCAGGATCATCTTGTGCTGTCGATCAGTACATCTGAGTGTTATCTGCATAGCTGTAGTAGCTCACCTTGTGCTTTGAGATGATCTGACCTAATGGAAGCGCATAAATGGAAAAGGGCAGCGGACCCAGAATAGATCCTTGTGGTACACCATGTAAAATTTGATGGGTCTCCAAAGTATAATCACCACAACTAACAGAATTTTCTACCTGTTAAGCAAGACTGAAACAAATTTAAGACACTGTTGTTGGCTGAGCGGTCTCATGGCCTCTGAATTTTTTTTTTCTCTCCACCCCTCTGAAAGTTTTTTCACCCTACTGGCCTTCAGACATTAGTTTATTCTTTGTTACTTAGTATTTACGAATTTTATTTTTATGTTTTTCTTTTTTCATCTTATAAAGCACTTTGAGCTACTTCATTTGTATGAAAATGTGCAATAGAAATAAATGATGTTGTTGTAGAGCCCCACCCATTGACTATGGCAATTTATATGAATACTGTGATCAGTGGTGTCAAGTGCTGCACTCCTATCCGAGAGAGCAAGAACACATATACAGCCTCTGTCCGCATTGACCCTCAAGTCATTTACTACTTTAACCAGCGCAGTTTCTGTACTGTGAGTGTGCTCTACTGTTCTAAAACCTGACTGAACTTTTCTAGAATGCAATGCTTATTTAAGTAATCATTTAGCTGTGTATTGACTACCTTATTTTGAAATTTACTTAAAAAAGGCAGGTTAGATATTGGTCTAAAATTGTCAAAAACAGATGATTATTTTTCTTGAGCAGGGGTTTGACAACTGCAGTCTTAAGACAATCTGGGAAGACCCTTGTATCTTCCGATGAGTTCACTATGTCAAATATACTATCAATTAGCACAACAGAGACAATGTGGAATTTGTATGGCAATGGATGGGGTTTAGTGCACCTAGTAAACTGACATCTTTATATCATTGAGTGTAACCTTAATTCCACTAAAACTCTGTGGTTAAACCTGTCCTTTACCATTCAAGTAATGAGATACAACTGGTGCAGTGATTCATCCTTCCTCTTTACCCACTAATTCAGGGCAGGTTCTTGGGGCAGTTGATGCTTTTGGAGAATTATTGTGCATTCATGGTGGGCACCATTAATGGAGACTTAGCCAAAAGATATACAGGCTGTAACACCTGTTAATGATAGTTCAACAAAGTTTTTTTCCAGTGAGATGAATATTGTTATAAAAATATATATTATATAATAAAACACTAAGGTCTATATGTGCAGTTTCTTTGAGTAATCAACTGGTTATGGTGTCACAATCAAATAACAAATTGCGAGTGTGAGACGCATACTAAGTGAGTCACCTTCAATGATGGCAAGTAGAAAACCAGACAGGAGGTGAAAAAGACACCTCGAAAACAGACTGAGAAGCAGGGTTTACAGGAGCACCCTCAAGAGGGAAGAGTGGTGAAGAGACGTTAGTAAAGGCAGAAGAGGCATGCAGAGAGTCTCCTTCAAAGACGGAAAGTATAAAACTGGATCGGAGGTGAGAAAGGCAGCTCAAAAATAATGAGTTTTAAAAGCAGGCTTAACAGGAACAGATTGAGAGGGGGAGCGTCGGTGGAGAGACGTTCAGATGCACGCAAATACAGAGGAAGGGTGCTGAACAAATGCATAGGGCAAGAGATAGCAAATATTTCTTTAAATTATTCGTTTACCATGTGAAATACCATAACTGTGTGTTTATGTATGTGTATGTATATGTATACGTAATATATATATATATATATATAAATAAATAATACGGGGCCCTGTCTGTTGTTGAAGAAAGATTCATGGTTCTTGACTTAGCTGACGATGCTGTGATCTTCGCGGAGTCAATGGAGGCTCTGATCGGGGGTCTCGAGAGACTGAGTGAGGAGTCTTAGTGTCTGGGCTTGCGAGGGTCCTGATAAAAACCAAGAGCCAGGTCTTCAATGACCTCTTGGGCACGGTCATCAGCAGTATGTCTGTCTGCGGAGAGAGTGTCGACCTCGTCGAGAGGTTTACTTATCTCGGCAGTGACATTCATGAGGTCGTGGGAAAGGGGTGTGTGGCGCTCCTGATATCTGAGCAAAAGGACGAAGGTGCAAGTCTTTAGAGTCCTGGTGCTTCCTATCTTGCTATATGGTTTAGAGACATGGACGCTATCCAGTGACCTGAGACGAAGGCTGGACTACTTTGGTACTGTGACTCTCTGGAAAATCCTTGGGTACCGTTGGTTTGACTTTGTGTCGAATGAGCGGTTGCTCATGGAGTCCTGAATTAGGCACATGACCTGCATTATGAGGGAGCGTCAGTTACAGCACTATGGCCATGTGGCGCGTTTCCCCGAGGGTGAACCGGCTCGTAATATCCTCATTGTTGTGGACCCGAGTGGCTGTACCAGGCCAAGAGGTCTGCCCATGTAACACCTGGCTGTGGCAGATAGAGGGTCATTTCCAGAGGGTGGGACTGGACCGGTGTCTGCCTGGGGGGTTGCCAACTGGGATCTCGAGTTGTTTCGTCGTGTGGTGGGTGTGGCATCACACTGTACCAGTGCATGCCCCCCAACTTGACTTGATATGTATGTGTGTGTGGGTTTATAATTTATTTTTTTATTATGGTTACTGTTTCCTTTTTGAGTATAAAAGTGTGACACTCACAAATAAGAATTCATCACCTCTTTCATAATGATCTTAAAAAAAGCTAAAAAAATCTTTAAAGCGCTTTATCTTTTTATTTTAATTTGGTAGAGAGTTGGTATGCACTTTGTTTAGTTGCTGAATTTGTTAAAATTTTTAAAACAGTATTTTAAATTAAATTGTTTCCTATAAGTGCTCCATATGGGATGTAATTACTGTCACTGAAAGCAGACATCATTGCAACTTTTAGTTACCCTCAGACAACTCCTTGCATGAAAATACTTTCCATTAATTAGTTTATGACCTGTAATATGGAGAGATATGACTTAACTGCACTGCTTCATGTGGCTTTAATTGGTCATCAGGTCATGAAACCAACATGCTTGCTGTGTGTGTGTGTGGTAATTAAAAAAATGTGTTACTATTTATAGTCGGCATTAATGTATTACTTTATAATTCAGCATTGTGCTATCGTTTTGACACTTTTGCCTTGTAGTGAATCCTTTGGAGTTCTTAAGGAATCAGCCTCAGTTCCAGCAAATGCGGCAAATCATTCAACAAAATCCATCTCTGCTTCCAGCCTTATTACAACAGATAGGCAGAGAAAATCCTCAGTTGTTGCAGGTAACTAGCTTAAAATATGCAATTCTTGCCTTGATGTTGGGATAATGTATATTAATGCTCCTTGAAACAGAATCAAATTGTTTAACCCTTTCAACTCAGCCTTTTTTGTCTGTTGCTACTTTGCTTTAACAGGCCTTAACTTCATTATCCTTCGTTCAATTTTTCATGTTCTACCCCCCAAAAAATAAAGGGCAGGATTTTTACAGCTGGAGAAATAGTTGTATTATAAACATGTGTTACAGCAGAAATCAATAACATTTTTACCAAAAAATGCACTTTGAATGTTATTCTTATTTCCTTTGGTGTTGTAATGAACTTCCAAGCACAATAAAGGTGTCAGGAACAACCAGGAAAAAATATTTACAAGAAATGTGTCTAGTTTTGCAGTTTTGAAGCAGTATTAAAAACATACCATTCTTTCTCCACTTTCACTGTTTTCAAATAGCCTACCTGAAATTTTATGTTCCAGATGTCATTGAAGGGCAGGCATTGTCCATCCATCCATCCATCCATCCATTGTCCACCGCTTATCCGAAGTCGGGTCGCGGGGGCAGCAGCCTAAGCAGGGAAGCCCAGACTTCCCTCTCCCCGGCCACCTCCTCCAGCTCCTTTGGAGGGACCCCGAGGCATTCCTATGCCAGCCAGAAGATATAATCCCTCCAGCTTGTCCTGGGTCTGCCCCGTGGCCTTCTCCCAGTGGGACATGCCCGGAACACCCCCTGTGGAGGTGTCCAGGGGGCATCCTGACCAGATGGTAAAACCACCTCAGCTGACTCCTCTCAATGTGGAGGAGCAGCGACTCTACTCCGAGTCTCTCCTGGATAACTGAACTCCTCACCCTATCTCTAAGGGAAAGTCCAGCCACCCTGCGGAGAAAACTAATTTCGGCCACTTGTATCTGCAGTCTTGCTCTTTCGGTCACTACCCAAAGCTCGTGGCCATAGGTGAGGGTAGAAACGTAGATCGACTGGTAAATTGACAGCCTCGCCTTTTGGCTCAGCTCTCTCTTCACCACGACAGACCGTTGCAGAGCCCGCATTACTGCGGATGCCGCACCGATCCATCTGTCAACCTCCTGCTCCATTCTTCCCTCACTCGTGGACAAGACCCCGAGATACTTGAACTCCTCCACTTGAGGCAGTAATGTGTTCCCATCCTGGAGAGAGCATTCTACCCTTTTCCGGCTGAGAACCATGGCCTCGAATTTAGAGGTGCTGACTCTCATCCCCGCTGCTTCGCACTCAGCTGCGAACCGCTCCAGTGAGAGCTGGAGGTCACTGTCCGATGAAGCCAACAGAACCACGTCATCCGCAAATAGCAGAGACGAGAGTCTGAGGTCACCGAACCAGACCCACTCCGCTCCTTGGCTGTCCCTAAAAATTCTGTCCATAAAACTTATAAACAAAATTAGTAACAAAGGGCAACCCTGGCAGAGTCCAGCCTCAACAGGAAATGAGTTTGACTTATTACTGGCAATGCGGACCAAACTCCTGCTCCTCCTGTACAGGGACTGAATGGCTCATAACAACGAGCCTTGTACCCCGTACTCTCGGAGCACACCCCACAGGATGCTTCAAGGGACACGGTCGAAAGCCTTCTCCAAATCCACAAAACACATGTGGACTGGTTGGGCTAACTCCCATGCCCCCTCCAGGATCCTGGCCAGGGTGTAGAGCTGGTCCAGTGTTCCACAGCCGGGACGGAATCTGCATTGTTCATCTTGAATCCGAGATTTGACTATCAACCGAACTCTCTTCTCAAGCACCCCTGAGTAGACCTTACCGGGGAGGCTGAGGAGTGTGATCCCCTTATAGCAGGAGCACATCCTCCGGTCACCCTTCTTAAAAAGGGGGACCACCACCCTGGTTTGCCAATCCAGAGGCACTGCCCCCAATGACCATGCGTTGCTGTAGAAACATGTCAACCAGGATAGCCCCACAACATCCAAAGCCTCGAGAAACCCAGGGTGGACCTTGTCCACCCCAGGGGCCCCGCCACCTAATATGAACGCAACCCCCCCCCCCCCCCCCCCCAAGGAGTCCTCCAGCTGTGCTTCCTCTAAGGAAGACATGCTGGAGGGATTGAGAAGATCCTCAAAGTATTCTTTCCACCGGTCAATAACGTCTGCAGTTGAAGTCAGCAGGGCCCCATCTCCACTGTACACAGTGTTGGTGGAGCACCGCTTTCCCCTCCTGAGTCGCTTGACGGTTTGCCAGAACCTTCTCGGTGCTGACTGAAAGTCGATTTCCATGGCATTGTTGGTTCAGAATATACAGTTCAGTGAAGGAACCATGATACAAGCATAAATTATAACACAAAAGATTACAACATGTAACAAAATTTTTATCCACAAGTGCATTTGGATGTTAGTTACTCTTACTTTCATAAGGGGTGAAGTACATGTTCAAACACCCTAACAGCAACCGTGTGTCCAAATAGTTAGCAACAGCAAACCAAAACAAAAAATTATCAAATTTCTGCCGTCAATGTATATTTTTTTTACAGTTTTGAACTAGTTGCACTTTTTACTGTTTTCAGATAAGTATCCATAGCAAACATATCCATTATTGAAAACCCATGTATCATTTTGAAGAGTAAATCTTACTCTGTCAGAATGTATATAGTTGGTAAAGAAATGATTCTGTGTATCCAAACTACAGCAACAGTAGTTGCAACATTCAAAAATGTCTTTACAAAACAAATTATAAAATATAACCGCATAATCAACTTGATTTGTAATGAGAGGTTCAATAACACTTGAAATGAAAAAAAAACTAATATACTGCATACTTCATGAAAAGAAAAACATTTTAATTTTTTTAACCTGATTTTACACATTCAAGCACAAACTTTATCATGAAAATATATAACTACATATAAAAAAATTATGAAATTTACATCTATTTACAAAAGCTAATTTTGTGGCACAAATCGTTTATCAATAAAGAGACATGGTTTCTGTCTACTTGAATGCAGAATGGCCCCATGCAGCTCTCACTCAATGTCTAATATATTACAGTGGCAGGTAGCACAACATAGAAGGATAGCATTTTGCCCCTCTGCCAGCCACCACTGTCACCAAATGATGCACCCCTTACCAGTTGCAATCACACTGGAAAACATAACAGCAATACAAAATATGCAAAAATCATGTTAAAACAGTGCCCAATAATAAATGGTGGAAACATCTGGTAGATGTTTCTAGAAGAACCTCTGTCAGCCCATGTTTAAGTAAGATGCTCCCAAAAAGTGGTGATTTTGTTATTGGTGCGTTCAGGCAAAACAGTTCAACAGTATTTAAATAGTTTGTGGTACACATTCTGATGAAAATCTACAGTACTAAGTGTTTGCAGAAAAAAGAAACCATTGGCAGGTAGTGAAACAGTTATTGAAGATATCGGGTCACTTTAATCTTAACAGTTTTTAGAATCATTTTATTATCCTTCAGAAATACTGTTCTCTTTTGTCCTTTGCTTTCTTTTTTCATACGGCACAGAGTCTTCATAAAATATTCTTTGAACTCTTTTTATATTCTTAAGCAAATCAGCAGTCACCAAGAACAATTTATTCAAATGCTAAATGAGCCAGCTCAAGAAGCTGGAGGACAAGGTGCAGGAGTTTTAGAAGCTGGTGGTGGTGGTGGTGGTGGACAGATGAACTACATTCAAGTAACACCTCAGGAAAAAGAAGCAATCGAGAGGGTAAGCCTGTAGTTTTGATTTATTGTGTTTTAGAAATTAAAATGTGCAAATCACCTTTCATGATTGATAGTCAACCCTCTTCGATTAATAACCATTAATCCTCAAAGAAACACCTTGCTTAATAACAAACAGTATTGCAAAGATTTTTTTTTTTGTACAGTATGCATGTGTGTATTCATTTTAACATTGGGTAAGAATTGCCACAGAATTTTATTGAAGCATTTTATACTTTTTTTTTTCTTTAAGAATAGAAACATATTGGCTTGTTTTAGAGTTGCTGGTTTGTCCTGCCTTTTAACTGTCATGACTCCGACATATTTCAGTAAAGATAAAGTACCTAAAGCCTACACGTATACAAAACATAGATGGTTGTCCTTTCATATACACAGCTTATATAAAAGCAGTCACTTTAGACACTCTAAAATGTAGACGTGCTGACAGCTTTCTGGACAAGTATGGTCATCCATTATCGTGTCAAAATGAGCAAAGTTTTTTCCATGACCCCGAGTGCAGTTCTGTTAACATGCAAAGAATGAAATGGCTTGTGCACTGGATCAAGGAGAACAGCAGTTCAAATGGTACCAGTGTTGTGGGCATGCTCATGTAATTTCTTGCCTTGGTTAGGATACATTTTTAAGTTGGTTCTTATCTGTGACTTGAATTGTGCAAGTGAAACAAGCTGCCCGGGTCTTGGTTTAAGAGGCTGGGTAATTAGCAACCACAGTGATTCATGATTCAGAATGCAGGGGCATGTTTTTTGTTGAACCAGTCGAAATGGGCACATATCACTCCTCTTGTCAGGTTGCCATATTGGCTTACTGTAGCAGCACATACTGTGTTAAGTTCAAATCTTTGATACTTTTTAATAGTATATTCACCACTGAGGTCTGCTAATAAATGGCATCAAATCTCAATCCTGATGCTCCATGTTTAACTCATAGCCGATGGAACAAGCTGGCTTCCTCCATCCAAACTTCTGACTCCCTCACTTTGTTGCAGATGCATCTGAAGACTTTCTGTGCATATCATTCTAATTGATAGTGGCAGGGAAATACTGGCAGTTTGGGTGTCTTCTACTACAACAGACCAGTTCATCTACACTAAAGTAAAAGGCCACTTAAGCTCAACTAGTTTTGCATACTTTAATAACCTAGTATTTGATTCAAGATTTATTTGTCACATACACAGAAATGTAAATCTGGTTCGCTACTTGAGTTATATAAAATACAGCAGAAGATAAGAAACATAGAAAACCATAAGACTAGGTGTAAGACCAAATAAATTAACTTAAATTTTAAAATCCGCTTAATAACATATAGTTGCAAAATGATATACACTACTGGTCAAAAGTTTTTCTAGTTTTTCTTCAAATTTAATCAGTTGAATTGCAATGAGTGACCTAAAATGGTGAAAAGGTAAGCAGTAAACTGCAAAAGGTTTTAAGTTTAGGTTAGCAAAAACATAAAAAAGGAAATATCAGAATATTATAAATGGGCCTTATTCAGGGAACAGCTAATAGGTAACAACCTTCAGATGTTCTGCAGCAGTTCAATTAAATGAAGCTTTGCATGTTAAGCAAACAATTTGCATGGGTGTCCCAACATTACTTAAAAACCCTTTCTCTGTCTTAAAAAGCACAGCTGGAACCGACTGCATTACTACGCCTTCTGAAGTACTGCTTGGACAATATTCCAGTGATATTGTCAAGAAAATGGCAAATAACAAATTAAATGACAAAGAACATTATTGCCCTTACAAGTGGAAGAAACTGATAGGAAAATATCATGCAAAGCCAAATCAGAAGACACGTTTCTGAGGGTCTCCAACTTGTTTATTTGTCCGCTTTACAGCACAACATATTCAAGCACAGCGTAACACTGTGAAGAGGGGACTTTGTGCAGTCTGCAGTCGTCCACAACTGGCATTTCCAGGCCCTATTTTGTCCTTTAAGGAATGACACGCTCGCCCAGTCAGACCTGCAGCACAAGATCTCTTCGCAGTAGAAACTGAGGCTTGATTTTTTTGTTTTTTTTGACCACTGTTAAGCTTTCTTGAAGCTGTTGTTGCTATGAAGAACATACGAGGGGGAGTCAAGCTAAAGTTAGAAAATGGGATTTATTACAGTTGTGCTTGAAAGTTTGTGAACCCTTTAGAATTTTCTATATTTCTGCATAAATATGACCTATTAATAAAGTATCCATCCATCCATCCATCCATCCATCCATCCATCCATCCTCAAGTCCTAAAAGTAAATAAAGAGAAACCAGTTAAACAAATGAGACAGAAATATTATATGTGGTCATTTATTTATTAAGGAAAATGATCGAATGTTACATATTTGTGAGTGGCAAAAGTATGTGAACTTTTGCTTTCGTTATCTGTTGTGACCCCCCTTTGCAGCAATAACTGTAACTAAACGTTTCTGCTAATTGTTGATCAGTCCTGCACACCGGCTTGGAGGAATTTTCACCCATTCCTCTGTACGGAACAGCTTCAACTCTGAGATGTTGGTGGGTTTCCTCACATTAACTGCTCGCTTCAGGTCCTTCCACAACATTTCGATTGGATTAAGGTCAGGACTTTGACTTGGCCATTCCAAAACATGAACTTTATTTTTCTTTAACCATTCTTTGGTAGAACAACTTGTGTGCTTAGGGTCGTTGTCTTGCTGCATGACCCACCTTCTCTTGAGATTCAGTTCATGGACAGATGTCCTGACATTTTCCTTTAGAATTCTCTGATATAATTCAGAATTCATTGTTCCATCAATGAAGGTAAACTGTCCTGGCCCAGATGCAGCAAAACAGGCCCAAACCGTGATACTACCACCACCATGTTTCACAGATGGGATAAGGTTCTTATGCTGGAATGCAGTGTTTTCCTTTCTCCAAACAGAACGCTTTTCATTTAAACCAAAAAGTTCTATTTTGGTCTCATCCGTCCACAAAACATTCTTCCAGTAGCCTTCTGGTTTGTCCATGTGATCTTTAGCAAACTGCAGACAAGCAGCAATGTTTTTTTTGGAGAGCAGTGGCTTTCTCTTTGCAACCCTGCCATGCACACCATTGTTGTTGAGTGTCCTCCTGATGGTGGACTCATGAACATGAACATTAGCCAATGTGAGAGAGGCCTTCAGTTGCTTAGAAGTTACCCTGGGGTCCTTTGTGACCTCGCAGACTATTACACGCCTTGCTCTTGGAGTGATCTTTGTTGGTCGACCACTCCTGGGGAGGGTAACAATGGTCTTGAATTTCCTCCATTTGTACACAATCTGTCTGACTGGATTGGTAGAATCCAAACTCTTTAGAGATGGTTTTTGTAACCTTTTCCAGCTTGATGAGCATCAACAACTCTTTTGCTGAGGTCCTCAGAAATCTCCTTTGTTCGTGCCATGATACACTTCCACAAACGTGTTGTGAAGAGCAGACTTTGATAGATGCCTGTTCTTTAAATAACACAGGGTGCCCACTCACACCTGATTGTCATCCCATTGATTTGAAAACACCGGACTCGAATTTCACCTTCAAACTGACTGCTAATCCTAGAGGTTCACATACTTTTGCCACTCACAGATATGTAATATTCGATCATTTTCCTTAATAAATAAATGACCAAGTATAATATTTTTTTCTCATTTGTTTAACTGGTTTCTCTTTATCTACTTTTAGGACTTGAGTGAAAATCTGATGATGTTTTAGGTCATATTTATGCAGAAATATAGAAAAATTCTAAAGGGTTCACAAACTTTCAAGCACAACTTTAGAAAATGGAACAAAACTGATCGTGCCATTTCTCAGTGTCGTCTCCACACTTCTCAATGCACTTGCTACCACCTGCCTGGATTCCAGCAGAATAAATGATTGTGTCTTGTCCTCACCACCACTTGTGCACCCGAATTATTGTCTACCACTACATGCCGAGGGGTACTACAGTCACTAGTGCGAGTTACTGTGACTTGACGGAGATCAATGTGAAGTCTGCTATTCGATCCAAGCGGCGGGGACTGCTGTCTCAAGGAGTCCTTTTGCTGCAAGACAATGACAGTGTGGAGAACACCAAAGCTTGTCTGAAGAAACTGAAGCTTGAGGTATTGCCACATCCTCCTTATTCGCCAGATTTGGCATCATGTGATTTGCACCTTTTTGGACCGCTAAGAAACATCTGGGTGGTCGTCGATTCAAGACAGATGACGACATGAAGAAAGCGGTGCACGAGTGGTTGCGAGGACAAGACAAATATTCTGCTGGCACTTCCAGGCAGGTGGTGCAAGTGCATTGAGAAGGGTGGAGATGACATTGAGAAATGACATTGCTTTGTTAAGGTTCATTCCATTTTCTGATAAATCCCATTTTCTAACTTTAGCTTGACTCCCCCTTGTGTATTGTGTGTGTCATATATTACAGTTGCATTAAATTTAAGTATACCCCTTTGAAATTGTTAACTTATTCAACATATTTGATCAGGCAAACATTCTGTCGTCTTATGAACAGAGCATACAGATTAAGGTTTACTTGAATAAAGATGTAAGGAAAATTTGCCTTTTTAATAATTCAGTTATTCTCCCACATCTAATGATATTTTAATAAGTACACCCATGGCCTCATAGGCTGGTATTGCCCCCTTGTATGCATTTTCTGTAACCATCCACCAGTCTTACAATTTGGACCACTCCTCCATGCACAATTTCTTCATTTTGCAAGATATTTGTTATTCTTGTGTGTACTGCTGGTTTCAAATCCCCATCTCTCCCCCACCAAGCATTTCAGTGGGATTCATGTCAAGGCTTTGACCAGGCCAGTCCTGATATTATTTTTGAGCCATTCCTTAGTGGATTTGCTTGTGTGCTTCAGATTATTATAGTGTTAAAAAGTCTATTTCTGGTTCAACTTCAAGTTTTGGATAGATGGCCTCACAGTCTCCTCAACCACACATTGATATGATGTAGGATTCAAGTTGGCCAGACCCCCAAACCAGAAAATTTCCACCACCATGCTTCATAGTTGGTATGAGTTGGTCTGAAATTCTGTCTTTTGTTTGTGCAAACCATTTCTGCTGTTACTGTGGCCAAACATCTCTATTTTTTGATTTATCTGTCCAGAGCACGTTTTCCAAGAATGTTTGGTCTTTGCCTAACTGTTCAGTCTTGCTCAGATATGTTTTTTTTTGGACAGCAAGGACTTTTCTCTGTCCCTCCTTGCATGCAGATCAGATTTGTGCCATCTCTTTCTGATGCACTTTGACACCTACTTTTTCAAGAGTTACCTTTAGGTCTTGCATTAACATTTGGGATTCTTGGAGACGTCTTTTAGTATGAAACAGTCAGTTCTTGACTTTGAATTTGCTTGGCAGGCCAGCACTGGTGAAATTAGGAGGCATCTGAAATCTTTGCCACTTGCAGATGATTTTTCTTAAAGTGGAATTGGTAATTTCAAATAGTTCAGCATCCACAACCATCTTTCTGAAAGTCTTAAGAGAGCTCTTTTGATCTTGGCATGATGACACCATCCCAGTCAATAGCCCAGAGAACACCAGACCCTCTATATGTGCAGTTTAAATAAGACAGGTGTACCTGCAGACTCCCTGAGGTGGTTGTAATCACTGGCACCTCATCTAGAACACCTGATTCTTATTTGATGAGTTTGAAATGGTGATAAACAGAAGGGTGGACTTTTTCCATGTGACAAATCTGCATGTTTGTTAGTTTAGGTTGTACGAATGAATTCACCATGTCAATTTTAAGAGTCATAATTATATCACCTTCATCTGTAGGCACTGTTTGCATTGAAGATCCAACATTTGCCTGGTCAGATATGCTTAAAAAGTCAACAATTTCCATGAGGTGTTCTTACTTTTTCAAATGTCTGTATATTATGACATACTGGTCATTAAGCCCGTTACAATAACAGGCGCTAGAACAGTAATGCATAAACATTAGTAGGACCAGTCTATATTAAATGGCAAGGGACCTTGACCTCATTCTGTTTGTTGGTCGTATTTTTCTTTCTTTCAGCCTTTCTTTTGTTGATGTTTACTTGCTGAGCTGACCGTTCTTCATGGGCTGCCGCTGTGTATTGTGTGTCTTTAATTTTCTGTGACAGTAATACTGTCTTGTACGTCTGCTGGCTTGTACGTTCCTAACATACCTTTAATTTTCTCTGGTGGTAATACAGGCGTGCGCGTCGGTAATATGCCTTTAATCTCCTCTGACAGTAATACTGGCTTGTATGTGGCTGTAATATGCGTCACTGTATTGTGTACCTTTACTGGTTTGTATTTCCGTAAAACACCTGTAACTTTCTCTGACAGTAATATCGCACGTCGCACCGTGCCCCGCGCATGCGCACTTCATCAGAAGACACACACACACGGACACCTGGACGCACATAGGGATTTCATTAAAGAGGATAACCATTGTGCATGACTAAGGCTTAATTACAGTACCACAATGTAAGCAATAGCACAAGACAGCGTGTGGAGTATTGCAGGGCATCTATTTAATTAAATGTATTCACAGTGCTGTTTATAATGTTTGGGACAAATACTCATTTTGCCTTGATTAATCTCTCTGCTCTAAATTTTAAAATTGCAAATAAAACAATTCACAGCTCATTAAAATGCACTTTGCGCATTTCTATTTAAGGAGATTTGCATACATTTTTTTGGTCACACCATTTACAAATGACAACACTTTTTGTTACATGATCTTCTCATTTCAGGGCACCATAATGTTTGGGACATAGCAATGGCAGGTCTATTAAAGCCGTTATATTTAGGTCTCGTATTCCTTGCATGCAGTGACTGCTTGAAGTCTGTGATTCATAGACAGCACCAGGTGTAGAGGATCATCTCTTCTGATGCTCTGCCAAGCCTCAAATGCATCCATCTTCAGCTCCTGCTTGTTTTAGGGGGCTTGTCCCATCAAGTCGTCTTTTCAGCATATGGGAAGCCTGTTCATTTGGATTTAAATAAGGTGACTGGCTTGACCATTCAAGAATTTTGGCTTTGTTGTGTTGCCTCAGCAGTATGTTTGGGATCACTGTCTTGTTGTAGTATAAAGAGCCGTCCAGCGGGTTGAGAGACATCTGCTGGAAATTGAGCAGATTTTTCTATATGGCTCAGATTCATTGCACCACTGCTGTCAGCAGTTCCATCATCAATGACGAGAAGTGTGGCAGAACCTGTGGCAGCCATACATGCCCAAGCCGTAACACCCCCACCATTCTGTTTTAACGGATGAGGTGGTCTGCTTTGGATCTTGGGCATTTCCTTTTTGTCTCCTGACTTTGCTCTTGCCATCATTCTGATGCAGGTTCATCTTTGTCTCATCTGTTCACAAGATCTTTTTTCATAATTCCTTTTTTGCAATCTATAATCTGGCCATGCTGTTTTTGTGGTGAACTAGTGGTTTGCATCTTGAAGTGTGGTCTCTACATTTCTTTTCATGAAGTCCTCTGTGGATTGTAGTCTCCGACACGTTCACATTTGCCTCCTGAAGACTGTTTCTAGTTTGTTGGACAGACGTTTGGGGCTTTTTCTTTTCCATAGTAAGGATTTTTCTGTCATAAGCAGTGCAGTTCTTCCTTGGCCTACTAATACCATTACTGAGCTCACCAGTGGTGTTCTTCTTAATGATACCCAAGACAGTTGATTTTGGTCATCCTAAGGTTTTACTGATGTCTCTAGTGGGGTTATCAACCTCATAATGGCTTCTTTGACTTTCATTGGCACAGCTCTTGTCGCCTGGCTAATCAATAACATCTTCAGACCCAACTGCAGTCTGTAGGTAAAAGCAAGCTTTGGTATTTTATGGCTGCACTTATGAAGCCATGAAACACACCGGAGGAATTCGCAAACACCTGTCATGCTAATTGTCTCAAACATTCTGGTGCCCTGAAATGGGGAGGACCATGTAGAAAAAGTGTGTACCGACCCCCTTAAAATGAAAGTCTGCAGTGTGCAATTTAATCACGATGTCTGAATTGTGTGATTTGCAATTTTAAACTGTGGAGCAGAGGGGCAAATCAAGGAAAAATGTATCTTTGTCCCAAACCTTACTATACATTCTATAAACTATGTGGATATCTGTCTAGTACCTGGCATGCTTTTACTCTAAAATGTGAGAATTATTTTTTTGACAGTTGTTTTTTATTTTTATAATAATGATTTGTGACTTTCCCATCTCTGTTTTTCTCTTCCAGCTTAAAGCATTAGGATTCCCAGAAGGACTTGTTATTCAAGCTTACTTTGCCTGCGAGAAGAATGAAAACTTAGCTGCAAACTTCCTTTTACAGCAGAACTTTGATGATGATTAAATGAAGAAATAGTATTTGATCAACTTTTCTGATTTAACGTAATATTGGATATACATGCCTTTACTTTTCCTAGATTTAAAATATATCTTCGTGGTAACACTGGATGAACATTTATGGCGGAGAGAGCGGTTTCTGAGCAGCTTTATAATTCAAGAGGTAATCAGTTTTTCTGCTGCAGAAACTGATAATTAGTGTGCAACCTGTTATTCACATAGCTGACATTAAAATATTCTCTTCAAATGGAAATTTTTTTGCTGAAAGATCAATCACTGAATGCCTGGTTTGGGGGGTGGGGGGGTGGAATGGAAGGGTTGATAATCTACGACACACACACACTCACACTCACACACACACACACACAGAGTCACATTCTTGTTTACAGTTTCATTTGATTAGGGATTCCAATATTGTTTGATGTTTAATGACAGTAAAGATTTTAAAAGAAAATGTCTGGTGTCTCAATTTGTAAGTTAAATGTTTTAATATTTCTTTTTTTCTTGCAGTATTTGGGTATTGTCTGCTCTTATCCCAGCAGTGATTTTATTTAGAGGTCTTGAATAGAGAACACATAGTTATTAGTAAGTATTTGTGCAAAACAAGAGGGATGTTACTACTTTTTAATTTTTGAATATGCAAGGGAGGTTTGTTTAATGTGACAGTATTTACGATAAAATGTTTCATCATAGTGTTTATTCCTACATATTGCAATTATTGTGCCTATTTGTGTTATCTGTTAATCTTTTCTCTAAATGAAAAAACGTTATGTGCATAAGAGTATAAATTTCAGGTTTTCATCCTAAAATTGTGATTTTTTTTTTTTTGATTTTTTTTTAAAATGAAAATGTTGGCTTATTATATACTGACCAATATTCCAAGTCTGACATTTATACACTGTTAAGTATTTTTTTAGTATCATTTTAAAAATGTGAGGTTGGATTTGATTGCACATGAGCACCGTACAGTAATATGCAAAAAACTGATCCTCAAGTAGCCCTGAAAGGAAAGATTTATAAACTGCTAATCAGTCCCAGAAATATTAGGGGAATATTGTCTGCAGGATGGGCTCCTGTAGTAGAAGGTTTATGGGTTTGAGTACTTTCACCTTGACAGTTACCTTTATACATTTATATGAACAACAATGTTTGCCTGTAAAGTCTTTTAAGTTTCAGGTATACGGTTGTGTTTAACTTGTATTGACAAAAAAAAACAATGACAGAGGTTAAGGTTGTATAAAATGCCTTTTTAAACTTGGTGAAATCTGGTGACAGCTTTTATACTCTGGTCTTTTTAGCCTCCATGATGGCTGCCTTATGGTTTATATCAGAAAAAAAAAAATACAGGCTCCTTTGGTAACAACAAAAGTTTCGTGGTCATTTATTCTGAGCAAAATCATTCGCATGTCTTGACTTTTGACATCAGCATGCCCTTCACGGTAAACGTTGGCTTTGAATCTTCCCGCTAAATAAGACCCGAGTTCAACCTTTCTGATTTTACTTTCCAGCTAGGCGTTGATGAACCAGAGATGAAACGACATTCCGTACTTAAAAATAATAATCCACCAATAATTACCTTTTTTTTTTTTTATGCAGTATGTGAATTTCCCCCTGGGATTAATAAAGTATCTATCTATCTATCTATCTATCTATCTATCTATCTATCTATCTATCTATCTATCTATCTTATAGTGCCTTTCACATCTATCTATCTATCTATCTATCTATCTATCTATCTATCTATATCTATATCTATCTATCTATCTATCTATCTATCTATCTATCTATCTATCTATCTATCTATCTATCTATCTATCTATCTATCTATCTATCTATCTATCTATCTATCTATCTATCTATCTATCTATCTATCTATCTATTGTCAGACATTTGAGGGCATTTGTCCTTCACGCCTGTATGAGCTTATTTGACACCCCATTTTAAGGCCATCTGGCTCCTCAGTGCGGCTGCAACACCCTCCACTTTCCTGGGAAGGCTTTGGGGTTGGGGGGTCTGTCTGTGGAAAGTTGTGCCCTTCCAGCCAAAGGAGCAGGTGTGAGGTCAGGTACTGATGTTGGACGAGAAGTCGTGGCTCTCAGTTGGCTTTCCATGCCATCCCAAAGATGTTCAGTTAGAGTTGAGGTCAGAGCTTTGTGCAGGCCACTCGAGTTCCTGTGTGTGGCTTTGTGCACAGGGGCACAAAGGGCCTTCACAAAATTGGAAGCACACAAATGTCTGCTGTAGCATTAACAGTACTCTTCAGTGGGACCGAAAGGCCAAATCCAAAACCTGCAGTTATCCCTCCAACACCAAACTTTACAGTAGGCTCGTCTCCCGTTATTACTTTTATATTCGGCATTGAGGCGCATCACGGGTACCTCGAGATTGTACAGCGTCTGTCTGAAACTGCACGGGTGAAGTATCTCAGATATGCATGAGAAGGATTCTCTTCCCAATTACGCATTTGCTTGCTTCTCTTTAACTTTTAATCTTCAGCTTTCCACGTCTCTCATCACACACGTCACAGTAGGTCCGGTGTTCTTTTCTTTGAAAGCTTGATTTATTTTATTATTTTTTTTCTTCTGTGGACATCAAGCTGAAGTGACTGGCCAGAAAGCTCCAGTGTCGTCTCATCTGTCCACGGGACAATCAAAGCATTGCGGCTCGTCAGTATGCACTTCAGTAAGTTCTAGTTTGGCCTTTTTCAGTGGTGTCCCCTTGGGTCGTCTTCCATTGAGCCCCACTGTCTCTCAAAAAGTGAGATGGTGCAATGAGATGCTGATGGATATCGATCTTGGAGTTCAGCTTGTATCTCTCTGGAGGTTGTCCTTGGCTTTTTGTTCACCATCCTCACTGTCCTCCTGCCCATCCTGGGGTGATTTTTTTCCTCTTGTGGCTGCGTCCAGGGAGGTTGGCTACAGTCCGATGGACCTTCAACTTCTTCATAATATTTGTTGTCACGGGAACATCAAGCTGCTTGGAGATGGTGGTCTTCTAGACTTTGCTTTTATCTTGCTGGTCTATCATTTTCTTTCTGATCTCCTCAGTCAGCTCTCTCCTTTGCTTTCTCTGATCCACAGTCCTTTTGGGACACACAAGGACATCAAGACACCAGCGTGACAACTTTTCTCACATTTAAATCGGCTGAATACCAAATTGCACAAATGGAGACGTGTGTGTGACACAAATTCAAGAATACAACGCATTTGAAAAATTAATATTACAAATTACAAATGTGTCCGGGCCATTTGAGGGTCTCTGTAGAATAAGCAACACTTGATTTCTTATCACACTTGCTTCGCTTTTCTTCAAGATGCATCAGTGACATGCAGGTACACGGGGAGCAATTGTTTATCCTTTTGTCACCTTGCAGGAGGTCGACGGCACTTTTACAGTAAGCTGTAAGGGGACCAGGACATTTGTCATTTATTTTATTTTTATATATATATATATATATGTCTGTCTGTGTATACAGGTGCTGGTCATAAAATTAGAATATCATGACAAAGTTGATTTATTTCAGTAATTCCATTCAAAAAGTGAAACTTGTATATTAGATTCATTCATTACACACAGACTGATGTATTTCAAATGTTTATTTCTTTTAATGTTGATGATTATAACTGACAACTAATGAAAGTCCCAAATTCAGTATCTCGGAAAATTAGAATATTGTGAAAAGGTTCAATATTGAAGACACCTGGTGCCACACTCTAATCAGCTAATTAACTCAAAAGCCTTTAAATGGTCTCTCAGTCGAGTTCTGTAGGCTACACAATCATGGGGAAGACTGCTGACTTGACAGTTGTCCAAAAGACGACCATTGACACCTCGCACAAGGAGGGCAAGACACAAAAGGTCATTGATAAAGAGGCTGGCTGTTCACAGAGCTCTGTGTCCAAGCACATTAATAGAGAGGCGAAGGGAAGGACAAGATGTGGTAGAAAAAAGTGGACAAGCAATAGGGATAACCGCACCCTGGAGAGGATTGTGAAACAAAACCCATTCAAAAATGTGGGGGAGATTCACAAAGAGTGGACTGCAGCTGGAGTCAGTGCTTCAAGAACCACCAGGCACAGACGTATGCACGACATGGGTTTCAGCTGTCACATTCCTTGTGTCAAGCCACTCTTGAACAAGAGACAGCGCCAGAAGCGTCTCGCCTTTGGACTGCTGCTGAGTGGTCCAAAGTTATGTTCTCTGATGAAAGTAAATTTTGCATTTCCTTTGGAAATCAAGGTCCCAGAGTCTGGAGGAAGACAGGAGAGGCACAGAATCCACGTTGCGTGAGGTCCAGTGTAAAGTTTCCACAGTCAGTGATGGTTTGGGGTGCCATGTTATCTGCTGGTGTTGGTCCATTGTGTTTTCTGATGTCCAAAGTCAATGCAGCCGTCTACCAGGAAGTTTTAGAGCACTTCATGCTTCCTGCTGCTGACGAACTTTATGGAGATGCAGATTTCATTTTCCAACAGGACCTGGCACCTGCACACAGTGCCAAAGCTACCAGTACCTGGTTTAAGGACCATGGTATCCCTGTTCTTGATTGGCCAGCAAACTCGCCTGACCTTAACGTATTGTGAAGAGGAAGATGCAATATGCCAGACCCAACAATTCAGAAGAGCTGAAGGCCACTATCAGAGCAACATGGGCTCTCATAACACCTGAGCAGTGCCACAAACTGATCGACTCCATGCCACACCGCATTGCTGCAGTAATCCAGGCCAAAGGAGCCCCAACTAAATATTGAGTGCTGTACCTGCTCATACTTCTCATGTTCATACCTTTCAGTTGGCCAACATTTCTAAAAATCCTTTTTTTGCATTGGTCTTAATTGATATTCTAATTTTCCGAGATACTGAATTTGGGACTTTCATTAGTTGTCAGTTATAATCATCAACATTAAAAGAAATAAACATTTGAAATACATCAGTCTGTGTGTAATGAATGAATCTAATATACAAGTTTCACTTTTTGAATGGAATTACTGAAATAAATCAACTTTGCATGATATTCTAATTTTATGACCAGCACCTGTATATGTACAGTCATATGAAAAAGTTAATTGTTTGAAAGCTCAGCCAATGAGAAAGAATAATCCAAAGTAGCAACTTCTATTTAATATCTGACATGCCTTATGGAGACAGTAGGATTTCAGCAGTGACATGAAGTTTATTGGATTAACAGAAACTATGCAATATGCATCATAACAAAATTAGACAGGTGCATAAATGTGGGCACCCAAACAGAGATATGACATCAATACTTAAGTTGAACCTCCTTTTGTAAATCTAACATCTCTAGACGCTGTCCTCCTATAGCCTCTGATGAGTGTCTGGATTCTGGATGGAGGTATTGTTGACCATTCTTCATACAAAATCTCTCCAGTTCAGTTCAATTTGATGGACAGCCTGCTTCAAATCATCCCATAGATTTTCGATGATATTCAAGTCAGGGGACTGTGACGGCCATTCCAGAACATTGTACTTCTCCTTCTGCATGAATGGCTTTGTAGATTTCCAGCTGTGTTTTGGGTCATTGTCTTGTTGGAATATCCAACCCCTGCATGACTTCAACTTTGTGACTGACACTTGAACATTATCCTGAAGAATGTGCTGATATTGGGTTGAATTCATCCGACCCTCGACTTTAACAAGGACCCCAGTCCCTGAACTAGCCACACAGCCCCACAGCATGATGGAACCTCCACCAAATTTGACAGGAGGTAGCAGGTGTTTTTCTTGGAATGCGGTGTTCTTCTTCCGCCATGCAAAGCTCTTTTTGTTCTGAGCAAATGACTCATCAGTGTCCCATCAGTCCAAAGCACTTTGATCCAAAATGAATCTGGCTTGTCTAAATGAGCATCGGCATACTACAAGCGACTCTGTGTGTGGCGTGAGTGCAGAAAGGGCTTCTTTCTCATCACCCTGCCATACAGATGTTCTTTGTGCAAATTGCACTGAATTGTAGAACGATGTACAGATACACCATCTGCAGCAAGATGTTTTTGGAGGTGATCTGTGGGTTGTCTGTCACCATTCTCACAATCCTGCTCATATGCCGCTCCTGTATTTTTCTTGGCCTGCCAGACCTGCTGGTTTAACAGCAACTGTGCCTGTGGCCTTCCATTTCCTGATTCCATTCCTTACAGTTACAGAAACTGACAGTTTAAACCTCTGAGATGGCTTTTTGTAGCCTTCCTTTAAACCAGGAGACTCAACAATCTTTGTTTTCAGATCTTTGGAGAGTTGCTTTGAGGATCCCATGCTGTCACTCTTCAGAGGAGAATCAAAGGGAAGGAAGCACAACTTGTAATTGACCACCTTAAATACTTTTATATCTCATGATGGGACACACCTGTCTATGAAGGCGTAACGAGCTCATCACACCAAGTAATCAGCATTGAGCAGTGACAGGCATTCAAATCAGCACAATGACAAGGGGACCCACATTTGTGCAGAGCAAGTTTTTCACATTTTATTTCATTTCATACAACTAAATACTGCGTCACTAAAAATCTTTGTTTGGAAAAGTGAAGGTGAAGGACTCACATGTTCCTAGGAAATGAAAGACGTACCACTGTTATCTTTATTGTTGAAAGGAGGGTCAGTTATTATGCAGGCTGAGAGGGGGTCCCCAAATGTTTTCATATGACTGATGTGTGTGTGTGTGTGTGTGTGTGTGCGTGCGTGTATGTATATAAATAAAAAAAACTTGGACAAATATCCTGGTTCCCTTACATGGTGTCTGGGTGGATGGACTGGCATAACCAGGAGGGAGGTTCCTTAACCAGATAGAAGGTCATTTGGGAAGGGTTTTCATGGACAGGTATGCCAGCCAGGTTGGTTCCTGGTACCTTTTTCCTGATTGAGAAGGTTTAATTAAAGGACTGCCTCTAGGGGTCAGTATCACTTTGCTGGAGCTCCCATTTGTAATGCAGCAAGGCATCATGGGAGATGTAGTCCTGTCAGAGGCCTACTTCTCAGGAGGTATACAGAACGTTTTCAGTGAGCTGTAGGTGGACTGACACATTTGGGTATCACTTTAGGTGTCCTTAATTACCCTGTCCTTACTATGTAATTACCTATATAATTACAGAGTAACTAGGTGTAATTGTGTTGTAATTACTGTGTAACATAATGTAATGCTGCTGTTTAGCACTTAATTGTAATTGTTATTCCACAATTTATATACATAGGAACTTAGAAAAATTGTGGAATAATTAAAATTGAGTAATTAATTATAGTGTTACACTGTATTACACAGTAAGTACAAGGTAATAACCCAAGTATCTAATTACTCTATAATTATACAGTTTATTACATGGTGCAGCGTAATTAGGGACACCTAACCTAAGATGATACCCACATTTGTCCTCCTCTGTTGCAGCTAAGTGGGAGTGATATGAATTGGACGTTCAGCCAACATCATCGATGAAACGTGCAAGGAACAAGTTGACCTGGGACAGGACAGCAGAAGGGCTTGGTTTGGGAGAATAGGCAAGGAATTTAAAAAAAAAAAAATGGAGAAGGTTGGCCGTTTGTAACGGAGAAAGTGGGATGAAGACCTGTCTGATTTTATGAACATGGCCGTGTCTCCTTGTGTGTAGCAGGGGTACATGAAGCTCTTCCCTGTTCTTGAGTTCCTAATTAGTTGTGATGAGAACAGGCCAGTCTGCCCTACAAACTCGTCCATCCTGTTCCCCCCCCGAGATCCTCAAGATTAACATGAAGGTGAGGTCTGAAGTTCCCTAAAGTAAAACCTTCAAACATTTGTGTGAAATTTCCCCCTAATATTAATAATTCTTCTTTACATTTATATAGCACTTTCCTCACTACTCAAAGTGCTCTCCACACATGGAGGACCTGGAAAGTGAACCCACAATCTCCTTACTGCAAAGCAGCAGCACTACCACTGCGCCACTTATCAAGTTTCCAACTGTGTCCTCATGTTTTAAAGTCCCCGTCTCGATCCACTGGACTAATTCCCATCACTTCAGTGACGTCCCCTCTTAACCTCAATTTGCTTAAACTGAGGAGGTTCCTCTTGGTTCATTCTGTCTTCGTAGCTCACACCGCTTAGTCCTGAATGCACCCAGTCGCTCCTCTCTGGACTTTCTCATACTTAAGTAACCTTTAAATGGTGAATGTCAAAGAGAAAGCTACTGTGAAAAACAGCAGAAGACATGTGGGAGACTTTGAAGTCAGCAGGAAAATGGGTCTGTGGTCTGAAGAGTCCAACATTTGAGCTTTTCAACCAATAAGACTAGACACCATGTTTGAACACAGCACACCATATCCATCATGAAGCACAGAGGTGGCCACATCAGGCTATGGAGATGCTTCTCTGCAGCAGGACCTGAAAGGTTTGTTGCATTCACGTTACCCTTGCAAAACAATAGGAGCATTCTGGAGGAAAACCTGATGGCAGTTCTTCAAGAAACCTGCACCTTGGGCGAAGATTTCAGAAGATCTCAAAAGTTCAAGCCAAACCTACACGGGAATGAATGACTTTGGAACCACAATGTGAATGTCCAGGACCTCCTGCTCCTAGGAACTGCATTTAAAGCCTCACTGGGATAAGAACGTGTTCTAATTTAGAGATATGCGACGTTCCATCTGAAGTGGGAAGATGGAATTTTCAACTGGAATGCCCCCTTTGGGTCTTGGGTGTCAGTGAGGTGGGCGGAGCTAAATGATTGAGACGCAGCAGGCTGGACTGGGTTAGACCGGTTTGGTGGGGCTTGATCCTTGAATGGCAGCCAGTGAACAAACTACTGATGCATGGAGTTGAAACGGAAATCTGGACAACCCTTAAGGAGTTTCTGGAGGAGATATGGGGACAGCTAAGTTATTAGCTAAATAAAAGGGGGACAAATGGACTAAATGGTCTCTCGTTTGTTTAATTTAGATTTTTATGTTCTTGGGTAGCAGCAGATATTTGAGTGGCAGCTGATTGGGGGGAGTCCCGATTCAGAAGCAGCAGGCATGGTGGGAATAAAAGTTTCACTGTCAGATGATTGATTGAAGGCTCTGGATGTTGTAGGACTGTCTTGGTTGACACGTCTCTGCAACATCGCATGGACATCAGGGACAGTGCCTCTGGATTGGCAGACCGTTGTGGTGGTCCCCCTCTTTAAGAAGGGGGATCGGAGGGTGTGTTCCAACTACAGAGGGATCACACTCCTCAGCCTCCCTGGAAAAGTCTATTCGGGGGTCCTGGAGAGGAGGGTCCGTTGGATAGTCGAGCCTCGGATTCAGGAGGAACAGTGTGATTTTCATCCTGGTTGCAGAACAGTGGACCAGCTCTACACCCTTAACAGGGTCCTGGAGGGTGCATGGGAGTTCGCCCCACCAGTCTACATGTGTTTTGTGGACTTGGAAAAGGCGTTCGACCGTGTCCCTCGGGGAATCCTGTGGGGGGTACTCCGGGAGTATGGGGTACCGGCCCCCCTGATAAGGGCTGTTCGGTCCCTGTACGATCGGTGCCAGAGCTTGGTCCGCATTGCCGGCAGTAAGTCGAACCCGTTTCCAGTGAGAGTTGGACTCCGCCAGGGCTGCCCTTTGTCACCGATTCAGTTCATAACTTTTATGGACAGAATTTCTAGGCGCAGCCAGGGTGTTGAGGGGGTCCGGTTTGGTGGGCTCAGGATTGGGTCACTGCTTTTTGCAGATGATGTTGTCCTGTTTGCTTCATCAGACCGTGATCTTCAGCTCTCTCTGGATCGGTTCGCAGCCGAGTGTGAAGCGGTTGGGATGAGAATCAGCACCTCCAAATCCGAGACTATGGTCCTCAGCCAGAAAAGGGTGGAGTGCCCTCTCAGGGTTGGTAGTGAGATCCTGCCCCAAGTGGAGGAGTTCAAGTATCTCGGGGTCTTGTTCACGAGTGAGGGAAGAATGGAGCGTGAGATCGACAGGCGGATTGGTGTGGCGTCCACAGTGATGCGGGCTCTGCATCGGTCTGTCGTGGTGAAAAAGGAGCTGAGCCATAAGGCAAAGCTCTCAATTTACCAGTCGATCTATGTTCCTACCCTCACCTATGGTCATGAGCTATGGGTAGTGACCGAAAGAACGAGATCGCGAATACAAGCGGCTGAAATGAGTTTCCTCCGCAGGGTGTCTGGGCTTTCCCTTAAAGATAGGGTGAGAAGCTCAGTCATCCGGGAGAGGCTCAGAGTAGAGCCGCTGCTCCTCCGCATCGAGAGGAGTCAGATGAGGTGGCTCGGGCATCTGATCAGGATGCCTCCTGGACGCCTCCCTGGTGAGGTGTTCCAGGCACGTCTAACCGGGAGGAGGCCCCGGGGGAAGACCCAGGACACGCTGGAGGGACTATGTCTCTCGACTGGCCTGGGAACGCCTTGGGATTCTCCCGGAAGAGCTAGAAGAAGTGGCCGGGGAGAGGGAAGTCTGGGCATCTCTGCTCAAGCTGCTGCCCCCGCGACCCGACCTCGGATAAGCGGGAGACAATGGATGGATGTCAGATGATTGGGTGGAGCTGTATGATTGAGAGGCAGCAGGCTTGGGAGGGCTAAAAATTTGATTGGCAGCTGAGTGGGTGTGGTTAAAAGTTTCAGTGTCAAATGATTGGGTGGAGCTCTATGATTGAGAGGCAGCAGGGTTAGACACTTCAGTGGCAGCTGAATGGGTGGGGCTCTATGAGTGGCAGCAAGTTTAGTGGGGCTAGACACTTGGGTGGGAGCTAACAGTTTCTGTGTCAGATGTTTGGGTGGAGCTGTATGATTGAGAGGCAGCAGACTTGGGCGGGCTAAACACTAGAATGGCAGCTGAGTGGGCGGGGCTATATGATTGAGAGGCAGCAGGCTTAGTTGGGCTTGACACTTAGTTGGCAGATGAGTGGGCGGGGTTAACAGTTATTGTCAGATGATTGGGTAGAGCTGTATGATTGAGAGGCAGCAGGGTTAGGCACTTAGTTGGCAGCTGAGTGGGCAGGGCTAAAAGTTTCAGCGTCAGATGATTGGGTGGAGCTATTTAATTGCGAGGCAGCAGGGTTAGACACTTGAGTGGCGGCTGAGTGGGCGGGCCTATATGATTGAGAGGCAGCAGACTTAGTTGGCAGCTGAGTGGGCAGGGCTAAAAGTTTCAGCGTCAGATGATTGGGTGGAGCTATTTGAGAGGCAGCAGGGCTACACGCTTGATTGGCAACTGAGTGGGTGGAGCTAGGCACGAGTGACAGATGAGTGGGTGGCGCTAGGCGCTTGAAAAATTTACCGAGTCCTGGAGTTGAAGCAGAAGCCTTGACAACCTTTAAGAAGTTTCTGGAAGAGATGTGGTGACAGCTTGGCTATTAGCTAAACAACGAGCTCGATGGACTGAATGGCCTCCTCTCGTGTTCTTATTTAATTCTGTGACTTGGGCAGCGCCAATGATGAGGAGGCGAGTACTTGAGAGGTGAGCCAGTCTGAAGTATTGATGTAAAGTTGTAATGATGTGTAGCTTCTTTTTGTTTTCTGCATATCTGATATTGTGTGCTCCTATCAAGCGACTTTGACGTCTTCATTTTCTGTCTATCATCTGGTGCCCTCGTATTTCCCAGCATTGTCGTTTGGAAGAAAACGGAGGAGAACTGCAGAAGTGCTGGGGGGAGGAGGATTCTGGACACCCGGAGGACTTCCAGATGTACTGGCAGAGCTTCCGCCACACAGGGCTGTGGCCACAGAAGCCCTCAGGATGCACCTGGAGTCCTTCCGGGGTGAATAAAAGGGGCAGTCGTGGGCAAGAGTCAGGTGGAAGAGGACAACGCTTGGTGAAGAGCAGTGGAGGTGGTCCAGAGACTTGGAGAAGGCATTGTGTTGTGGCCAGGACTTAAGGGGTGATTGGTGCTGAGGCACTGGGAATGTGCACTGTAATGGATGTAAATAAACGTGTGTTGGGTGATAACAACTTGTCTACCTGTCTGTGTCCGGGCTGTTCACCACAGTAGTAAAAGAACAGACAAGGAGGAGGTGAAGTGCATCAGGAATAGTAAAGGGGATTAAAAGATACAGACAGTGAAATAGCAGATGCCCTAAACTTACATTTTTCTGAGGTGTTCACAACTGAGCAAGTGGATAACCTCCCAGAGGTGACAGGGACTACTAAGGACGTACTGAGGGATTTGGAAATTGTAGAGAGAGAAGAGCTGCTGTGATTAAATAAGCTGAAATGAAACAAATCACCAGGACCAGATCATATTTACCTTCGAGTTCTTAAGGAGGCCAGCGAGTGGAGATAGAAACCCTTGACACGTATTATTAGGAAGTCACTGCGTACTGGAGAGATTCTGAAGGACTGGAAAATGGCAAATATCATCCTGTTATATAAAGAGGGTGACCGGGCAGATCAGAGCAACTAGAGGCCAGTAAGCTTAACGTGCATCACAGGAAAGTTAATGGAAGGAATTATTAAAGATAAGATCAAGCAACATCTGGCAAGGACAGGAGTTATTAGGAACAGTCAGTTGGGGTTAGAAGAGGGAGGTCATGTGTAACTAACATGCTGGAATTCTATGAGGAGGCAACCAAAGGATACGATCAGAGTGGAGCAGATGAGATGATTTATCTGGACTTTCAGAAAGCATTTGATAAGGTGCCACATGAGAGGGTGGGCATCAGATTAAAAGAGGTGGCAGTGCAGGATGTCTAGTGTGTAGAGGGGTGCAGAATTGGCTCAGACACAGGAAGGAGAGGGTAACGGTGAGAGAAACCTCATCAGAACTGTTAAGAGTGGTGACCAGCAGGGGGCAGTGCGGGGGCCGCTGCTACTTTTAATATCTAGAAATGATTTAGATAGGAATATAAAGAACAAGCGGGTTAAATGTGCAGATGATACCAAGATAGGTGGATTAGCAGATAATTTGGAATCTGTTATATCATCACAGAAGAACTTGGACAGCAGACAGGCTTGGGCAGACTTGTGACAGATGAAATTTAATGTCAGTGAATGTAAAGAATTACACATAGGAAGTAAAAATGTGAGGTTTGAAAATCAGGAGTCCACCTTATGAGAAGGACTTAGGAGTTGTAGTATTGACTTCCAGACAGTGTTCAGAAGCCATTAAGGGGCCTAACAGAATGTCAGGTTATATAGCGCCTTGATGTGTGGAGTCCAAGTCACAGGAGGTTCTGCTCAAGCTTTGTAACACACTGGTGAGGCCTCATCTGGAGTCCTGGGTGCGGTTTTGGTCTTCAGGCTACAAAAAGGACATAGCAGCACAGGAGAAGGTCCAGAGAAGAGCGACTAGGCTGAGTCGGGAGTTACAGGGGATGAGTTCTGAGGAAAAATTAAAAGAGCTGAGACTTTACAGTTTAAGCAAAAGAAGATTAAGAAGAGACCTGACTGAAGTGTTTAAAATGATGAAGGGAATTAGTCCAGTGGATCGAGTCGGTGACTTTAAAATGAGGTCATCAAGAACACGGGGACACAGTTGGAAACTTGTGAAGGGGAAATTTCGTACAAATATTAAAAAGTTTTTCTCTACACAAAGAACAATAAACACTTGGAATAATCGACCAAGCAGTGTGGTGGACAGTAAGACTTTAGGGACTTTCAAAACTCGACTTACTAAGTGGAGAGGACTGGTGAGCTTTGTTGGGCTGAATGGCCTGTTCTCGTCCAGAGTGTTCTAATGGACACCAGCAGGAGATTTGCTGTCACCACGCTGAAGAGCTTTGAGAGCGGATGATGGATGGCAGGCCGGTGTGTCTTTGAAGCAGAGTCAATGTGGCCGCCTCCTGGTAGCCCAGAAACTCCCAAGTTAACCTGAATCTGACAGAGATGACGATACAGTGGTGACAATCACCTTGTAAGGCCGGGTTTATACTTCATGTGATGCGACACACGCTCCAGTGGACACTCCTGCTTTACCAGCGTTGTCCTGTTTATACTTGCGGACATTCTTTCCGAAAATCTGGAAGACTCCAGCAGGTGGCAGTGTGAGATGTTATCACGGTGAGAAAACGTTAGGCTTCGCTGTGTTGTGAATTGCCTGAAACGTCCATTAAATTCCGATGACACCTTACCGCAATATCTCTGAAAAGGATCTTTAATGATTAAATCCATCAATCCAGGGATGTGTCCATTCCAGCTAGCATTGGGTACGAGACAGAAACCATCTCTAGACAGGGCATCAGCTCATCACAAGGTGAATACAAGCACACTTATACATTGGTGTCATTTTAGTGTCACCAAATCTGCATATCTCTGGTAGGAAACGGGAGCTCACGGTGGAAACCCAGCAGGAAAACATGGAAACTCCAGGCAGGGAACACCAGCGACGTGACTCCCTGAGAGATAGCAGCCCTACCGCTCCGCCACCATGTCACCCCCATTATTAACAGTATTAATTATTTAAATGAAGTTAACGATTTATAAAATATACGTACCCTAACACATCTCATCATGAAAGTGATATCAAGTACAAATCTAAGGATTCTAAATGTGCAGAAAGCTGGAATATCAGAAATCTACAGGTGCTGGTCATAAAATTAGAATATCATGACAAAGTTGATTTATTTCAGTAATTCCATTCAAAAAGTGAAACTTGTATATTAGATTCATTCATTACACACAGACTGATGTATTTCAAATGTTTATTTCTTTTAATGTTGATGATTATAACTGACAACTAATGAAAGTCCCAAATTCAGTATCTCGCAAAATTAGAATATTGTGAAAAGGTTCAATATTGAAGACACCTGGTGCCACACTCTAATCAGCTAATTAACTCAAAAGCCTTTAAATGGTCTCTCAGTCGAGTTCTGTAGGCTACACAATCATGGGGAAGACTGCTGACTTGACAGTTGTCCAAAAGACGACCATTGACACCTCGCACAAGGAGGGCGAGACACAAAAGGTCATTGCTAAAGAGGCTGGCTGTTCACAGAGCTCTGTGTCCAAGCACATTAATAGAGAGGCGAAGGGAAGGACAAGATGGGGTAGAAAAAAGTGGACAAGCAATAGGGATAACCGCACCCTGGAGAGGATTGGGAAACAAAACCCATTCAAAAATGTGGGGGAGATTCACAAAGAGTGGACTGCAGCTGGAGTCAGTGCTTCAAGAACCACCACACACAGACGTATGCAAGACATGGGTGTCAGCTGTCGCATTCCTTGTGTCAAGCCACTCTTGAACAAGAGACAGCGTCAGAAGCGTCTCGCCTGGACTGCTGCTGAGTGGTCCAAAGTTATGTTCTCTGATGAAAGTAAATTTTGCATTTCCTTTGGAAATCAAGGTCCCAGAGTCTGGAGGAAGAGATGAGAGGCACAGAATCCACGTTGCGTGAGGTCCAATGTAAAGTTTCCACAGTCAGTGATGGTTTGGGGTGCCATGTCATCTGCTGGTGTTGGTCCATTGTGTTTTCTGTGGTCCAAGGTCAACGCAGCCGTCTACCAGGAAGTTTTAGAGCACTTCATGCTTCCTGCTGCTGACGAACTTTATGGAGATGCAGATTTCATTTTCCAACAGGACTTGGCACCTGCACACAGTGCCAAAGCTACCAGTACCTGGTTTAAGGACCATGGTATCCCTGTTCTTGATTGGCCAGCAATCTCGCCTGACCTTAACCCCATAGAAAATCTATGGGGTATTGTGAAGAGGAAGATGCAATACGCCAGACCCAACAATTCAGAAGAGCTGAAGGCCACTATCAGAGCAACATGGGCTCTCATAACACCTGAGCAGTGCCACAGACTGATCGACTCCATGCCACACCGCATTGCTGCAGTAATCCAGGCCAAAGGAGCCCCAACTAAATATTGTGTGCTGTACATGCTCATACTTCTCATGTTCATACCTTTCAGTTGGCCAACATTTCTAAAAATCCTTTTTTTGCTTTGGTCTTAATTGATATTCTAATTTTCCGAGATACTGAATTTGGGACTTTCATTAGTTGTCAGTTATAATCATCAACATTAAAAGAAATAAACATTTGAAATACATCAGTCTGTGTGTAATGAATGAATCTAATATACAAGTTTCACTTTTTGAATGGAATTGCTGAAATAAATCAACTTTGCCTGATATTCTAATTTTATGACCAGCACCTGTAATGTGGTGATTGCTGCCTGCCGCTGCTGTCAGTTCAGTACGAAGCCCCAGAAGCACAAAGCGATTAACAACTGAGTTCAGTTTTAAGATGATGTTTACGACGTTCTCCTTTACTAATAAACCACAAGACTAAAGTGGACGTTTCGAGATTAAAGCTGAAATTTCCACTTTACTCACAAAACAGATCTTTTCATTGTGTCCTTAATTTTTTTTTCTGTGGCTCAAATACATCGCCGTACATTCTGATGCGAAAAAAGACGACGGTATGTGAGACTTTAAAACGTATCGTGTCGTTACGATCGGGAATATGCGACACCGGAGTATAAAAACGCCACCAATGCATTTGTATGTCGGCACTTTGCTTCACCACATCGGACCACTCCTCAAACATCGAGACATGTGTTGTGTATAATTCTGTGCTTCTGGATTGAAGACAGGGATCTTGACCAATGAATGGAAGGTAAGGCGGGTCTTCAAGTGGTTTATTTAAAAATATTTTAGTAAAAAACGTGTTTGGGATGCTGTGAGCTAATGAATGGATGTGTGGATTATGTGACAGTCCACAAATCCTCCAGGACTTTGTAGTACGCTTTTGCTGGTGTCTTGTATTGGTCACCTACCGTTACCACTGAATTATATACAGTTTGTGCTTACCTGCCTTCTACATAAAAACATAAAAGATTACATTTTTTTTCTCTCATCATCTTTTTTGGGTGGAATATTCCTTAAAGCAGCAGCAGTTCTTTCCTCCCGCTCTGCAAAACATCCATCTATATAAAGTCACTAACTGTGCTACCCGATAGGTGGAAGGGTTGAAACCGAAGTACGATTGTAGACCTCAGTGTTAATGTTATATGCCATTTGACATGGGATTTGTAAAAGTAGTGTGTTTGTGTTGCGCCACCTGTTAGAATGGAGAATGCAATGCATTTTATTACTAAAAATGTTTGTGATGCACCATCTTTTGGAATGACAGAGAAACAGCAAACAGACGGACTCCTTTAACTTTTTAGTAAGCTTTGCAATTGCAAAATTGCACGTGAAACAAATTTTCACAAAACTGCATGAAAAGAGAAACTTCTGTTCATTATTCCCAATCATATAACATGGTGCTTACACCGCTGCTGTGCTCTGCAGCACCAAGTGGATTGTAACTCCCAGTTCTTAGTGGTCTGTGCTCGACTCGAACTCGTTGCATT